>NW_006793884.1:839253-857462 GCF_000442215.2 Lipotes vexillifer | reverse complement strand
CCCCAAAAAAAAAAAAAAAAAAAAAAAAAAAAAAAAAAAAAAAAAAGTACCACAAACTGGGTGGCTTAAAACAGCAGAAATTTATTGCCTCACAGTTCTGGAGGCTAAGAGTTCAAAATCAAGGTGTTGGCAGGGCCATGTTCCTTCTGAAGTGTATAATGGAATTCTTTCTTGCCTCCTTCCAGCTTCCGGTGGTTTGCCAGCATCTTTGATGTTTCTTGGGTCGCAGCTACATAAATCTAATCTCTGATTTCACTGTCACAAGGTGTTCTACCCATGTGTCTCTGTTGTCACATGGCTATATTCTTACAGACATCAGTCATACTGGACTGGGGGCCCATTTTATGCCAGGATGATCTCATCTTAACTTTACCAATTCCAACTGCAATGACTCTATTTCCAATAAGATCACATTGTGAGGTACTAAGGATTAAGACTTCAATATAACTTTTTGGGGGGGACACAATACAAGACACAACAGTACTCCAAAGTGCAATGGCAAGGATCTCCACTTTAATACATACCTTCATAGACACAAGTGAACTGTTTGCTCTCTCCAATGCATATTCTTTTGTGTGTATTTGTTAATTATCACTGTAAATAGTATCTATTTTGGGGAGAATATTAACACATTGATACTGAGATTGCCCAGTTTCTTTCAGTGGTATTGGCTTTATTCTGATAGGCGGTGTTTAAGGTCCAGATTGAAGCCTGAGAATAAACAACTGATAACTTAATTGTCTACCTTCCATATGAAGCTAATATACTTACTACCCTCACTGGAAGCCCCATAGTCAGCTACAATAAGACCCTGAAGTCATTAGATTAGTGTGCTGGAATCTTGTCAGTTTGTTCTAAAGTAGAAAATTAAATGCTGTTCATTTATAGATCTTTTTATAAGATTCAATGTTTCTAACTCTTATTTTTTTTTTAAACATCTTTATATGGGTATAATTTCTTTACAATGGTGTGTTAGTTTCTGCTTTATAACAGAGTGAATCCAACTCTTAAAATGAGTGAAACGTGAATGTATTAGCCATTTAATAAGAGAGTGTAATGACTGTAGGGCAGGTTTAAAATTAACACACATGAGAAAGCCAAACAGTTTACTCTTTGGATTAGTTTCTCACCTTTTAAATACTGTAGTCCCTGTGACATCAGACAAAGAAAATTGTTAATATGCCTACAAAAAGAATTTACAGTCATGGTGGGGGGAGTAAGGGGTTGTGCAAACCCTTCTCAGATAAAATTATAAAAGCTGGATAAACACAAAAAGACTCTAATAGTTTAATGTTACTGGGATGTGTCTACAAGTATACAAAAGCTGGAGATTGTTTATTCTCGGAAACAAAACCCCATAATTATAAAAGGTAAGAACTGTAAGGTAGTTCCTAATCCCTGTGGCTACTGCAGAAGAAAACAGTGGTGGAAAAACACAGACTTGTTGGCAAATATTTCCAGAGATCATAGTTTAACACTGGAAAAGCACCTGGAAATGTAAAGATGAAGTCCTGAAAGCAAGATAATTGCAGAGAAATGAAACCAAAAACCCGTAGTGTCTGGCTGACAAACTATGCATGGTGAGGAGAAATTCTGTAGGGCCTGACAACAAAGCAGGAAGAGGTCAGAGAGGAATCTACTACTGAAAGATGAAAGATGCATGGTGCAAAGTATATATTTTTGCTACTCTTTAAGCTTAATACATTTTCCAGTTACAACATAGCCAGGAGAAAGCTGAAGCCTCAGGGATTTAAAGTGTCAGAAAAGTGATCCTAAGGATATAGAAACTAGATTTAGAAGGAAATTCCTAGAAGCAAAGAAACCATTGAAAGGGTAAGCCCCAAAATATGAGTAAAATCTTTGCCAAAATCCCTAGCTACCAAATTACACAGGCACAGGGCAGACTTCCAGGAGGTCAAACTAATAAAAGTAGCATTTGGAAGCCATAAGAACTGACCAGAGATACCAGTAGCTAAATGCTACAGTGAAAGCAAATATTGCAGTTCATGTCCAGGTGGATTAACTGAATATTGGAATATAAAAGCACAATTTTCAGAACACTATAGAATGCACTGTCACAACAAGGTATCATCTTAAATGTTCAGTTTACAACCAAAAATTACTAGACATGCAAAGACACAGGAAAGTGTGACTCAGAAACAGGAACAAAGACAGTCAATAGAAATTGACTCCCAGTGGCCCCAGGTGTTGAATTTAGCAAATCAAAACTTTAAATCAGTGATTACAAATATGCTCAAAGAATTTTAAAAAGTATAATATCAATGAGTGAAAAGATAAGAAAATCTCAAAAGAGAAATAGATCCATAGAAAAATAGAAATCTGACAACTAAAACATTTGATAAACTTCAAAAATTAACTAGATGGGCTCAACAGCAGATTGGAGATGGCAGAATAAAGTATCAGTAAATGTGAAGATTGAAAAATACAAATTACCCAATTTGAAGATCAGAGAGAAAAACAATTTAAGAAAAATCAAACTATAATATATGTAATTGGAGTTCCCAAAAGAAAGAAGAGAGAAATAAACAGAAAAAAATTTGGATAAATAATGGCAGAATCTCCCCCAAATTTGGTAGAAAACATTAATTTCAGGTACAAGAAACTTAATAAACTTCAAAAAGGATTAAAACAAAGAAAAGAATTTAAAAACATATTGTAGTTAAACTGCTGAAATCTAAAGATAGCAAACAAAATTTTGAACTGGGCCAGAGAAAACATACACAGTAATAATAGGTGAAGATTGCTATGGTTTACTGGCTTCCACTAAGAAACTACAGAGGCCAAAGATATTGCAATGATGCAATAAAAGTGCTGAAAGAAAAATAAAACTGTCAATAATAAATTCTATGTTTAGTGAAGCTATCTTAAAAAATTAAGATAAAATTAAAATATTTTTAGATAAATAGAAAGTGAGAAAATCTGTTACCAGGACTGCTCTACAAATAATATAAAGGAAGGTGTTCAGACTATATAAACTTATTTCATTCTCAATATCTTTAAAAGAGAAATGACTATTTAAAGCAAAAAAAAAAAATGCAACTTATTGATGAGTTTATAACATATGTAAATATAACATATAGGACAACAATAACTCAAAAGAAGGAAGGTAAATAAAAACGTACTATGGGAGTATTAACAATATTAACTTTAAAATGTACATTGTAATTAAGCAACCATGGGAAAATAATTCAGAGAGATATAGCTAGAAAACCAATAAACAGAACTTAAAATTTTTCTTAATTTTCAAAAACATCTGATTAATACAAAAGAAGAGAAGAAAGAAAAAATTAACCAAAATAGAGTAAGGACTTCTAGAGAAAAGGGGGCACTTAATAATGAAAAAAGTTACTATTTACAACAGTAGTATATAACAATTATAAATATATATACACCTAATAATAAAGCTTCAAAATACGTGGAACAAAATCTAAGAGACACTAAAGGGGAGAAATAGACAAATCTACAGTCATGGAGGGAGACTTTACAGTACTCTCAGTAACTGATAGAACAAATAGACAAAAAAAAATTAAGAAAATAAAAGATGAGAAAGATACTACCAACCGAAATGGCAATTACAGAACACTATACCCAATAACTGCATAATATACATTCTTTTTATGAACACTTGGAATTTTCACCAAAGTAAGCCATATGTTGCCACAAAAATTTAGAAATTATGATATTATTTAGTTCTCTGATGAGAATGGAATTAAATTAGAAATCAGCAACAAGAATACATGTAGAAAAAGTCCAAGTATCTGGAAATTAAATAACACACTTCTAAAAAACCACGGGAAAAAGAAGCAATTACCAAAACAACTAAAATTATTTTGAATAAATAATGAAAACAAATAAGTTAAAATTTGTGGGATACAGTTACTATGGTGGTTAAGGGGAGTTTATAGCTTTAAAGATATATATTAGAAAAAGAAAAAAAAAGGCTAAAATCAATACATAAGCTTCTGGCATAGAAGGTAGAAAAATGTCTATACTCTAACCCCTGGAACATGCAAATATGTGTTAGACGGCAAGAGAAGCTTTGCATATGTGATTAATGGTATGGATCTTGAGATGGGGAGATTGTCCTGGAATATCTGGGTGGGTCTAGGATCATCACATGGGTCCCTAAAAGTGGAGAACCTTTCCCAGTTGGGTTAAAGAGATGAGATGGAAGAAGAAAGAGAGATTTGAAGTGTGACAGGGACTTGACACACTGTTGCTGGCTTTGAAGATTGAAGATGTAGTCCACAGCCAAGGAATGTGCATGACTTTTAGAAGCTGAAAATGACCCTCAGCTGGTCATCAGCAAAGAAATGGAGATGTCAGTCCTATAACCACAAGGAATTGAATTTTGTGAACAATCCAAATCAGTGAGAAAATGGATCTTCCTTTAGAGCCTCCTGAAAGGAATGCGGCTCCTACTGACACTTTGATTTTAGCCTGGTGAGATTTGTGTCAGACTTCTGATATACAGAACTAAAAAGTGGTAAACCTGTATTGTGTTAAGTCACTAAGTTTGTGGTAATTTGCTATAGCAGAAGTAAAAACTAGTAGATTGATTTTTGAAAAAGAGAACGATATTAAGAACGATAGAGGAGGTACTATTACAGATCCTACAACATTCAGAGGATAAGGGAATACAAAGAACATTTTATGGCAATAATTGTGATAGCATAGATGAAATATATAAATTCCATAAATAACAAAAATGACCAAAGTTAACCTAAGAGGAAATGGAAAATTTAAATAACTCTGTATCTATGAACGAAATTGAATTTTTAACTAAAAGTCTTCCCACGAAGAAAACTCCAGGCCCATGTAGCTTACTGATAAATTCTATCAAACATTTAGGGAAGAAAAATAATACTAATCCTACACAAGATGTTTCTGAAAATAAAGGAGGAAAGAATACTCCCCAACCTACTTTATGAGATCAGTGTCCTTCTAAGAGCACACTAGACAAAGATGTTACAAGAAAAGAAAGACGCCAAGTATTTCTATGAATAGAGACAAAAAATTCTGTAATAAAATATTAGCAAATCAAATTCCCAGTATATAAAAGGACAACACCCTTTCATTGTAAGAACTCTCAGCCAACTAGGAATAGAATGTGACTTCCTTATATGATAAAGGGTATGCATGAATAAACCTCAATTAAAATCATACTTTGTGGTGAAAGATTGAATGTTTCCCCTCCTAAGACTGGCAACAAATGAAGGGTGTTCACTCTCACTATTTCTAGTCAACACTTCACTGGAAATCCTAGCTACTTCAATTAAGAAAAGGGATAAAGGAAATACAAATTGGAAAGGATGAAGTGTTTTGATCAAAAGTTGATAGTGTATTTAGAAAATCCTAAGAAATATATATGCAAAAAATATCCACTAAAACTAAAAGTGATCTTGTGAAGATAGCAGTATAGGAGGCCAGCATACAAACATCAATAGTATTTATATATAAGGGCAACAGAAGTTTAAAAATGAAATACAATACCACTTCAATAATATCCAAAAATATTATATAATCAGGGATAAATTTAACAACTGGAGAAATACCTGTATGCTCAAAACTATAATCCTTGCTGAAACTAAAGAATGACTAAATACATGGAAAACAACCAAATAAATGTTTATAGATATAAGACTCAATGTAGTTGAAATGTCGTTTCTACAAATTGAACTTATATATTCAATGCAACTCCAATAAAAATTTCAGCAGGCTTTTTGTTTGAGGAAAATTTTTATAAGTTACTTCTAAAATTTATACGAAAATGTTAACAACTTAGAAAAATCAAAACAATTTTGAAAAAGAAAAACAAAGCTGGAGAAATTACATTACCTGTTTTCAATGCATACATGGTTAAATGATTTTTGGCAATGGTCCAAGGTAATTAAATGGTGGAAAGAGTAAGTTTTTCCGTAATGGTGCTGGAACAATTGGATATCTATATAAAAAAACTGAACCTTGATTTTTACCTTATGTCAAACATAAAAATAAAGATGGATCATAGATCTATATGTAAAAGCTAAAATTCTAAAACATATAGAGGAAAGCATAGAAGAAAAACTTTGTCATCTAACAGGCAAGGATTTCTTAGAGAAACCACAAAAAGTATGAACCATAAAAGAAAAAAAAAATGGTACAGTGGTTAAATTTGGATTAATCCAAATTTTAAAATGTTGCTTCTTGAAAGACACCATTAAAAAATGTAGAAAGAAAAGTCACATACTGGGAGAAAATATTTTCCATGTAGATATTTTACTCAAGATATGAAAAGAATTCCTACAACTCAGTATTAAGGAAACACACAGCACAATAAAAAACAAATAAAAGATTTGAACAGACACTTTACAATAAGCCAATGAGCATATGACAAGATGCTCAACACTATTACTCTTCAGGGGAATGCTGATTAAAACCACAGTGAGATACCACCAAACACCATTAAAATGACTAAAATTGAAAAGACTGGCAATACCAAAAGTTAGCAAAGATGTCCAGCAACTGGAATGCTCATATATTCCTGATAGAAGCATAAAATTTTTTCGCCACTTTGGAAAACTTTGTTTTTTCCTTATAAAGTTAAACATACACCTATCCTAAGACCCAGCATTTTCACTTTTAGCTATTTACCTGAGAGAAGTGAACATAAAGACTTGTATATGAATGTTCAAGCAGCTTTGTTTATAAGAGCTCCCAAATGTCCATCAACAGGTAAATGGATAAACAAAATGTGATATATTCGTACAATGAAATACCACTCGCCAATTAAAAATCTACTGATGTACATAACAATATGTATGGCTCTCAAAGGCATGATGCTGAAAGAAGCCAGACACAAGAGTACATGTTATATGATTCCACTTACATAAAACTTAACATAATGTAGATTACTCTATAGTGACAGAAAGCAAATCAGTGGTTGCCTAAAGCCTAGGTGTGGAGGATAGGACTGATGCAAAGGGACTTAGGAAACTTTTATATAGATGGAATTTTTGGGATTCACCCCCCAACCCCTCAATTACATAGGTCCTCTAGATAATAGACAGAGCATGATAAAAATACTCAGAAAATCGTATATCGGCAAATTATCTCCTTGCCAGAAAAGCATGCTATCACATTTTAATTTTTTTTATAACAACCTTTAAAAAGATGAGCATTCAGAGAGCATTATATCCCTATAACATCACCTGCAGAACATAGGACTGTTTTAATATACAAATATGGTAACTTCAAACAAAATTGAACAAAAGAACTTGTTTTGTGCATTTCTCTGTGACCTGCTTACATCATCCTATAACTGGTAGATTCTCAGGTACGCTATTCATACTGCTCAAGGGCTACTTAAAAAGTACACAGAAAATGTCAGACTGAATGATGCGGTTACAAAAACAACTTCAGTAAAATGCTTCCCACTTCCTTCAAACTTGGCTTTCTTTTAGATGCCTATCACTTACCAGATCAGTTCATTACTATTCAAGTCAACTACAGATGTTCCTTAAGAAAGTCCTCTGGAGATCCAAGCAAAGCCATAGGTACAGTGTGAGAAATATCTAACTTATTCCAGATGATCTAGTCCACATTCTAGTAAATTCTGCACATATATAGAATACCAGAAATCTATTACTGCCCCCACCTGACATCTGTCTTATGAAACCTACTTGTTGCCTCTTGTCACCTCTGATTATGTCTTATGTCTCCACTTGTCTTTGTATCTTCATCTGCACCCTTGGATTTGATACTTATTTGGCTCTTCTATTTTAGTTTTTGACCTTCTCTGTTTCTGAATCTGTCTTTCTGAGCCTCCCTGACTCCATTCCCCACATCTCTGAGCCAGTCTCCTGCTCTTCTGCACTCAGACACAGCTTCTGGAACTCAGCCTGGAACAAAGCCCTAAGTCTACTGATTAGGATATGGACAGTTTTGATAACATCCAACATTCATTAAACAAATATTTATTGAGTGCCAGGTATATCTAGATGCTAGGGATTCAGCAGTAAACAAAACAGAACAAAATGTCTGCCTTTATAAAACATCTATTTTAATGGAGAGAGCCCAATAATAAATTGCAAAATATATGATATACTATAGTAGTTGGTGATACATTCTACGGAGAGAAATAAAACAGTGAAGGAGGATAGGGAAGGTGAGGGTGAGTTGGACTTATAAATAGGGTGATCAGAGAGGGTGATATTTGGGCAAAACATGAAGTGAGCAGACAACTGATATGGACATCTAGAAGAAGAATGATCAGGACTAGAGAAGAGCAAGTGCAAAGGTCCTGAGATCAGAGCATACCTGGTGTGCTCTGTGTATAAGTCCATAAATGTGCCTGGAGTACTCAGGGCAAGAGAAGAAGGTGAGAGAGTCATGGAGATGCGTAGGGTTAGGTTTACCCTCTTGTTGGCCCTGGACAGCTCTATTTTATGCTTGTTGTCCCATGGTAATTATGAATATTATCACCTTTTACTCACAAAAATGTCCAGGTTCAAATGAAAAATCATATACTCATCCTAGTATAGGGCCTTGTAAGGAATCGACTTTTACTGAATGACATGGAGAGCATGGAGAGAGTTTTGTAAAATGGCAATTAAATTAAAATGATTTAATCAGACTGGTAAGACATGGATATGACATGAAAACTCATAAGGTGCAAAAGGTTACACAGTAAAAGTAAGCCTTCCTTTCATCCCTGTGCCCTTCCTCCCACCCTTATGTTTCCCTCTTGGATACAACCATTGTTATCAGTTTCCAAGGTATCTTTATTGCAGTGTTTCGAACAGAGGAGTAATACAATACGAATCACATCTCTAATGGGCCACTCAGGCTGCTGTGTTAAAATGACCGGGGACCAGTTAGGGAGTAATTGCAAAATTCCAGGTAAGCGAAGAACTTGCTTAATTCCACTACGCAAAGACACGAGGAAACAGAAATAAGTTTTTTTTTTTTTCCACTTTAGAAAGAGTATCTCTATCTTTGGGTTAGAACAGTTTTCCATGAGCCCACCAACCTTACTTGCCTCCTGCATAGTTTCTGTCAGAGCACTTGAAATTTTCTTTCATAGCACTTTTGTAATGATGTATTTTATGTTCATTTGTTTTAAAATGTCTTATATTTTAAGCTTCTTGAGGACAGGAACTGTATTTCTTTCTTTAACCAGGGTCTATCAATGCCTTTAAGAACAAATTTTGAATGAATGAAGAAATCACAAGCCCTTTTGTCTTGCTACTCCGCCGACAGAAATAATCTAAGAACAACTCATCTTCTCTTTACCTCCTTCCAAAGCTGAGTTTCTTAAAGATTAATTCACAGTTGGACGGGAATAAAGAAAAAAATTAAACTAGTTTCTAATATGTATATATCTCATGTATTTCTTCATCTTCTTTTTGTAAAAACGACAGGAAACCGGGGAGGCGGGAAGAAAACAAGAGGATTATGATATCTAGTATACTTAAGCATTTATGTATTTACTCAGGAAATGTAAGATGGATATTTTAGAAATAGGCTTTAGAAAATATTCTAATTTTACCCCTATAATATGTTTTCTATTATTAACGTATGGGTTGTAAACTATGACTTTTTCAAAAATTATTTCATTACTCTAAAGTGTTAGGGATGCATACTAATGTACATATAATAATTTTTTAATGTGTTTAAGATTTAAGAGAAGCATTGCTCTATCTTTTACTTTTAAGGAGAGAGATATTCTCTTTATTTTCTTGGGTCCCATGTAGGAAGCATTTCAGTAGGGGCTGGAACAGTGTTTTTTATATACCCTTGCTGTTTTGTTGCAGTGTTTCTCTCTAGTCCTGCAGGCATTACCATGTCAGTGAAGAGAGCAGACAGTATGAAATCAAGGGGTTGGAATAACCGCACATCAACTCAGCCCAAATGCAGAGGCTAGGACTTGTGGTTTACTCATTGATAATTCTATTGTACTTTGTTTAAACCACTGCACCACAATGCCTTCCATAACTGGCATTCCTCTTTCTCTTCCTTAGAAGTTACCCATCTTTATCTTGGTAGAACTGGAAAATGTTTACTGTTGGATGTGGCCACTTCCTCTCTGTAAAGATGAGGAGACAGAGGCCTAAGAAGATTCAGTAACAAAGTCAGTGGGTAATTAGGGATTAGGATGGCTATCTCCTGATATCCAGTTTAGTGCTTCGTGCTTCTTCTTATACAGTGGAAAAAATACAGATATTGACTATACGTATAGTAATAATGATCTTTTAAAAACACAAGAAACAGGAAACATATGTGGCTATAGAAGAACTGAAGCAGAAGTGGGAAGTGAAGAATATGCTGGTTCTAAAAGGTCAGAAACAGTAAGTTACAATTTTCCTTGATCCCGAGAAACTAACACAATGTCAAGTTCGTTGTAGGCTAATTAATCAAATTACATTTTCTGTTTTTTTTTTTTAATACCAGTTAAATTTCTACTATATTGTAATTCCCTGGATGACCAAGATATGGCTTTGTCATTGTTCAACTTCCCATATATTCTAACACTGTTGATACTTAGTAAACATTTATAGTGAATTGAGCAAATGTCAAATGTCCTATTTTCAGAAAGCATTACTTATGCTTTCATATTGCCTGGATATTTTCATTCTAGCGTCATATGTAATTTTGTCTGTTTGTATGTCTGTGCGTAAAATGACAGTGTTTACCCTCTCCCTAAGGTATTTTCTATTTCAACACCTGCACAGTTAGAAGGTGAAAACTATTCCCAATCACCACAAGAGCTAAATGGGAAATGCAGAAACGTTGCTGAAGAACTTTGCTCTTGAAATTATAATGTCATAGCACTTCAACCAGGGAAGAAGAAAAGACATTCTGATATTATGTATACTTAGATATCAGGACTTGGGATTATTACTCGTTCTGCTTCTCTTGGAAAAAAATGGATCGGGTAAAACTCTAAAGTAATTTCAGTGTTATTCAATATTTTTTTTTAATGCGGGGAAGCATCGTTTTAACTGCAGCAATCTGTAGAATTATGGACTGATTACTAGTTCAAATGACAGAGTCCTACAGTGAAACCCATAATTTTACATTACGTTCTGCAAGAGATGATAGCAGTTCTTCACATATAATGGTATTGCTAGCCCAGAATCTTGTTAACACTCCTAGTCTGAGAGGTTGTGCTTATCCTTCCTTATTGTGAATCAGAAAGAAAAATTTTTTCAAAGGTCTACTGGCCTTTATTTTTCATATCAGGGATTTTGGTCAATTAGAAATTTTCTTAGAAGAGGCACCTTGATTAAAAAAATTCAAGAATTTAAGTAGAATAGTAAAACTACTCAGAAATGAATATTTTCTTAAAAAACTAAGAAATGCAAGTGCTGCGGTTTGACTTGCATTTAGCTCTTTGTAGCTATTTCCAGTCACTGATTTCTATCGAAAGTAGCTTCAGAGTTAGTTGCTTGTTACCGGGCAACAATTTATTCCAATTATAACTGAAATGTTCCTAGTAGACAGTTACTGGTGGGTAAAATCAGATTTTAAAAATGAACTATTAAATCCATAGTATTTTCTCTTGTTGTAAGAGGCAGAAATTATTCTAATACTTGGCATTTTCTAACATTCTAAGGTCTTTTTAGACATTTCAAGTGATCTGGGGGGCATCCGTGAGGACCCACGGGGCGGCACGGTTCAGAGCTGTTAAATGTGGAAATGACACAATTAGCTAGGATAGCTATAGAGACTAGGGGCCAAATGTTACCAGTGTATGGAATGCCACATTCCTTACCGGATGCAAACGGCACACAATCTTCCAACTTTCACAGGATAGTTTTTCTTTAGAAAAAGGTCTTAATGGACATTTGGAAACTACATTCTCTTTTTTGACGATCTCCCCATTACATGTTTACTTATCTATTAAAAACCGAAAACAACAGCACAAAAACAAAAACTACCACAGTTTACAAACAACCATGGAGAACAGACAAAAATTTCCCTCGATATTTTACCTGTGTTTTTAAAGGCAATAAAAGAAAGCTTCTTCCTAAGTTTCTTGACCCAAATCCAAGCACACTCACTAACCAACCTCAGTCTTTCCTGTGTCTTCCAGCTTCTGAGGCTAGCATCTGGGTAAGCTCAAAGTTTGCCACATGGATATATGCTCAAAGGACGTATTTGGTTTGCAAGACAAGTAAGATTTCTATGTTTTCTTCTTTCTTTATAATATGCAAACGCAGTCTAAAACATACTGACCATAGTTGCAAACTGACATAAACAAAATTTACATGCACAGGAGGAACTGATTGTAGGAGGCTTAGCCTTGGGAACTTTATCTCAGAGTCAACAGTCATGCATTTTGAAATGTGGCTTAAGTGATCTGATCAGTCCTAACAGTAGAATGAAGAGCTGACTGCTGAAAAGTCACACCATCTAGGTTCAGTCTCTCCCCATAACAGAGTAACAGGCAAGAACATTCTCAGTACCAGTCCCAGGCAGCATATAAAGAAGTGCTTGTTGAATATAATTGGGCTGAAGTAAAATTTGTCCTTTTAGAGAATAAAGTTGGCATCTCAAGTTCAAGGTCCCCTGATGATCTAGGCTGTCCACAGTTAACTGTCTAATGAACTCCCGACAAGTTGTAGATGAAAGGGATTAAAATAACGCTACTCAGAGCTCACTTTAGGCCGCTTCATTATCTGGACTAAGGAAGTATAGGATAATTACAGTGTTACTTAAAAAAAAGTTTCATTATTGTACTTCCTGTTTCGCGAGTAAATAACAAAACAGTCACGGTCTGTAAGGGACCTATTAAAACCCATGACACCCCTGCAAGCCAGTAACTTGGAGAACTGGAGAATTCTCCCTGACAGGACACTGAAACACCAACCTTAAACAATCAACAACTAATTGCCATAGTGCGACAGTCTTAGCCCTGTTGCAACTGGGCGACTCATCAATTTGCCGAGAGAAGCATCATCAGGGTACATAGGGATGCTGTCATTACCCATTATAAGTATGACGCGAAGGTCACATATCAGGCAATTTCACCTTTTCATTACATGCTAACCCTTCACGGCAGGGAAGCCACGCTTATGACTGCATTAGACAGACAAAGCCTTCAGCTCTTTTTCTTTTAAAAAAATGGAAAAGCAAAAAAAAAAAAGATAAAAAAAAATTAAATGTGTTTTCTTACCAGCACGTTGCAGCACCAACTCGGTCACAGGAATGTTGCCTTTACAGGTTTCTCTTTTAATTATCCTGGAAGCAGGGAGACAAAAAAAAAAAAAAAAAAAAAAAAAAAAAAACACCATGATCAAGTGGGGTTAATCCGAAAAAAAAAAAAAAAAAAAAAAAAAAAAAAAAAAGGCAAAGAAGAAGCAGGGTGGTTAAATTAGCCTGCTGGAATCTTTTCAGTTTGTCGCAGAGTAGAAAAATAAAAAAGGAAAAAAAAGGCTCAGTAATTTAAATTTGCTCTCAGTTCAGGCTTCGTGGTTGGGTCCCGCCCCTGCCTCCCGCTGGGTTCCACTACCTGCAAGGCTGAAATTGACAGCTACTGTGCAAACAAAAAAAGGCAACAAGCATGCTGGGACCATTCTGTCTGCTGTTTGGGTCTCACTTGCCCTGACAACTAAAAATCATCAGTGGAAAGGTATTCTGCATTTTCTATTTGAAGCATTTGCATGTAATTCCCTTCCATTTTAATTGATACACCATGATGGGGTTTGATTACTGTTTGGGTTTTTTTCATTTCTTTCTTCCTTTTTCTAAATCTGTAAAACAATAAGAGTTATTATTATTATTTATAATTTTACTGTATCTGCATCTCCTACGGTCCTGTCCTCCTCTCTGAGACAGACCCTTTCCTGTCTTTTCCTTTAACTCATCAACACTGAAATTTCTAGGAATGATAGCAATACCAAGATTACCAGGGCTTCCACTTTTCCTTTGATACCTTTTTTTGGGGGGGATGTAGTGTTGAGAATAATTCAAGGGACAGAAGGGCCCAGGAAGAAGATTCCATAAACAATATTAATGTAAAAAGTCTCTGCAGCCAAATCCAAAAAGTTCCTTTTCATGTTCATGAACTGCGCAAAGAGCTAAAAATCGTAGAGGTAAATTTGGTCTCCACTGCAGACTTCACCTAAGGTATCTCCTATAGCAAACCACTTTAATTTTAGCAACAAAAGCAGATCCTCAGTCAGTAGCAGAGGAGGTTATGAAAGATCATTAAGCCCATCCTTCTTCTGTCAGGATGTAAATGGCTTACCCAGAATTTACGACAAGCTTCTTTGTTCTTGTTTTCTAAATGCTCTTTTCACATGAGGCCTTTATGGGCTACTTTGGTATGCAGATATTACAAGTCTGCATGGAGTATGGATTATCTGCATGTTTGCTTCTTGATATGAAGCATTGCTTTTGTCATGGAAGATAGCATTATTTCTCCTGTTAAAGTATGGATTTTCCTTAGATCATCCTACTGCTCTAACATAAGAGTACCACGCTGATGAATGTGTCATGTCACATAGTCAGGGCGGGGTGATTAAGGAGTAAGATAAAATGTACATGGAGTTTCGCCAGTGGCTCAAAACACTAAAGAAAATTACTCTTACCAATGCAATAGCATTTAATCTACCCTTGCTTGTCTATTTTTATATTTGTCAAAACAATTCCTCCTTATCCCTACCTCAAGCCGTTTCAATGGATTTCACTATTCCTGCATAACTTGTAGAATCCCTGAAAGCCAACTACGAGCTTAATTTCACAGACTTTAATGCACTTCACTTTTTAAGGTTAGATTTTCAAAACCAAAATGAGTAACAATATAAATTAAATGAACATGATTTAGCTTTCCAAACTCATAAGAATTTAGCTGAATGCCAGGAATCCATGCTGTCATTTAAGGTCTCATCATAAATCCAAACCAATTAAAAATGGAAAAGGCTGAGGAGGCCCAAAGCAAAACGACATCATTTTCTTGTATGAAAACCTTTACCAGAATTTTTTTCCCATCAGTAATGAATGCTTTTTGCTCCATTCCCACAAACAGCTGTTGTGGAGAAAAATAAGGCAGGTCAAGTATTCAAGAAGCCATGTTAACTTCCCAGGTAGTTAGGCAATCAGCTTTAATGAAAGAGTGGTAAATTACACCAATGTGCTAATTAGGGTACTTTGTTACAGCATCAAATGCAATAAAACCAACCCATGCTTTGGCTTGAAAAGTGTCATGCATGGATTTTTCAAAAGATTTAATTGAAGAGAGATTTTATTTTCCTGAATCATTCTTTAAATTCAAGAGATTTTTCTCAATTCTTTCCTTTTAAAGAAGACTTCAAGAAAGCTGTGTAGAGCTGAAGATACACATGGGAGGGACAAACATGTAGAATTGGGAAAAAAGGAATGATAATTTTTTTTTTAATTTGGTATCTTATTTTAAAGTTACACATTTTTATGACTAATATGCCAACATGAAATACTTTGGTATCACTGTGGATAACAGAACACACTGAGAACATGTGAGGTAAAATACAAATATGCACAGATTAGCACATGTTGGTTTGTATTCTAAACACCTCTGCTTTAAATGAAGAAGAGAGAATATTTTTATGGTTGCCAGTGCAGCCTGAGTACAATTAGCAGAATATTAGCCTTAAATAAAAAATCCTGACATTCAACTTTAGAGCAGGAACAGGCTTCAGGAAATGTTTGAGCCCCATGTTTCCACTAGACCTTTAGCCTGTTACTTTAGAAGTTTCTACTTGGTGCTGGGGGACCAAGTACTAGCTTATTGAGTATCTCGCAGCCATCCTGGAAAAAGAGCACTTCATAAATTTCCTAAATATCCTAAAGAACTGGAAGGGAATTCTGTAAAAGGATATATATTTATATGGCTTTCAAATCATGGGAATGTGTTTTTTGGTTTTTTTTTTTGAAGATGTTGGGGGTAGGAGTTTATTAATTTACTTATTTATTTTTGCTGTGTTGGGTCTTCCTTTCTGGGCAACGGCTTTGTCTACTGTGGCAAGCGGGGGCCACTCTTCATCGCGGTGCGTGGGCCTCTCACTGTCGCGGCCTCTCTTGTTATGGAGCACAGGCTCCAGACGCGCAGGCTCAGTAGTTGTGGCTCACGGGCCTAGTTGCTCCGCAGCATATGGGCTCTTCCCGGACCAGGGCTCGAACCCGTGTCCCCTGCACTAACAGGTAGATTCACAACCACTGCGCCACCAGGGAAGCCCGGAAATGTGTCTTAAAGAAATATGCTGAGGGCTTCCCTGGTGGCGCAGTGGTTGGGAATCTGCCTGCCAATGCAGGGGACGCGGGGGGTGATTAAGGAGTAAGATAAAATGTACATGGAGTTTCGCCAGTGGCTCAAAACACTAAAGAAAATTACTCTTACCAATGCAATAGCATTTAATCTACCCTTGCTTGTCTATTTTTATATTTGTCAAAACAATTCCTCCTTATCCCTACCTCAAGCCGTTTCAATGGATTTCACTATTCCTGCATAACTTGTAGAATCCCTGAAAGCCAACTACGAGCTTAATTTCACAGACTTTAATGCACTTCACTTTTTAAGGTTAGATTTTCAAAACCAAAATGAGTAACAATATAAATTAAATGAACATGATTTAGCTTTCCAAACTCATAAGAATTTAGCTGAATGCCAGGAATCCATGCTGTCATTTAAGGTCTCATCATAAATCCAAACCAATTAAAAATGGAAAAGGCTGAGGAGGCCCAAAGCAAAACGACATCATTTTCTTGTATGAAAACCTTTACCAGAATTTTTTTCCCATCAGTAATGAATGCTTTTTGCTCCATTCCCACAAACAGCTGTTGTGGAGAAAAATAAGGCAGGTCAAGTATTCAAGAAGCCATGTTAACTTCCCAGGTAGTTAGGCAATCAGCTTTAATGAAAGAGTGGTAAATTACACCAATGTGCTAATTAGGGTACTTTGTTACAGCATCAAATGCAATAAAACCAACCCATGCTTTGGCTTGAAAAGTGTCATGCATGGATTTTTCAAAAGATTTAATTGAAGAGAGATTTTATTTTCCTGAATCATTCTTTAAATTCAAGAGATTTTTCTCAATTCTTTCCTTTTAAAGAAGACTTCAAGAAAGCTGTGTAGAGCTGAAGATACACATGGGAGGGACAAACATGTAGAATTGGGAAAAAAGGAATGATAATTTTTTTTTTAATTTGGTATCTTATTTTAAAGTTACACATTTTTATGACTAATATGCCAACATGAAATACTTTGGTATCACTGTGGATAACAGAACACACTGAGAACATGTGAGGTAAAATACAAATATGCACAGATTAGCACATGTTGGTTTGTATTCTAAACACCTCTGCTTTAAATGAAGAAGAGAGAATATTTTTATGGTTGCCAGTGCAGCCTGAGTACAATTAGCAGAATATTAGCCTTAAATAAAAAATCCTGACATTCAACTTTAGAGCAGGAACAGGCTTCAGGAAATGTTTGAGCCCCATGTTTCCACTAGACCTTTAGCCTGTTACTTTAGAAGTTTCTACTTGGTGCTGGGGGACCAAGTACTAGCTTATTGAGTATCTCGCAGCCATCCTGGAAAAAGAGCACTTCATAAATTTCCTAAATATCCTAAAGAACTGGAAGGGAATTCTGTAAAAGGATATATATTTATATGGCTTTCAAATCATGGGAATGTGTTTTTTGGTTTTTTTTTTTGAAGATGTTGGGGGTAGGAGTTTATTAATTTACTTATTTATTTTTGCTGTGTTGGGTCTTCCTTTCTGGGCAACGGCTTTGTCTACTGTGGCAAGCGGGGGCCACTCTTCATCGCGGTGCGTGGGCCTCTCCCTGTCGCGGCCTCTCTTGTTATGGAGCACAGGCTCCAGACGCGCAGGCTCAGTAGTTGTGGCTCACGGGCCTAGTTGCTCCGCAGCATATGGGCTCTTCCCGGACCAGGGCTCGAACCCGTGTCCCCTGCACTAACAGGTAGATTCACAACCACTGCGCCACCAGGGAAGCCCGGAAATGTGTCTTAAAGAAATATGCTGAGGGCTTCCCTGGTGGCGCAGTGGTTGGGAATCTGCCTGCCAATGCAGGGGACGCGGGTTCGTGCCCCGGTCCGGGAAGATCCCACATGCCGCGGAGCGGCGGGGCCTGTGAGGCATTGACACTGAGCCTGTGCGTCCGGAGCCTGTGCTCCGCAATGGGAGAGGCCACAACAGTGAG
>NW_006793884.1:800773-839243 GCF_000442215.2 Lipotes vexillifer | reverse complement strand
AAAAAAAAAAAAAAAAAAAAAGAAATATGCTGAACGGTTTACTGGAAATGTGTTTTAAAGAAATTCTTTGAATAGGTTTAATGTTATATACTACTTGAATGTTCATGTCCATAGATACTTAACATCAAGAGGGGAAATGCTAGTTTATTTTTTTAATGTGCATCAAATTAATATGTTTTTATCTTCTCACTTACAAATGACAATAAAATATTTTTTGAACTTATTGCATATTTTAAAATTACTGGGACCTCCCTGGTGGCGCAGTGGTTGGGAATCCACCTGCCATTGCAGGGGACATGGGTTCGATCCCTGATCCAGGAAGGTCCCACATGCCGCGGAACAACTAAGCCCGTGCGCCACAACTACTAAGCCTGCGCTCTAGAGCCAGCAAGCCACAACTACTAAGCCTGCGTGCCACAACTAGTGAAGCCCACGTGCCTAGAGCCCGTGCTCCACAAGAAGAGAAGCCACTGCAATGAGAAGCCCACGCACCGCAATGAAGAGTAGCCTCCGCTCACCATGACTAGAGAAAATCCTGCACGCAGCAACGAAGACCCAACGCAGCCAAAACTAAATAAATAAAATAAATAAAAATTTTAAAAAATCACTAAAATTACTTTATTATTTTTGGTAAATGTCTCCCTCATTCTGAATCTGGGGCAGCAAAAGACTCCCTAATGAATGATATATCATGACCCTGATGTATTAATGACTACAATAGCCCATAATGTTTTTTTTAAAATTTCAATAGAATTCTGAGAAATTGCTCACATTTACTGTAACACTTAACTATCATAATTAACCCCTTTAAACCTGAATAACCAGAAAATGTCTCTCCACTGTCATAAAAATGGTCTACTGTCCTTGGGTTGTCTTTTGAACCAGGTTCCTATTGTTAAATCGAGTTTATCTAATTTATGAAGTTTAACTTGAGTTTCTAAATGTACACACACACAGAAACACAGAATTCCTGGCTTTAAGGGGATTTCCATAATCATTTCTTTGGGACCAAGTATACACAGAGTTGTGGACAGTTTAGTCTGGGTATTTAGATTACAAGGGGATCTACTCAGAAACTGATATTTGGCCTAGGATAGAACAAAGTCTATTAGGATGCCTTAAACTTCCATAGGCCATTTCTATCTTGCTGCCATATTCTTACCTAGATGGGCAAACATGCTGAAAATGAACTATGCTTTTAGACTGAATTCAGTTCTGAAGTGTAAGGTAGCCCAGAAGAGAGTGGGTTCAAATGACTAAACCCAATGTCCTTGTACTAGTGGTGCCGGGAACAGGTGATACATCAAGGATCATGGCACTTTATAATGGGAGACAATATTAATTTCTATTTCTAAACGGAAAATATACATTGCTCCTCTGATAGGCAAAGTAAACATACAAGATACAAGCAGAAAACACTGTAAGCCACAGAAAATACAGAGAACACCCAAGTTAGAGAGACATGTACAAAAACAATGTGCATTTTTCAGAAATGCACATTACCTGGTTAAACTGGCAGCTAGATTTTGCAGAGCACATTGGAAAGGAGCAAATCTTCCTTACAAATCAGTGGATAAGAGTTGGTATTTTGAGAAAGTTTGAGCAAAGATGAAAGCCCAAGGAAATTCTAATCCATACACTGACCAAGGAGAGAAAAGAATGACACAGAGCTCAGAGAATGGGATCAGTAGAAAACATTCTGTGCTTGAAAGGAGGGATGACTTCTTGCTTGGGTACCGGAGTGGAGAGTAGCACAACTCATCCTGTCGGGGATGCAGGGAGGTACAAGTTTTGCACAGTGAGTGATGGTGTGGTTGGTTTGGGACATGTTTATTTGAGAACTCAGTTGGACAATGTAGAGGAGAGGGCCAGGACCTGGTCTAGCTCTCAGGAAAGTGATCAGTGGAGAGATGATAATGATGAGAGTCAGAAGCAGGTAACAGAAACCACAGAATGATGAGCTCTTCAAGAGAAAGTCAAGAAATAAGAAGAATATTCCAGGGATGGCAAAAGAAGAGGAGCTCAAGTGACAGATTGAGAAGTGGCATGAGAGATGAGAAGGAATACGGAACAAGAGGGGAAAAAAGAGTTCAAGCAAGACGATTTGGACTACTCTGGGGCATCAGATTCTGCAAAGATTCCAAATATTTATTATCTGGACTGGAAGAGACTAGAAATTATTAATTTGACACAGCAAGTTGAAGGCTATTGGCAAAGCGATTTCATTGCAGTGGTGGAGTCTGTTGCCAGATAGCACTGGTGAAAAAAGGGAATTGCCAAAGGCAAAATCTCATGGTGTTAACCACAACACAATTAAATTTAATTACAACTTATTAGCCATCTTACTGAGGCACTGTCTGGCAATGTAGTTTAATTTAGGTTTTAGATAGTAGTAAGGGATACAAAGGAACTAGACTTCAAGGTTCCCATTCTCAATCTGTTTGTAATATATGACAATGTATTTGGAAAATATACAATTGCATTTTAAGCTTTACTAGAAAACTGTCTCATATAGAGAAACTTGTATGAGAAGACAAGAAATGTAAATGCATAAAATACGTAACTATGCTACCAATACATGGTGTTCAATTATGGCAGGACCATATATATATATATATAATTTCAAAGGAGATGATTTTATGGCACGTTTCATAGGTCGAGGAAATATTTGTTGGATAACTAAGTACGTAAATATGAAGTACAGTAATAATGTACCTTATAATTAGACATCCTGGAATTCACATAAGTGTAAATGTACAATGTTGCTTCAAATGGTGAGCTTAAGCAATTGTTCATACCAGTCTGAACTGGGATAACTCCACCCCGGTTTCAGGCTACTAGTTTTAGTTGTTGCTTATGAGTTTTCTCAAATTATAATCTTTATCAATCGATTTATAAGGAAGTTTAGCCCTACCATCTATTTTGCTCTGCAAAATCCTCTTCAATACATTTCTATTTTCTGATATCATTACAAAGGCAGAATTAAATAACTTGTTCTTTTTGCACTTTAGCAAAGGAATATAGCATTTCACTACAAAACTCATAATTTCTTCTCAAGCACTGGTGAGAAAGTCTGTTTTAGGGCAGAGTTATTTTTCCCAAATCATGATTTTCTGCATTTATCAGAATTGACAGTTTTCTTCTGTTTCAGAGGTAGGAAGAAAAACAAAGGGGATGATACAGTGGGGAAACAGATTTGAATCCTGAAAATATTCTTTAGTTTTTTTTTTTCTGAAATAATCTACCACTTTCATTTAATTTAAAGCCACTTCAAACTTGGTGGTTGCAGGTACAAGTTTTCCTGAACTTAAGAGTTAATTTATATATAGCAGTTTGTTCCATAGGGTGTAGAATGTTAAGATTTTATTATTTATTTAGACAACAGTTGAACAATAGATACTTATGTTCTCTTGCTCCTTCTTCATTTTCTGCAATATCACATACACTTTCTAGAATTTCCATTTCTTGCCAAATATAGTCCAATACATATCATTGGGGAAAAAAACAAAAACAAAATAAAATAAACAAGAATAAAACTAACTATCCCCATACTCACTACTGTGAAAATAAAATGTTTTACTCTATAATTTTGATGAAAAAATTAGCCTGTGTATTGTCATAGACATTTATTCGTCTATTCTATTTTCAAAATGGTTCTGTCAAATACAGACATGATGCGCTCAAATGATCATATGTCAAGACTGCACTGAGAAAAGGTGGCATGGAGATCCACGTGCAACTTTCTAAGAATTTTGTCTCATCTTAGAAGCAATGGGAAGTCAATGAAAGTATTTTACACAGGAGCAAGACATACTGATATACTTATTGCTGAAAGACAAATCTACTAGCAGCACTTAAAACAGGTTAAAGTGGTGAGAATGCCTTCAATAATATATTATTGATAATGTTTTACCTTGCTTGGTTGAAAAAGGATGTAAGATAGTTTACAGGGAAACATATTTTGACCACGTAAAATACAATTTAATGATATCCAGGTGAGGGAAAAATAAGGGTACAAATACAAAAGAAAAACCAGAAATTAAATGAAAACGAAGATACTACAATGTTCTATACCCTAGGTAGAAGTAAGTTGCAATTTGTTTCTAAGTTTTCCAAAGAATGTGCAATAGAAAACACAGTCAGCTTCATGTGTCATCCTGTCTGTGAGATAAAAACAAACCAGTTGTTTAGGAGAAATACAGATCTTTGTGATGAGAAACTAGAGAGGCATTTCTCTCATAGGTTCTCGCAGAGAGGTCCCAGCGTGGTATATTAAACAACTTTCTCAACGCAAATATTTATATTTTATATACAATGGACCTGATTTAGTGCATAAATAAGCCAAACTTCTTATACCAAACCTCAAAATGATTATAATTTTAGGCTAAAAAATAATCCAGTGCTCCACCTCAGCCCTTAAAATACCTAGGAAAATATAGTAAGGAATTAACTAATCAATTAAGCAAATATTAAGCACCTAATTTATGCCAGGTACTGACCTAGTCACTAAAGATACAACTGGGAACAAGACTCAGTGTTTACGTGCAGACTGTTGGGGACGAAGACAAGTAAACAGGCAACTGCAGTCCTGAGTGATGAGTGTAAGGATGGGGAAAGTACAGCACAATATGGGAAAGACAAAGAAAGGAGAGTTCCAACTGAGACTTGAGGGATCAGACATGACTTCCAACGTGAAGTGGCATCTATGTAGCATCCTGAGGAGGAAGAAGAAACTGACTAAGAAGGGACTAGGGATATGGGAATAGATGAAATTGCCACACTCAAAAGGAAAAAAACTTTCTTCAAATGAGTTAGCAATTGTATCCCAAGTATTTAAAAGATTCTAGCCAATATAATAAGACAAGAGGAAAAAATTTAAGCAATGTATATTTTGAGAAGGAAGAGACAAATTCAATAATTTTTTTCTTTTTTCAGATGATATACTTATTTATATAGAAAATTCAAGAGACTCTTCATATAAATGGTTATAATTAATAGATCATTAAGGATACTGATACAAAACAAATACACAAAAGTCAAGAATATCTCCATACTTAGGCAATAAAAATCTAGTGGAAAACACAACCCTCTATATACTAGGAACAAAACTGTGAAGCCTTGAGGAACAGAGTTAACAAAAGATGTGCAAGATCTTCTTGGACAAAATTGTAAAATTTATTGAATATTACTGAATTATACAATATAGGAGATGACTATCTGAGTGACATAATGTTATAGAGAGCAAATATTCCTCAAATTAATCTATAAATGAGAAGCAATTTCAATCAAAATGTGATATATTAGAACCCAGGGAAGATCCAAAATCCTCTGCTTCAGCTGTACACTAAATCTCCTCTAGAAAGTAGAGATTTCAATTTCAGAATCTTGAAATCATTTTATCACATTTAAATTAATTAAGGGGGAAAATTATGCATGTTAAATAGATGAAGTAATATTATCAACTGACAGTTTCAAAACTGTCAAAATTTATTTAAACAGAGAGTACTACAATCAATATAGCAAACATTTAAACAAATATATTCAAAACTATAGAGTGGCAAAAGAAAGTATGAGGACAACCCTCAAGTAACCAAAATCTACATACTTCCCCTTTCCCAGGAGTAGTGCTCTGTCTGGACCAAGACCAGATTCTTAGTATTTACATGCTCAGGATGGAAAACTACCTCCACGGAAAGCTCAGCTTCTCATTTCACCCCAAAAGCTTGTCTCCTCTTTAGAATTTGACCCTCCTTTTAGTCCTTATTGCTTCTACAGCTCTATGGTGTGTTTAAATATTTTATTTTTATAATGTATCTGGCTCTTCACATTCTTCTTAATGGGAGGTTGGTGTGCTATGAACATTTCCATCCTGTCCTTCCTGAATATAATGTTATTTCTACTTATTTTTGAGTTTTATATAAATGATATGCTGTACTTGGTCTTCAGAAATTTGTTGTTTAACTTGCTATTAGATTTCTATTAAGTATGTAGATGTTGTAGCTGTAGATAATGCAGAGTCACTCATGTGCAATATTCCATTATTAATACAACATAAATTATTTTTCCACTCTTCTGTTGGTAGGTATTTGGGTTGTTTCTAGATTTTTGTTTGTTTGGTTACTATAAAAAGTGTATATATCATATACCATCTGTTGCACATTTCTGGTTATTTTGCTTTTATGAAAAGAACATACTCTCTGTTACATATTTCTTTTAGTTTATAAACATTATATTTCAAGGATTATATTGTTGGATACAAGTCTCATAAGTATATACTTCCATGCCTACAAGAGAGTAAAGAGATCATTTCAGCAATCACAGCAAGACAAGGGCAAGGAAACAAAAGCCCAAGATGCCTCAGGAATGAAAGTATTGGTATTCCCTCACCTAGCAAGCAACCTAGATCAGCTGAAATATTGGATGAGAGTAGGGAATTTTAATAAATGTATCAGAAGAGTTCCAGAAGGTAAGAATAAAGAGAATCAGTATTTAGAGGGGCAATATTTAAATGAAAGTTCCCCATTAATTCATGATGAAAAACATGAGACCACAGCTTCAGGAAGTATCCAAAAAATGAATAAAAAGAAATCTACAGTGATACATAAGGAAGACAAAAAGAGAAAACATTGTTAAAAAAGCCTTCAATTTCTAGCCACAATGCAAGAACTAACCGTTGGACTTACCTTCCTGCCATGAGTAACTATAAAACTGGGTAAAATATATGAAACAACCTTGCACAGATTTTAAACCATAGGCAGCTCAGGACTGTCAATCTGAGAAAACAGAAACACATGAGGAGAGCATCATATTCACCCAAGCTCTCCACCTAGGGAGAGACTCCCAAATGCAGCAGAGAAAAGTAGAGCTAAAGCAGAATATCTTGGTCTCACTGACAGGAGAAGGCTGAGAACAGAGTTCAAGGCTATGGAAGCAGCTCAGATTTGCATGACAGTTTGCCAAAAAGGAGGAAGCAATGGAGAGAGGGACTCCCGAGTATGTATTCCTTGTTTAAGGTGAGGGAGAAACTCCATATTGCCTAGCAGAAAGTGGCTGCTGCAAGGTTGACAGTGGAACCGAGAGACTGCACAGTTCTAGGAAAGGCTGGTGTTCTGACCTAATCATAATGGAAGAACCTTGTTAACACCGTGGGAATTCAGCTGACACACTAGCATGGTTACACCTCAGAGGTGACACCATGTCCAAAAATTACTGTAATGTTCCTTAACAAAACCCAAAACTGAGCTTCAACAAAATCAAGTTAGAGATAACAGTAAATTAGCTTCATGTTGTAACAAAATTTAACACTTTAAAAAAAAATACATTAATCCAGACTTATTACAACTGATCATCCATACTAACCAGCATTCTTACATATTCTCTAGACATTAGAATAGGCCATATGTATATACATATATATGTATTATATATACATATTATGTATATGTGTATATATATATTTTACCCAAAAGAAGGCATGAAAAGAGAAAACAATAGCACAACCATAAATGAAACAAGTAGAAATCAAGTAGAAAGGTGGTAGAATTAACCCAAATATATTAACAACTACATTAACTGTAAATGAATCAAACATTCCAATTAAAAAGCAAGAGATTATCAGGCTGTATAAAAAAGTAAGAACCAACAAAATGCAATCTATGAGATTCACTTTAAAATATAAGACACGACTAGGTTTGAAGTAAAATGATGACAGGGGTATATGATATAAACATTAAGCATATGTAAACCATGAAATATATGAAAGCACATAACAGGCTAAATTTATATAAAACTAAGTAGATTTTCAGATAGGAAGTACTAGCAAAGTTAGAAGGGGGAATTTTATACTGATAAAAGGGTTATCTCAACAGGACAACATATAATGTTAAATGTGTATGTGCCTAATAAGAGAACTTCCAAATAATGAACCAAAACTGACAGAGCTAAAGAAAGAAAGAGACCAAATTCAAGGATAAAGTTGGAGATTCTGACTCTTCTTACAGAAATGGTTTGAACAAGTAGACAAGAAATCAATAAGGATATAGAAGATCTGTCCTCAGAACATTATACCCAGTAACTGAAGAATATACTTTTTTTTTCAAGTGCACATGAAGCAGTCACAGATATATAGTATATTGGGCCATAAAACAAACATTAATAAATTTCAAATGGTAGAAAAAAAATAGAAACAAATGACCAATATCAGGAACAGAAGAGGAGGTATTACTATACACTCTCCAGACCTTATAAAAATAAGGAAATATTGTCTAAAACTCAATGTCAGTAACAAATCAGGTAAAAATTTACACATTTCTTGAAAAATTCTATTTATCTGACATCAGAAGAAATAGAACACCTGAAAACTATTTATTTATTAAAACATCTAGATTTGAAAATGGAGGAGGATAAAACACTCCCCCAATTAATTTTACTAGGCTATCATAAATGTAATAAAAAGTCTGACATGGACATTACAAGAAAAGAAATGTACAGTCCAAATTCTACTATGACTTAAAGATATATTAATATGTACCCAATTGTTCTGCAGTTGAATTCCCAGGAATTTAATCAAAAGAAATAAAAACACATGTCCCCAAAATAATTGTACCTGATGTTAATAAACTGATTTATTCACAATAGCCAGAAACTAGAAATAAGAATATGTTTAACACCAGATGGATAATCAAATTTTGGTGATTCATACAAGGGAATACTACTTAGCAGTAAAAAGAAAAAAAAAAAAAAAACAGCAAACTGAAGATACACTCAAGAGCACAGATGCTTCTTATAGGTATTATATTTAGTGAAAGGAGTCCAAAATAAAATAATACATAGAGTTTAATTCTGTAAATATAAAGTTGTATAACAGCCCAAGCTAACTGATGCTGACAGAAATCAGATCAGTGCTTACATGGGGTGGGGTTGGAATGACGGAATCCACAGTTGTGAAGGCAACTTTCTGGGGAGAAGAAAATTTGGGGAGTGATTGTTACATGGGCATATTTACTTGTCAACATTCGTTGAGCTGTACATTTAATCTATGCACATTATTCTATGTTTTGTATGTAAAGTTTATTTATAATAAAAGTTGTGGAAAACAGAATAGATAGAATTGTTACAAAAGAAAGACAACTGAAATAACTATATATTTTAAATAAAACAATGCTAAGTCAGAAGAAAATGGAATATTAACTTTAAAACACAGAAAGAAAAGAATATTCTAAACAAATATGTAAATTTAAATCCTGTCTGTATAAAATATTATTAATGTCCAATAACTGAAATTTTTATCAAGAGTGAAAATTTAAATGTTAGACAAAAATAGTAATGTACGTCTGAGGAAAGGTGATTAAAGTTAAATCTTCTTAGAATCTTGTTCTCTAGAAACAAACCTTGTTTTCTAGAAAGGCTTTATTTTGACTTTTACCTCTATAAGTTAAATATTCATGGAAAAATTTCAATAACAGTCACTAAAAAAAAGGAAATAGGTAGCTTAAATTTCAAATAAGTAGAGGGAAATATGAAAATAAAACAGGCAAATAAACAAAATGAAAAGGCTGTAAAATAGAAATAACTGTAATTGTAACTGATACTCATATAGTGATTCCCAAAACCCAGACACAGTTTAATCATTTTATATGCAATATGTACACCACAGCTTTATGGCTTAGCCTATGAGTAAATGTTGATGAACTCATTCATATGGGACTTTGAGAATCAGCTTGCGGGAATTTATGCTCAATATTTTAATACGTTTTAAATATTAATTGTATGTATAAATTACAATTATTTTAAAATATTGTAATGGACATTCCTGCCAGTAAGATCTTTCCTCATTACTATTATTTCTGCCATCAAGTAAACTTAAAAGGAAAGGTTACAAATTTAGAAGTTGCACACGATTCTCAAGATTTTGACATATATCACTAAATTTACTTCCAGAAAAATTAAAATAATATTAATTCAAATATTGATATATGAGAATTCTTTAGATATTTTTACTTTTAAAAGGCTTTACCAATTTGGTATATAAAATACAGTGAAAGCACTGATTTCTAGATTATTTAAATAAGACTTTTTCTCACTCATTTATATATATTGTGGGGAGTTTGTTTTCCATTTTGCACAATTTTCTGTTAGGATGTTCATGTGCTTTTTGACTTGTAAGAGTTTCATATATTAAATATACTGTAATTTGTATTTTAAGTTTTCAGATATTTCAAGTTTGCAGATAACTTTAGTGTTCTTATAGATGAATTCTTTTTATTACTAAAAAATGTATAAGTTTGATGTACTCAAATCTATTATTTCTTCCTTTATGTTTTTTCTCTATCATGTTGAAAAAATCTTTTGCCATTGCAAGATTATGTAATGATTTTCATATATTTCTATGCTTGCATATTAAACATATGCTTAAGTAACTCACATTTAAGTAAAATATCACAATAAAAAATATAAAAATTAGAATTGAGTAAAAGGAAATTATAAATAAAGTGAGATTACAAATCAAAACATGTTTGGTTGAGAGATAAGAGTAAATTGAGGGAAGTTGAGAATCATGAATGTCTATAGTAGGAGATAAATAAACCAAAAGAAAGCATAAAAAGGGCAATAAATAAACCAAAAATTAGAAACCAAAGGAAACAAACAATCCAATTTAAAAATGAGCAGAAGAACTGAATAGACATTCTTCCAAAGAGAAACACAGATGGCCAATAGGCATATGAAAAGATGCTTAACATTGCCAATCATCAGGGAAGTGCAAATAAAAACCACAATGAGATATCACCTAATACCTGTCAGAATGGCTATCATTAAAAAGAACACAAGTAACAAATGTTGGCGAGAATGTGGAGAAAAGGGAATCCTTGAACATTGTTGGTGGGAACGTAAATTGGTGCTGCCATTGTGGAAAACAGTCTGGAGGTTTCTCAAAAAACTAAAAATAGAACTACCATATGAACCAGCAATGGAATAGAAGAAGAAGAAATTTCATATGTTCAAAAATCAATAGTTTTTCTTCAAAAGAATAAAACAAACCTCCTAAAAATTAGCAAGATTTGTAACAAAAAGGACATAGAGGAAAAATTTACACTATAATTTGAGAATACTACGAACAACTTGATGCCATTACATTAGAAAACGTAGACCAAAAAGACAAATTATTTTAAAAATATAAATTATTACAGAATGCTCAAGAAGAGATAGCAAACATAAATGGCTTTATAATAATCATAGGAGTAAAATTAGTATTAAAAATAAACTCATGAAAAGCCACCAGCTCAAATGATTTTGCCAGTGAATTCTATAAAACTTTGAAGGAAAATATCATTCCACTTTTATTCTACCTCCTCCAGAAAATGGTAAAAAGTGAAAATACTCTCCAAGTCTTTCCATGAGATCAGCATAAACTTGAAGACAACCTCAACTGTGATTAAATATCCAAAACACTTTAAAACAGCCTAATCCAAAATGTACTAGAAAAGACCAACTTAAATTTATATGAGGAATTTAATCATCATACTAATAGATTTTAAAAGACATCTATATGATCATCTTAATAAATGTAAAAATTAATTTTGACACTGGTTCATGTTTAAAATTCTTAGAAACCTAGAGCACTTTTACAAAATATCATTCTTAGCAGTGAAACCTTCAAAAAAATCCCTAAGAAATGTCTAATCTCACCATATCTTTTCAGCTTGTATTGGCTGCTTTAGACCCTAAAAATTGAAAAGAAAGTAGATGTAGATGTATAACGATGAGAAAGAAACAAACTCCCTTATTCACAGAAGACATGATTGTCTATGAAGACAATGGAAAGGAATCTATTAATTTTTTAATATAAATTTATTTATTGTATTGTTAATGGCTACGTTGGGTCTTATTTGCTGCACACGGGCTTTCTCTAGTTACGGTGAGCGGGGGCTACCCTTTGTTGCAGTGCACGGGCTTCTCATTGCGGTGGCTTCGCTTGTTGCAGAGCACGGGCTCTAGAGTGCAGGCTCAATAGCTGTGGCGCATGGGCTCAGTTGCTCTGCAGCATGTGGGATCTTCCTGGACCAGGGCTCGAACCCATGTCCCCTGCATTGGCAGATGGATTCTTAACCACTGAGCCACCAGGGAAGCCCCTATTTATTGTTAACAACAATATGTGTGTTTGGAAATGAAGCTAGCTAAAGAAGACTCTTTATTTATTTTATTTTGCAAAATAAGAATGGAGAAAATGAGATAATTTTACTGAGAGATTTGTTAAAAAATCTAAATAAAGAGATATATGTTCATGAGTTGGAAGGCTCAGTATTATAAATATTTAATTCTTCCTCAAATTGATCTATAGATTCAATGATATTTCGATCTGGATTTCAAAAGGAAATGATGTGGGAACTTATACATTGATTCTTAAATTTATATAGAACACTCAAAGCCCAAAGTCTGCCAAGAAATTTCTGCTGAAGAATAAGATGTGTATATGTGTGTAGTGTTGCTTTTCCAGGTAGCAAGACCCATCATTAAGCAGTAGACAGTGTAGTACTGGTCCAGGGATAGAGAAATTTATCAATGGAACAACATAAAGAGCTTAAAATAGATCCATCCATCCATGAAAACTGGTGTCCATTTTCACACCAACTCTGTAGTATTATAAAATAAGACTCACCTACTGGAGACAGCCAGAGGCTTTATGTAGTACCCGATCCACCACAGATACCCCTAGCACGATCGGGTCATATCATCTGGACCTGTGGCAAAGTTCTCTCTTGTTTCGTACAATTAAAATGGGCAGCCTTTTGATTTACTCAATACATAGATTTGAGCACTGGGTAAAAATGTGGTATGTGTCGCCTTTAAAATCCAAAGAAAAACACCAAGCCTGTGTTCCTTTCTCTTTCTTTCAGTGATAAAGGGTTTTTAAGTTTCGATGACTAGACCTTTCCTTATGTAGGTATCAGAGCATGTCCCAGATTCATGGAATTTTATGACCATTAAGAAAGTGGCAGTTGTCTAAATCCTGTAGCGTACATTGTGCCCCTCTGGGAAGTTAATGTACTTTTCCAGGGTATCCAGATCCTGATGATCTACCCATCAGGGCATTTTAATATGATATGATCAATATGGTGACCCAAAAGGATGTTTTACAGAATGACGAGTTCATCAACATTTTTAGAATGTATGGTAACAGAGAGCTGGAGTATTGACATAGCCTTGGGGCAAGCCAATGAATGCATACTGCTAGTCTCCTCATGTAAAAGCAAATAGCTTTGATCCTCTTTACCTATGGATACTGAAAATAATTCACCATATCAGTTGACACTCACCATATAAATAGCCACATATACAAAGTGCCAGAATCTGTGATCTATCTGTCACAACAGCAAAGACTGGAGCTACAGTTTGGTTAGTTTACAGTAGTCCACCATTACTCGTTATAATGCATATAATTTTTCTTTTGCATAGGCCTTAGAGATGAATAGAATAGGGATATATTGGGGGCCATTAGACTGGTAAGCGATCCAATTCTAGTATCTCATCTTGAGCATAAGCTTCTAATTGGCTTAGTTTCTATTCCCATGAAAGCAGAACATGAAACAGTTACTTGAATGCATGTAGATAATTTGAGAAGTGTTCCCAGGAAGCAGAAATAGGAAGAAGAAACATGAGACAGGGAAAGGAGTTCATTAATAAAGGATACATTAAGTAGCTGTTTTATGGCCATGGGCCACTGGGTTTCAATCCTTCTGGAAACTCTCAGAGGGACCATGCACAACACACATTAGAATTATCCCCTAGGTTGCCCTGAGAGCATTTACACCCCCGCATTTTGGGGGTTTGCTTCTGCACAGTTGAGGAGCCTCCTTCTGTGGCTCTGGAAGAAGACCTGAGGCTGCAAAGCCAAGATCCCACAGCAAGGTCTTTGTGAGGGGGGCTGGGTCATAATGATGCAGGCATACTATGTGGAGATAATGTAGACTGATTGGCACTGGCATGGTAAGTTACAAGGATTTGCAACACTCAGAAATGTATACCAATGTTTCACAGTGTGAGGGTTCTCCAGGGTCTTAGTTCACCATATTTTCAGATGCAACAACAGCTATAGTTGTCATGAAGTATGTTCATCAATATTCTGGACCTTATCTCCATCTAGGTACAGAAGAGGATTACATTTCTCTGCCCCTTCTGAAGTGAAGCAAAGCTATGTGACTTGTTTTGGCCAGTGAAATATGAATGGAAGTTGTGTGCATCACTTCTGGCTAGTAACTTTAAGCCAGTGTGCTAGTAGCCATGTTTGCTTCCCATTGCCACGGTGACAGTGAAAATGATGATTTGCAATCTGTCCATGAGCATACTTCGTGCTTCAAACAATGGCCCACAGGCCAAACCTGCCCCACTGTCTGTTTTTATTAACAAAGTTTTATTGGTATTCAGACACACACATTTATATATGTATTATCTTTCGTTGCTTTAATGCTATAGTGGCAGAGAATGGCCCATATGTTTCCTAAAGCCTAAAATATTTACTATCTGGCCCTTTACAGAAAACGTTTGTTGACCCTGGTATAACCTATTCTATCATGATATAAAATGAACAAAAATGTCTGAAATCCAATATAGCCCCAAACTAATTAGTAATGAGAATAATTATTTGTTTGTTTTTCTAAGCCACTGAATTTGGGGATGATTTGTTATGCAGCGTTAATTTTGCAATAGCTAGTAGATACACTGTGTGATTTTAATTTTATAAAGTTCACACATAGACAAAACTCCTCTATGGTGTTTGAAGTCAGGGTAGTGGTAGCCCTTTGGGAGCAGTGACTGGAGGAGGCCACAAAGAAGGTTCTTTGATTACTGTTATATTCTGATTCTTGATTTACATGCAGGTTCTACTGGAAGTGTTTACATTTGAAAGTTCATCAAATTCTTTGTTTATGATTTTTTAGTTTTTCTTTTGCACGTCGTAGTACTTCGAAAAACTTACAGAGAAATTAGTAATGTTTACATGTACTTGTAATGAATGATTTTCAAGATGGACTGTTAAGAGAAAAAAGCAATCTAGAGAATGATTTTTATAAAAATCAAAAGGTGGATATATATATATATATATATATATATATATATATACATATTCTGGTATATAAATAAAATATCTCTAGAATGTAGTTGCCTCTAGAGAGGATAATTGGTAGGTGAGAGTGAAAATAAAGCTAACTTTTCACTCTGGAAACACCTCATTGTTTTTCTTTTGTTTTGTTTTGTTTTTTACTGCTTTGTTTTTAACCATGTGCATATTACAGCTTTTAAAAATTTTTAAAAAAATCAAAACTAGAATTATAGTCTATATATGTTATGCTATTACCTATTCCCTTCAATTACATGTATAGTAGTTTCTAATTTTTACTCCTACTATCACTTAAATAACAATGTAATTGACTTCCTTGTTTGTAAATCTTTGTCTGCCTCTCAAATAATTTCTTTAACATAAATTCCTAAACAGAATATGACTGGGTCCAGCAATGAATGAGAGATACTCCTGAAGACTGAATGGTGTAATTACCATAATTACTGACACTTTCACTGTCTCTTTTCCATTATATAGGTGAAAATAATACTAGGTTTTTTTTTTTTTTTTTAACTTTTCTTTTTTATAAATTTATTTATTTATTTTTGGCTGTGTTGGGTCTTCATTTCTGTGCGAGGGCTTTCTCTACTTGCAATGAACGGGGGCCACTCTTCATCGCAGTGTGCGGGCCTCTCACTATCTCGGCCTCTCTTGTTGTGGAGCATGGGCTCCAGACACACAGGCTCAGTAGTTGTGGCTCATGGGCCCAGTTGCTCCGCGGCATGTGGGATCTTCCCAGACCAGGGCTCGAACCCGTGTCCCCTGCATTGGCAGGCAGATTCTCAACCACTGCGCCACTGGGGAAGCCCCAATACTAGGTATTTTAAATAAACTTTTAAAATTTGGATACAAATTTAGAAAGTTTTAGGACCAGAGTTTATAAAATAATCAGAGTTCTTTGGATGATTTATAATCTTTTCAATTTGTATCATTACTTAATGTTGTTTTAAAATTCTTTTTCATTGGTCTCTCATCTTGTTATTTAAAGTTAAGAGCATTATTTCCATATATGTAAACCTGAAGGGTGATTTTTGTGATGGGACCATGAGTGGGGGTTATTATTTAAACCACTTTTTAGTCTATTTAAGAATCATTAGGGGCTTCCCTGGTGGCGCATTGGTTGAGAATCTGCCTGCTAATGCAGGGGACATGGGTTCGAGCCCTGGTCTGGGAAGATCCCACATGCCGTGGAGCGGCTGGGTCCGTGAGCCACAACTACTGAGCCTGCGCGTCTGGAGCCTGTGCTCCACAGCAAGAGAGGCCGCGATAGTGAGAGGCCCGTGCACCGCGATGAAGAGTGGCCCCCGCTTGCCACAACTAGAGAAAGCCCTCGCACAGAAACGAAGACCCAACACAGCCAAAAGTAAATAAATAAATAAACAAATAAATGTACACATGCATATACATATAATACATATATAGGTACACAATATTAAAAAAAAAGAATCATTACACATAATCATACTTATACATACAAAGAGCTGCATGTGTTTTTGGTGAAATGTGATTTTATCGACCCTAAACTATATGTCTAAGGGGTTTTCTCTTAGGTTATTTGGCTTCCACAATAGGTCATGTGAATTAATTATTTTTTGCCTCAATATGATCTTCATTTCTTTATTTGTATAGAGGAAGAAGACCTGATTATGTCTTCTGTGACTCCCATTACTGAGAGTTTCTTTTCTCTCTTGTCAGTTTCTCTCCTCTTTCACAATTTCTCTTGGCACAGAATGATACTCCTATCATTTTAGTGATCAATAACCGAGATTATAAATCTTCATTCTTTTCCAGCGTTTTGCCAATGGAGTAATTTATTTCTGCCATGCATGTGGTCATACCCTAAGGGGTGTCACACAGTGCCTACACAATAAAATTATCGGGCATAAAATTTACTGCAGATTTTTTTCCCCTGAGAGACAAAAATCCTCCAGATTTTAATGCATTAGCACTGCAGTCATCTTTGCTTAATCTTTTTAAAAAAATGATTAGGGGCTTCCCTCGTGGCGCAGTGGTTGAGAGTCCGCCTGCCGATGCAGGGGACATGGGTTCATGCCCCGGTCTGGGAGGATCCCACATGCCGCGGAGCGGCTGGGCCCGTGAGCCATGGCCACTGGGCCTGCGCATCCGGAGCCTGTGCTCTGCAACGGGAGAGGCCACAGCAGTGAGAGGCCCGCGTACCGCAAAAAAAAAAAAAAAAAAAAGATTAGAAAAGCAATCAAGAGGAAGAAAGCACAACTCTGATTTCTCTTACTTCTCCATGGGATCATGTTAAGAACTTGTTATCTTTCACTTGAGAAGTTAAACAAAACTGAATATTGTTTCCACTACAACTAATTTTGAGCTTTCAATGCAAAAAGTGATACTGTCAATTCTCAAACCCATTCTATTTAACAAAAAACTTATTGAATGATATGGTTAGATCTCAAGTAGCTAGTGTTCTTTCTAACTTAAGAAACTAAGTATAGGATATGGAATCAAGAATTCTGGATGGCAGTGCCAACTGCCCCACTGGAAAATTCTTTTGCACAAGTCACCCCATTTCTCATAGAGTGTGTATTAGAAGAAACTGGCAGAAGTTTCTCCCACATTCTTGTGTTACCATTACATTTTTCCTTGGTTATGATGTGATGTGGATACTAAAGTCATGCTTTTACATTATTCACAGGAATACTTAGTGGAAAGGAAAGTTATACTTCCCAGTAACGGCTTCGAAGACTCTAAGAGGTAAACATTGCTATGCAAAGCTTATATCCTTAGAAAAGATGTCAATGTTGGGTGAGTTTAAGTGTCTTGCGTACATAGATCAGCAGAAAAAAAGAGTTTGTGATGCAAAGGAGATAAGAGATAACTAAAAGAAAATATGGATTTGTGATAAATTCATATTGCATATAATGCTTCTTACTGGAAGCTACAGTTTTCTAGAAAAAGTCAAAGCTCTCAGAATTCATAAATCATTTGTTAGCTGAGTGATATTAAAAAGTAGAGTCAGTTTTCTCCTATGTAAAATGAAGAAATTTGTCCAGATGATTGTTACAGTTCTGTCCTGTTATGATATTCCGTGTGCCTTTTACTATATTAATACTCCTTGAGGCTGTGTTCTATTCGTTGGGATATTTAAGTTCCCTGGTCATCTTCTTTGAGATTTTCTTGTTGGCACAAATAAATTAGGCTGTTTTGGCCCTAACGGTGATAACTTAGAGAAGTATGTTAGAAATTGCAGCTTATATAATGCCCAATAGTTCTTTGGAAATTTCACTCGAATAATTTTCTTTGAATCAAGCCATGGCATCAAATTATAAGTCATTATCTTACCATAAAACGTTATCTTCTATCATACAAAGAGAAAGATCAGCTCTGAAGCTCTCAAGAAATGCTGGTGGAGCTAAAAGGTGCTCAGACTGGAAACTCCTGTACGTTATGCACTTCTAACAGACCTACTTCATTCAAATATATCCCTTTAGGAACATGACCTAATATCACACATTTTCAGACATACCCAACATGGCATCTACATAAGGAAATAGTCTACTGTATTAACTGGGGTAATTTTAGCTGCTTTAATGAATAACTTTTCAGTAGTTCAGTCCTATTGAGGTTTATTTCTTGCTCAAGTAAGAGTAGAATGTGGATGTTTCTGGACTATGGAAAACTTTCCTCCATGCTGTGAAGTAGGGACCTACACACTTTCCCACTTGCAGTTCCATCAGTCTTTAGGGTTGTAGAGCTCTCTGCTTCCAGCCAACAGGCAGGGGGAAAGAGTTTCTGGACTATGGAAAACTTTCCTCCATGCTGTGAAGTAGGGACCTACACACTTTCCCACTTGCAGTTCCATCAGTCTTTAGGGTTGTAGAGCTCTCTGCTTCCAGCCAACAGGCAGGGGGAAAGAGTATGGAGAAAGCACATCATTTCTTGGGCTGCAGGCACACACATCACTTCAGTTCTCATTCTGGTCATAATGAAGGGTAAATGCAGTCCCTGGCTGGGCAGTTACTTTCCAGAGTGACTTTACTATGGAGGAAAAGCATGGATGTTGACAGCTATCTCTGCCCCACCCAATATATCAATTAATCTTAGGAGGCTTGTGTTAGGTCTGTCCTTTAAAGCTCAGGTCACTGTGTGTCTTTATTAAGTGACCACCCCACATGAACTTTTACCAACTTCATTAAACCATAAACTGAATTTTTGGCTGAGTCCTGTCCCAAGCTTGACAGTTGTATTCCTCCATTTATGACTTGTATGACTCTCATTACTAAACTAGGAAGGCATGCCAGAAGCAAAGTGGTTATTAGACAAAGTAGTCCTGGGTGAACTTATATGAAAATAGTCTTTCTCAGCAGATTTTTTCCGGTTTTGATTACAGACTCAAAGTTCCTGTTTAATACTGGAAAGAAGAGCACTCTCCTTGTCATTAAGAGACCTAGCCCTGAATGCTTCCCTTTTTTGACTTGAGTTTCCTCATTGCAAAGTGAAGAGTTTAGACAGAATGATCTCCAAGTTTTCTTTATGCTCTAAAATCGCTGAAGAGTTTGATGGAAACCTATTGTGTTGCTTGCACACCTTAGGCCTTAGAAATTCTGCTCTCCTGTCTTGTGGTCATTCACACTGATATTTTTTTTCATACTGACTCTGTTCATGTCTAACTCTGTTGGCCAGTGTGAACTATCAAGCACTTCCTAGCCCCTAGCAACTCTGTTGTAGAGTTTCAGATCATGAAACGTCCCTCCCTGCCACCATTTTAATATCTGGAATCTGGCCGGTATCCTCAAATTCACAGTCAGTTTCCTGAAGCTTTATGTCCAGGCTTACGATAACTGAGCTACTTAACCCTTTAAACATATTCCCCGGGCAGATATCACTTTTTTTCTCTCTGAATCTAATTTAATGCCCATGAACGTGATCCATTTGATGGGACCATCTGTTTTTCTCTTCTGCCAAAGACACTGCACATTTTGGCAGCTTCCCTAAGTGTACTCAGTAACTCCTGCCAAGTACAGTTGGAATGCTTCATAAGTCCAAACTCTGAAAACAACTGAACCGAGTGGTGTTCACCTTAAACTGATGGTTAATTTGTGGTGAGTCAAGAAGTGCTGGACTATATATCTTAAGGTCTGGAAGAGTGGAAGGATGAGTTAATGTGATAACAATCCCTGACTAATAATGAAGAGGTTATTGAAGCCTATAGAATAGTGACATTTATGAGACTTCATTCTCAGAGGTCTATGCCTCAATTTTGGGATTTATAACCTCTATCCATGTAAGTACCACTATGATACCTTTTGTACACATAACCCTGTGCACACAGAGACACAGCTGACTGGTTCTGAAGAGAGGATCTGACTCATGCTGGCTCAAGCTCAGCCTTTCCATGAGGTAGCTGGGTGAAGAACCCAGATGGTGTCTATAGGAAAAACAGCTTGGGTGTTACAGGTCATCATGAGTTTGTCATAGGGACTAGAAAATGAAAGGTAGCATTCTGATTAGTGGAGGGAAGGCGGGAAAGAGGGAGAGAGAAAGATGGATGGGGAAGGAAGGAGGGGGAAAGAGCAATGGAGAGAAAGGGATAGAAGGAAAAAGAGACAGGAGCAGAAATGGTACGAGAAAAACAGACTTCTGATATCCTTTGTGATTCTACTTGTTCCTGAGTTCAACCACATTTCTCTTCTCAAATTCCATGAGCTATCAAACTATTTCAAAAATAAACCACTCCCTTTCTTTGCATAAGCAAGTCATATCATTTGCAAACTAAATATTAATGTATATAAACCAGGAAAAAATTTAGTATTTTTCCAGTCAGTATGAGGGAAGCTTGACTCATATATTAATTATGGTGAAAGAATCCAGATTAAACAATAAAATTTGAATCATCTGGAGGTTTGTTCTTTTTTTAGGATCAGTTATTCAAATGATGGCCATTTTCATAATTTACCTGTTGTCTAAACAGTACATATTTTCCATATATCTAGATTCTGGAGACTGAATCATGGAAAATATTTGCAACTTTAAACTGGACTTTTAACATTTCATTGGATAAGATTGGTAGCAATTGATTCTTTCCTGCTTTAATATAAACTAATGTTAAACTTTCTTAAAAGAATCTTACAAGTCTTATGGGTTACTTTTACTCAAAAGACTCATTATAGCTATCATTTTGTGTAACAGAAAAACCCACCACAAAATTCAGCATGAACTGCAAAGAATGTTTTGAGAAATAAGTTTAAAATAAGATTAGTGATTTTTAATGCCTTTATTCAAATTTTCTTCTGTTTTTCATTTCATTAAATTTGCCTTATTTTAAATTGCAGAGCCCTTTCAGGGAACATGGCCTTTCCCAGATGAGTTAACCCAGGATCTCATTCACTGAGAAGGCAGTATGATGCAATGAAGGGTCTCCATCTTTTGAGATAAAGCTTTGTTTTGGAATTCAGACTTAAGAAATTATTGCTTGTTTATCTTTGGGTGTATCATTTAACCTCTTCAAATCTTATTTTGCTCATCTCGAACATGATGAGAGTAAAATTTGACTTGAAAGGTGGTTGTGGAATTAAAGACAAAGGCACAAAACACTGGTTACACAGTAGGCAATAAATAAACAGTTGCAATTATTATTCAGTGGTACCCTCAACCAGAATAGGTATTTCTCCTTGGCCCTCACAAAAGTTTTCATAAATGAATTGGTTCATTCTATTCTTAATAGCCAAGAGCACTGCTCCTTCAGTGAAAACAGAAGAAATTTTTTTCTCCTTTCCCAGCTATTTCCATTGAATCAGTGATTTGCATTATGAGTGATTGTCTTTTCATGCTTATTATTCACTCTGAGAGCAGAGGATGTAGAGAGATGAAGCCTTTCCTTTTTAAAGTTGTGCCAGTAAAGAAGGCTTCGTTAAAAAGGGTCCCATCTTCTGGTTTCCTGTAGATTTTCTGGAAATCACCCAAATACTTGGTTTTCTTTTAATAATGTACTCTGTCAGCAGGGTTGAATTCTTCAATTTATTATCTGTCTTGACTTTATATATATATAAATATATATATATAAAGTATCTTAGTCCATTCAGGCTGCCATAATAGAATACCATAGACTGGGTGGCTTATAAACAACAGACATTTATTTCTCACAGTTCTGAAGGCTGGAAGTCCAAGATCAAAGCTCCAGCAAATTTGGTCTCTCCTGGTTCAGAGACAGTGTCCTTTCCCTGTGTCATCACACGATGGAAGGGGAGGGGAACTCTGTGGGGTCTCTTACATAAGGGCACTAATCCCATTCCCATGAGAGCTTCACCCTCAAGACCTAATCACCTCCTAAAGGCCCAACTCCCAGTACCATCACCTTAGGAGGTGGGTAGCATTTCAACATATGAATTTTGAGGGGACATAACATTCAGTCAATAGTAGGAGAGAAACAAGAGAGAAGGAGTTAGCTTTTTTCCCTTTTCAAAGAATGAAAGATATAAAAAATTATGTTTTCATTTGGTCAATCAGAAAGTAGAAAAATGCATATACAATTTTAAAGAAGACTTTTCTATTCTATCTTTTGCCTTACCAAAAAAAAAAAAAAAGTGATGTTAAAAAAGAAAGTACATTTCAAATTGATAAATGAGAATAGTCTTTGAATGATGGATTATAAAATGTATTGCATTCGTTCCATAAAAAAAGTCTCACGGCAAAAAATAAAACTGCTCGATACCAAGGTCTTCAATTATTATCAAATAAAACATGTGAGTCATGTCTTTCACTATTAAAGTCAAGGAAGGCATTCGTGTCCTGTTGTGATTCATAGCAAGTTTAGCAGATTCATGATGGCTGGCTTTATTCAAATTTATCACTGAGCATTCAAAAACAATTTTGAAAACAAATTTCCTATTTCTTTTTATAAATCAGTACAAACAAACCATCATGATTTTTAAAGGCTCAAACATTCATTTTGAATATCCATTCTGCGCATTTTAATTTTACTATTCACTGGCAAGTTAACCCTTATTTTGCTCAATAAGAGCACACCGGTCTAGAACAGTGACAAGGAACCGAGCAAGCGTAAAACACCATTTACTGAGTTAAATTTATTTTTATCTTAGAAATATATATTTTGACCTTCAGTATTTGAAAACAAGTTTTATCTCCACAGAATGTATCAGTTGGTTTAGTTATGATTATTTACTTGCCTGCTTCATGAAGTTCTAACCAAGAAGGCAGTGCACAAAAGTTACATGCAACCAAGAGAAGGAGAGAATAAATAGGTTTGCATATTATTTCTCAAATAATATATACCAGTGATAAAACAACATAAAATTTTATTTTTTTCTATTCATTTAATGTATAAAATTTTATATCAGGTGATTTTTTTATTGGACTTCTTTAAAATTAATCTCAACCAAGTTGATGATTGTATTTATGCCACTCATTTTTTCCTCATGTCCCCTACCAAGCTACATTCCTACTTTATTGCACTTTCCCTTTCTTTATTTCTTTTTGTTTTCTCTACTTATACAACATGACAGCATGTTTCATTTCGTTTTTTTTTTTTTACATCTTTATTGGAGTATAATTGCTTTACAATGGTGTGTTAGTTTCTGCTTTATAACAAAGTAAATCAGTTATACATATACATATGTTCCCATATCTCTTCTCTCTTGCGTCTCCCTCCCTCCCACCCTCCCTAGCCCACCCCTCCAGGCGGTCACAAAGCACCGAGCTGATCTCCCTGTGCTATGCGGCTGCTTCCCACTAGCTATCTATTTTAAGTTTGGTAGTGTACATATGTCCATGTCACTCTCTCGCTTTGTCACAGCTTACCCTTCCCCCTCCCCGTATCCTCAAGTCCATTCTCTAGTAGGTCTGGGTCTTTATTCCTGTCTTACCCCTAGGCTCTTCATGACATTTTTTCCCCCTTAGATTCCATATATATGTGTTAGCATACGGTATTTGTCTTTCTCTTTCTGACTTATTTCACTCTGTATGACAGACTCTAGGTCCATCCACCTCACTACAAATAACTCAATTTCGTTTCTTTCTATGGCTGAGTAATATTCCATTGTATATATGTGCCACATCTTCTTAATCCATTCATCTGATGATGGGCACTTAGGTTGCTTCCATGTCCTGGCTATTGTAAATAGAGCTGCAAAGAACATACTGGTACATGACTCTTTTTGAATTATGGTTTTCTCAGGGTATATGCCCAGTAGTGGGATTGCTGGGTCTCATATGGTAGTTCTATTGGTAGTTTTTTAAGCAACCTCCATACTGTTCTCCATAGTGGCTGTACCAATTCACATTCCCACCAGCAGGGCAAGAGGGTTCCCTTTTCTCCACACCCTCTCAGCATTTATTGTTTCTAGATTTTTTGATGATGGCCATTCTGACTGGTATGAGATGATATCTCATTGTAGTTTTGATTTGCATTTCTCTACTGACTAATGATGTTGAGCATTCTTTCATGTGTTTGTTGGCAATCTGCATAACTTCTTTGGGGAAAGATCTATTTAGGTCTTCTGCCCATTTTTGGATTGGGTTGTTTGGTTTTTGGTATTGAGCTGCATGAGCTGCTTGTAAATTTTGGAGACTAATCCTTTGTCAGTTGCTTCATTTGCAAATATTTTCTCCCATTCTGAGGGTTGTCTTTTGGTCTTGTTTATGGTTTCCTTTGCTGTGCAAAAGCTTTGAAGTTTCATTAGGTCCCATTTGTTTATTTTTGTTTTTATTTCCATTTCTCTAGGAGGTGGGACAAAAAGGATCTTGCTGTGATTTATGTCATAGAGTGTTCTGCCTATGTTTTCCTCTAAGAGTTTGATAGTTTCTGGCCTTACATTTAGGTCTTTAATCCATTTTGAGCTTATTTTTGTGTATGGTGTTAGGGAGTGATCTAATCTCATACTTTTACATGTACCTGTCCAGTTTTCCCAGCACCACTTATTGAAGAGGCTGTCCTTTCTCCACTGTACATTCCTCCCTCCTTTATCAAAGATAAGGTGACCATATGTGTGTGGCTTTATCTCTGGGCTTTCTATCCTGTTCCATTGATCTATGTTTCTGTTTTTGTGCTGTACCATACTGTCTTGATTACTGTAGCTTTGTAATATAGTCTGAAGTCAGGGAGCCTGATTCCTCCAGCTCCGTTTTTCATTCGCAAGATTGCTTTGGCTATTCAGGGTCTTTTGTGTTTCCATACAAATTGTGAAATTTTTTGTTCTAGTTCTGTGAAAAATGCCAGTGGTAGTTTGATCGGGATTGCATTGAATCTGTAGATTGCTTTGGGTAGTAGAGTCATTTTCACAATGTTGATTTTTCCAATCCAAGAACATGGTATATCTCTCCATCTATCTGTATCATCTTTAATTTCTTTCATCAATGTCTTATAGCTTTCTGCATACAGGTCTTTTGTCTCCTTAGGTAGGTTTATTCCTAGATATTTTATTCTTTTTGTTGCAATGGTAAATGGGAGTGTTTTCTTGATTTCACTTTCAGATTTTTCATCATTAGTGTATAGGAATGCCAGAGATTTCTGTGTATTAATTTTGTATCCTGCTACTTTACCAAATTCATTGATTAGCTCTAGTAGTTTTCTGGTAGAGTGTTTAGGATTCTCTATGTATAGTATCATGTCATCTGCAAACAGTGACAGCTTTACTTTTTCTTTTCTGAATTGGATTCCTTTTATTTCTTTTTCTTCTCTTATTTCTGGGGCTAAAACTTCCAAAACTATGTTGAATAAGAGTGGTGAGAGTGGGCAACCTTGTCTTCTTCCTGATCTTAGTGGAAATGCTTTCAGTTTTTCACCATTGAGGACAATGTTGGCTGTGAGTTTGTCATATATGGCCTTTATTATGTTGAGGAAAGTTCCCTCTATACCTACTTTCTGCAGGGCTTTTATCATAAGTGGGTGTTGAATTTTGTCAAAAGCTTTCTCTGCATCTACTGAGATGATCGTAAGGTTTTTCTCCTTCAGTTTGTTAATACGGTGTATCACGTTGATTGATTTGTGTATATTGAAGAATCCCTGTATTCCTGGAATAAACCCCACTTGATCATGGTGTATGATCTTTTTTTTTTTTTTTTTTGCAATACGCGGGCCTCTCACTGTTGTGGCCTCTCCCATTGTGGGGCATGGGCTCCGGACACACAGGCTCAGCGGCCATGGCTCATGGGCCCAGCCACTCTGCGGCATGTGGGATCCTTCCAGATCGGGGCATGAACCTGTGTCCCCTGCATTGGCAGGCGGACTCTCAACCACTGCGCCACCAGGGAAGCCCTGTATGATCCTTTTAATGTGCTGTTGGATTCTGTTTGCTAGTATTTTGCTGAGGATTTTTTCATCTATGTTCATCAGTGATATTGGCCTGTAGTTTTCTTTCTTTGTGACATCCTTGTCTGGTTTTGGTATCAGGGTGATGGTGGCCTCGTAGAATGATTTTGGGAGTGTTCCTCCCCCTGCTACATTTTGGAAGAGTTTGAGATGGATAGGTGTTAGCTCCTCTCTAAATGTTTGATAGAATTCGCCTGTGAAGCCATCTGGTCCTGGGCTTCTGTTTGTTGGAAGATTTTAAATCACAGTTTCAATTTCAGTGCTTGTGATTGGTCTGTTCATACTTTCTATTTCTTCCTGATTCAGTCTTGGCAGGCTGTGCTTTACTAAGAATTTGTCCATTTCTTCCAGGTTGTCCATTTTATAGGCATAGAGTTGCTTGTAGTAATCTCTCATGATCTTTTGTATTTCTGCCGTGTCAGTTTTTACTTCTCCTTTTTTGTTTCTAATTCTATTGATTTGAGTCTTCTCCCTCCTTTTCTTGATGAGTCTGGCTAATGGTTTATCAATTTTGTTTATCTTCTCAAAGAACCAACTTTTAGTTTTATTGATCTTGGCTATCATTTCCTTCATTTCTTTTTCATTTATGTCTGATCTGATCTTTATGATTTCTTTCCTTCTGCTAACTTTGGGGTTTTTTCGTTCTTCTTTCTCTAATTGCTTTAGGTGCAAGGTTAGGTTGTTTACTTGAGATGTTTCTTGTTTCTTTAGGTAGGATTGTATTGCTATACGCTTCCCTCTTAGAACTGCTTTTACTGCTTCCCATAGGTTTTGGGTCGTCGTGTCTCCATTGTCATTTGTTTCTAGGTATTTTTTGATTTCCTCTTTGATTTCTTCAGTGATCACTTCGTTATTAACTAGTGTACTGTTTAGCCTCCATGTGTTTGTATTTTTTACAGATCTTTTCCTGTAATTGATATCTAGTCTCATAGCGTTGTGGTCAGAAAAGACACTTGATACAATTTCAATTTTTTAAAATTTACCAAGGCTTGATTTGTGACCCAAGATATGATCTATCCTGGAGAATGTTCCATGAGCACTTGAGAAAAATGTGTATTCTGTTGTTTTTGGATGGAGTGTCCTATAAATATCAATGAAGTCCATCTTGTTTAATGTATCATTTAAAGCTTGGGTTTCCTTATTTATTTTCATTTTGGATGATCTGTCCATTGGTGAAAGTGGGGTGTTGAAGTCCCCTACTATGAATGTGTTACTGTCGATTTCCCCTTTTATGGCTGTTAGTATTTGCCTTATGTATTGAGGTGCTCCTATGTTGGGTGCATAAATATTTACAATTGTTATATCTTCTTCTTGGATCGATCCCTTGATCATTATGTAGTGTCCTTCTTTGTCTCTTCTAATAGTCCTTATTTTAAAATCTATTTTGTCTGATATGAGAATTGCTACTCCAGCTTTCTTTTGGTTTCCATTTGCATGGAATATCTTTTTCCAGCCCCTCACTTTCAGTCTGTATGTGTCCCTAGGTCTGAAGTGGGTCTCTTGTAGACAGCAAATATATGCGTCTTGTTTTTGTATCCATTCAGCCAGTCTGTTTCTTTTGGTGGGAGCATTTAATCCATTTACATGTAAGGTAATTATCGATATGTATGTTTCTATTCCCATTTTCTTAATTGTTTTGGGTTTGTTATTGTAGGTCTTTTCCTTCTCTTGTGTTTCCTTGATACAGAAGTTCCTTTAGGATTTTCTGTAAAGCTGGTTTGGTGGTGCTGAACTCTCTCAGCTTTTGCTTGTCTGTAAAGGTTTTAATTTTTCCATCAAATCTGAATGAGACCCTTGCTGGGTAGAGTAATCTTGGTTGTAGGTTTTTCTCCTTCATCACTTTCAATATGTCCTGCCACTCCCTTCTGGCTTGCAGAGTTTCTGCTGAAAGATCAGCTGTTAACGTTATGGGGATTCCCTTGTGTGTTATTTGTTGTTTTTCCTTTGCTGCTTTTAATATGTTTTCTTTGTATTTAATTTTTGACAGTTTGATTAATATGTGTCTTGGCATGTTTCTCCTTGGATTTATCCTGTATGGGACTTTCTGTGCTTCCTGGACTTGATTAACTATCTCCTTTCCCATATTAGGGAAGTTTTCAACTATAATCTCTTCAAATATTTTCTCAGTCCCTTTCTTATTCTCTTCTTCTGGAACCCCTATAATTCGAATGTTGGTCCATTTAATGTCCCAGAGGCCTCTGAGACTGTCCTCAGTTCTTTTCATTCTTTTTTCTTTATTCTGCTCTGCAGTAGTTATTTCCACTATTTTATCTTCCAGGTCACTTATCTGTTCTTCTGCCTCAGTTATTCTGCTATTGATCCCATCTAGAGTATTTTTCATTTCATTTATTGTGTTGTTCATTGTTGCTTGTTTCATCTTCAGTTCTTCTAGGTCCCTGTTAAATGTTTCTTGCATTTTGTCTATTCTATTTCCACGATTTTGGATCATCTTTACTATCATTATTCTGAATTCTTTTTCAGGCAGACTGCCTATTTTCTCTTCATTTGTTAGGTCTGCTGGGTTTTTATCTTGCTCCTTCATCTGCTGTGTGCTTTTCTGTCTTCTCATTTTGCTTATCTTACTGTGTTTGGGGTCTCCTTTTTGCAGGCTACAGGTTCGTAGTTCCCATTGTTTTTGGTGTCTGTCCCCAGTGGCTAAAGTTGTTTCAGTGGGTTGTGTAGGCTTCATGGTGGAGGGGACTAGTGCCTGTGTTCTGGTGGATGAGGCTGGATTTTGTCTTTCTGGTGGGCAGGTCCACGTCTGGTGGTGTGTTTTGGGGTGTCTGTGGACTTATTATGATTTTAGTCGGCCTCTGTGCTAATGGGTGGGGTTGTGTTCCTGTCTTGCTAGTTGTTTGGCATAGGGTGTCCAGTACTGTAGCTTGCTGGTCGTTGAGTGAAGCTGGGTGCTGGTGTTGAGATGGAGATCTCTGGGAGATTTTCGCCGTTTGATATTACGTGGAGCTGGGAGGTCTCTTGTGGACCAGTGTCCTGAAGTTGGCTCTCCCACCTCAGAGGCACAGCACTGACTCTTGGCTGCATTACCAAGAGCCTTTCATCCACATGGCTCAGAATACAAGGGAGTAAAAGAAGGAAGAAACAAAGAAAGAAAGAAAGAAAAGAAAGAGGATAAAATAAAATAAAGTAGATAAAATAAAGTTATTAAAATAAAAAAATAATTATTAAGAAAATAAAATTTTTTAAGAAAAAAAAAATGGACGGATAGAACCCTAGGACAAATGGTGACAGCAAAGCTATACAGACAAAATCTCACACAGAAGCATACACATACGCACTCACAAAATGAGGAAAAGGGGAAAAAATAATAAATCTTGCTCTCAAAGTCCACCCCGTAAATTTGGGATGATTCGTTGTCTATTCATGTATTCCACAGATGCAGGGTACATCAAGTTGACTGGAGCATTAATCTGCTGCTTCTGAGGCTGCTGGGAGAGATTTCCCTTTCTCTTCTTTGTTCACACAGCTCCCGGGGTTCAGCTTTGGATTTGGCCCTGCCTCTGTGTGTAGGTCGCCGGAAGGCATGTGTTCTTCGCTCAGACAGGACAGGGTTAAAGGAGCAGCTACTTCAGGGACTCTGGCTCACTCAGGCTGGCGGGGAGGGAGGGGTGCGGATGCAGGGCGAGCCTGCAGCGGCAGAGGCCAAAGGGACGTTGCACCAGCCTGAGGCGCACCGTGTGTTCTCCCGGGGAAGTTGTCCCTGGATCCCTGGACCCTGGAAGTGGCAGGCTGCACAGGCTTCCCGTAAGGGAGGTGTGGATAGTGACCTATGCTCGCACACAGGCTTCTTGGTGGCGGCAGCAGCAGCCTTAGCGTCTCACGCCCGTCTCTGGGGTCGCGCTGTTAGCTGCGGCTCGGGCCCGTTTCTGGAGCTCCTTTAAGCAGTGCTCTGAATCCCCTCTCCTCGCGCACCAGGAAACAGAGAGGCAAGAAAAAGTCTCTTGCCTCTTTGGCAGGTCCAGACTTTTTCCCGGACTCCCTCCCGGCTAGCCGTGATGCACTAACCCCTTCAGGCTGTGTTCGAGCCGCCAGTCCTCTCCCTGCGATCCGACCGAAGCCCGAGCCTCAGCTCCCAGCCCCGCCCCTTCCGGCGGGTGAGCAGACAAGCGTCTCGGCCTGGTGAGTGCCGGTCGGCACCGGTCCTCTATGCGGGAATCTCTCCGCTTTGGCGTCCGCACCCGTTGCTGCGCTCTCCTCCGTGGCTCCGAAGCTCCCCCCCTCCGCCACCCACAGTCTCCACCCGAGAAGGGGCTCCTGGTGTGTGGAAACCTTTCCTCCTTCACAGCTCCCTCCCACTGGTGCAGGTCCCGTCCCTATTCTTTTGTCTCTGTTTTTTCGTTTTTCTTTTGCCCTACCCAGGTACGTGGGGACTTTTTTGCCTTTTGGGAGGTCTGAGGTCTTCTGCCAGCCTTCAGTAGGTGTTCTGTAGGAGCTGTTCCACGCATAGATGTATTTCTGGTGTATCTGTGGGGAGGAAGGTGATCTCTGCATCTTACTCTTCCGCCATCTTCCCGATTCTCCTCATTTCGTTTTTAAAAAACCCTCTCTCACCAACAATTGAAAGATCTTGTGGATATCAGCATGCTACATTAAACACGACCAATAGTTGACTTATTTGCCGTTGGTAATTCAACTGTGTGTTATTATAACAACACAGAGGCATGAAAAACATAAAGTATTTAAAAGGCAATTTTTTGTTATTATGAGAGCTATGGCCATTTTACCCTTTGCCCCACTGCATGGAGGTTTGGGGCATTAAAAAAAAGCAAAAAGCATCAGAGGTAAATGTATGTGGTTTCCAGGGGAGGGACACTTCATAGAGGCACTGTCCTTGGAAGTTATTCATTTTTATCAAAAACACAAGGACAGGGTAAATTGTTCCTCCTAGTATATAACAGCAAAAGTACAATGGAAATGGAGGATGTGATGGTCTAGGTAAGGGAGGTGGATGGGTCTAGAGAAACCACATTGCTCAGTGACCAGAGCTGTGGTTCTTAACTTTTATAGGTCTTATATCAACAAATAACTATATCAAAGAACTCAGTCCCACCACGACAGAAATCTATGATTTTGTTTTTTAAAAAATGATTAGTATAATTGTATATTTATGATATTTTTGTTAATGCCTCAATAATGGCTAAGTAAATTCTGTCATACTTTTGTGTACTATTACCAGTTCATGCCCCATAATTGGAGAATCACTCTCAAGAGACATATTGGGTCCTCAGGGCTGAATATCCTAAACTCCACTTTGGCTAGGCCAACTGATCAAACAAGCGAAGCCTTGAGAAAGGAGATTTCAAAATCATGAGATCACATGAAGCACTAATTCCATGTGGGGAAATGGGCACCATCACAGATGGATGCAGTGCACCAAAAGCAAAGTGTGAAAGATTAAAAGAATAACTTAGGTTTTCCTAACTAGAGGCAAATATAAAGAGACAGATAGATAAAGCAGGCACATTAATAGTAATAACATAGCAGTAACTGTAACAGCAGTAACTGTTCCAGCGGGAAGCCCTAGGCATTAGGAATCTGAAACTTATAAGGGCATAGAGAATCTGGAAACATTCTATAGTCATGATCTTTTCAGAAACCCTATGGGAAGAAGATACCTGACAGGATGAGGAAAGGAGGACACCAGAATAAGGACAAAGCCTATCTCTCCCACCCAGAGGGACAGATTTTATGAACCTTCAGAATGTGTAACAGGCAGTTCCATTAGAGTGATGTCTACACATTTCTTCTGAGGCTGAATTTAGTTTACTAAGGCTATATATGCCTCCATAGTGTTGATTTTTCTCTTATTTATGTCTTTGTCAAATGATACTTTAAAAATCTGCATTTATGAGTTAGAAGATAAGCAATTGAACTCAGATGGATTAGATTGGTTACATGCTGATGATCTAGGGACTTGGGCAGGTAACACTTTAGTTCAATCTTCAGATGCCATTATGGGCACCTGTTATAGCTGGAATACGGAGTTTGGGGGCACAGGCCTTAACATGTTGCCTGTCTTATGCTGCTAGAGATACATGCACAGAGAGAAGCTTTGTTAGTCTATTTTTTCCTGCACAGTTTTGTGTTATTTCAGGGGAGAACCACAGTACACGCACACACAAACACACCCACCCATACCCACACCCACACACACACATGAATTTGTCTACATCCCTACTCATTTAAAGTATTTCTTCTCCCTCTTCCTTTGCAGTCCTCTTCACCAGGGAAGAAAATCATACAGGATAAAGTAACATTGTTTGTCAATCTCTTCCTACATTTGGAATCCGTCCAGAAAACCCAGGAGGAAGTTCAAGTCAGCCACAGTTAATCTGCAGCAAATCCACCCCACGTGACTTTCCTCCCACCCCCATCACTGCTGATCTTTTCATGTATTCTTTATAAAGAATCCATTGAACTTTAATTAATATGAAAAATTCAGGTTTTCATCTGATTTAAATGTGACTAACATCATGCTGCTACCAAGAGCGAAACAAAGTACAAGCAGGGTAAAAATAAAATGTAAAACCTGATGCCTGCCACAGCTTTATATTCTCACTGCCAAATCATCCCTCCCATTTCCATGAGGCATGAGAGAGGCACATCAATAGCATTTTCCATGGATCTTGGGTCCACATCTATAAAGAGGGACACACTTGAAAAACGTCTAGACTAATGAAAGAACGTAATTCAATATCTGTCAACTGAATCAGCCGTCTTTAGTTCCAGAAGTCCAAGTTAAAAATGACCCAGCTCTAGATATACAATTCCAAAAGGGCCAACGGGTAAAAGAAAGGAAAAAGTCTTCTGAAGTGAAAACACACATGTACCTACATCTGTCTGTCATCTGCACACATACACCTTTCCTCTCATATTCAGTGAATTGCTCAGAAAGGCACAAATGTATTCTTGAGAGGGAGCGGTATAGCACAAGGCATCTTGCTTTCAGCTCGTAGCCATTAGCATTCTGCTTGCCATGACCAGGCTGCCCTCATGTTTATGCATTCTGCTTTACACATGTGTATAGCATACGTGCCCTGATGTCAATCACACAGTGCCTTTAAAAAGACTGACTGTGATCCTACATCCTGCTTCCCCCACAGAACCTGAGCTACTGAAGTAGCAATATATGAAGGCCTAAAAAGTGACTGCAAGAGCAAAATTAACACATTTTTCACTTCAATAAAATATCTTGGGCATTGCACTTCAAAAATTTACAGTTGTCTGTTAAAAAATGATTGAACCTCTCTCCCTTCATCCGCCATCATGGAGTGAGTGGTTGGCCCCCTTCCTTGCCATCTCTTCTCACAAGACTTTCGGGATTAAGCAACTCCTGGCTAAGAAACAAAAAAAGAATCATCCCATTTCTGCATGGATTTGAGTGAAAACTGGTAATAAAATCAAGCACAACACCAAAGGAGACACTGGAGAAGAACCAAGGTGGGTTTACAAGGAATAGCACATTTGATGGCTCATAATCATGCTATACCAAGGTCACTAGCATCTTACCATATCAAACTGAAAAAGCCACCACGATCTGGACAGTTGGACATGTTTCACTGGAAAAATAATTATCTTTTTCTTTGTTTTTATGCCTCTTTTCTAGTAGGTTAGTTCAGCAATAAATACGTGAGATTTTTTTTTTTTGAAAACAGAAGATTTAAAATTTGGGCTTTGTTCCAATTCTGACTATTGGTTTAGGTCAAATAGTTGTATCTACAGTAAACTCTATTTCCAAATATTTCAGATTGGGAATAGCATAGGCCATCTCTTATAATTAATATGATTATATCATTAATCTGTGACAAAAGAGGCAAGAATATACAATGGGAAAAAGAGAGCCTCTTCAATAAATGGTGCTGAGAAAACTGTACAGCTACATGCAAAAGAATCAAACTGGACTACTTTCTCACACGATATACAAATATAAACTTAAAATGGATTAAAGATTTGAATGGAACACCTGGAACCCTAAAAACTCCTGGAAGAAAACATTGGCAGTACAGTCTTTGACACTGGTCTGAGAAGTATGTTTTTGGATATGTCTCCTCAGGCAAGGGAGACTAAAGGAAGAATAAACACATGGAACCTAATCAAGCTAAAAAGCTTCTGCACAGCAAAGGAAACTATCAACAAAATGAAAAGGCCAGCTACTAAGTGGGAGAAGATATTTGCAAACAATATATCTGAATCAGGGTTAATATCCAAAAGAACTCATACAACTCAATATCACAAAAAACAAACAACCTGATTTAAAAATGAGCAAAGGATCTAAATAGACATTTTTCCAAAGAACACATATATATGGCCAGCAGACACATGAAAAGATGCTCAACATCACCCATCATCAAAGAAATGCAAATAAAAACCACAATGAGATACCACCTCACACCTGTCAGAATGGTTATCATCAAAAAGACAACAAATAACAAGGGTTAGAGAGGATATGGTGAAAAGGGAACCCTTGTGCACTGTTGTTGGGAATGTAAATTGCTGCAGCAACTATGCAAAACAGTAAGAAGGATCCTCAAAAAATTAAAAATTACCAAATGATTCAGTAGTTCCATTTTGGGGTATTTTTCCAAAGAAAACAAAAACACTAATTCAAAAAGATATACGCTCCCCTATGTTCATTGCAGCATTATTCACAATAGCCAAGATATGGAAGCAACCTAAGTGCCCATGGATAGATGAATGGATAAAGAAGATGTGGTATATGTATATACAATGGAATATAACTCAGCCATAAAGAAGGATGAACTCATGCCATTTGCAACAACATGAATGGACCTGGAGGATATTATGCTAAGTGAAACAAGTCAGACAAAGAAAGACATACTGCATAATTTTACATGTGAAATCTAAGAAACAAAACAAATGAATAAACATAACAAAACAGAAACAGAGTCATAGATGCAGAGAACAAACAGATGGTTGCCAGAGGGGAGGTGGGTGAGGGATGAGTAAAATAGTTGAGGGAGATCAAGAGTTATAAACTTCCATTTACAAAGTCAATGAGTCACAGTGATGAAATATACAGAGTGTGGGATACAGTCAAGAGTAATGAAAAAAGATAAATGTGATTCAAGATCACTTGAATTCTTAGAGACTCCAAATTTTAAAATTCTGAGAAGGTGACTCTTAAAAATATCTGAAATTCTGGTCAGTTTATTTGAAACTTGAAGCCTCTCAACTATTTTCAGGTCAATATCAATTTTTTTCCCTTTTCCTTGTAACCTTTGATAAGCAAACAAAAGGCACTTTTCTATACATGTGCACACATATACGAACATGTATACATACGTGTAAAACTTTTTAAAACCGTAGAATAAATAAGCGGCATTGAAGTAGTTAGGTATGCACATAACCTTGTTTAAAGGAATATGGTTCCAGAGATGGGACTGAACGAGGGCTGATGTTCATCTCTGTTGATTAGCTGGGGTCTCGAATTAAAAAGGTATGGAGTGCTTCTGCCCATTTCCTAGATTCTTTCCATACTTGTTTTGGTAAATTCTGCAAGTGTATCTTAAGTGTATTTGTTTTAACCCTGCATTTCTCTCAAGGCATTCCAGACCAGCAAGAACATGAGGATGCTTTGGGAGGCTGGGGTTGGGAGACAGTTCTTGAGTCTCTGGCATTTCCACACACCTTAACAGGCAGAAGCACTATCTGCTTTTGTTCTGCATTATCTATCTATTCATGATGTTTGTATGGTGAACAGCCTTAGGAAATAGAGATGGTGTCTCTTTCCAGAGCAATGGGCAGGCATACTTACTGTCTAGTATAATAAAAGTGATTGTTTCTCACAGTGGCAAATGTCAGGCAGGTTTATTGCCTGTTATAAAAGATTCGTGTTCTCTAAACTCAGGATTTTTTTCCTATAATACAATGCACTACATGTGCAGTTATTACCTAACTCTTCTTGCATTGCTTTGTGGGAATTAGGGCTTGGGGAGCCAGCACAAGAAATGCTGATGCTCTGACTCTGCTGTTATCGTGAGTAATACATTTTCCTTTGTTTCTGATCCAGGTATCTTGTGTCTTATGCTAGCATCCTTGAAACAGTGTCAGGCTAACTTATCACTTTCAAGTAGAGTAAAATCCCCAGACCCTTTACTGCTCTTGACAGCTGGCTACGTAGCCTAGTAGGAATGCTGATTCCCTACCTATTATGGTACCATTCCTATGAACATCAGGTAACAGAAATATTTTCTTTGGACTGATACATCAGTAAGTTTATGCTGTGGGCCAGAGACTGGCATATTGCCGCCCACCCATAGGCCAACTCTTGACGCCTGTTTTTGTAAACAGAGTTTTATTTGAACACAGCCATGCACACCATTTACATGTTGTCTGTGGTTACTTTCATGTGATATATCACTTTGCTGTACACCTGAAACTAACACAACATTGTAAATCAACTATACTCCAAGAAAAGGTCACACAGCTAGTAGGTGACAACAAGTGAAGTTCGATTCAAGTTCAAACCATCTCACTCCAGAGCACTAACTTTTTTAGCAATCATATTCCACTGCCTTCAGATTGGCCAAGCTGCTTCCTGTAGGCCTCACTGCCCCTATGAAGGAAAGCCTTCACCATCCACAGCTCTACCGGAAAAACCTCATTAAGATGGGAGGTTGAAGTCCAGGGGTTGATCTACACAGCTTCAGGAATGATTGACTTCTGAAGCTCACTGAGTCCCCTGAGACATGTCCCTCTATTCTCAGTTCCGCTACCAGGGACTGGTTGTTTCCACTCCCCAAACAACTCCACTTGCTGGTAACAGCACTTGCATGTATTCACAGTTCAGATGCTCTTACTTCCAGCCATCTATTTCTGGGCCATTCACACCAGCAGGAAGAGTATTCCATTTTTATGGCAGGCCACACCATTCACATATTTAACACTTTAGAATAAGGAGAGGCAAACCTTGAACTAAATCTTTAAGAAGTGCTAATAATAATTTTTCTGGAAAATCTCATTATTTCTCAATGCTTGCAGAATAGTCCAACTCTAAAGTAATTATGACACATGACAGCTGCTGGTCCAGAACTCTAGGGTTTCAAACAAAGGCTTGGACCTCTTCAGAGAAACCTGCAGCCTGCAGGAGGACCAAAGGCAGGGGTGGGAGGAGGGCACTTAGTAACTGGTATGCGTCCTGGCTTTATCTTTTCATTGTGAAACATTTTGTTTCATCCTGACCTTAACAAAAGTCTAACTGCAAGAAAAGTACAACTTGTATAGCCAACAGGACAGGAAGGTGAAAAAGTTTGAGAGAAGAGACAGAGAGAGAGATGAACTCAAGCAGAAATTCAAGGAAATTGAAGAAGTGTGCCTTTCACATAGAACAGAAATTAGAGAGTTTCAGGTGGAGAGAACATGTCAAGACTTCTGTGTTTGCACAGATGGAGACCTACAATAATCAGATGCTAGAACAATCCATATTGGATTACTGTCGAAACTCAGAAGATATACCCAGAAGCTGAAACTTGATTTTTGACTCCGGCAGCCAAAGGCTACCATCAACTTTATGGAGGTGAGGGTTCAAGTTCGCAGGTGTTCCTTCTTAATATACAGTGACAAGGTTTGTGTTTTGACTTTTTAGCTGATCCTTACCAGCCTCCAAATTCTACCAGAGTAAAACCATTTTCAAGGGAAGAACAAAAGGGATATGCATATTTTACAAGTCTTCTAGCACTTTAGGTTTAGATAAACAGTGTTGTGTCGATGGGAAACCAGTACTTGTATTTACTTCTAACAATCCTAACCAAACTACCAGTTACTTAAGTTTCAGGACAACGTTTTACTTTTTTTGCAACCCCCCAACACCTTTAAAAGTACCTCTAACAGGGTCTTCCCTGGTGGCGCAGTGGTTGAGAGTCTGCCTGCCGATGCAGGGGACACGGGTTCGTGCCCCGGTCCGGGAAGATCCCACATGTCACGGAGCAGCTGGGCCCGTGAGCCATGGCTGCTGAGCCTGCACGTCCGGAGCCTGTGCTCCACAACGGGAGAGGCCACAACAGTGAGAGGCCTGCGTACCGCAA
>NW_006793884.1:762603-800694 GCF_000442215.2 Lipotes vexillifer | reverse complement strand
AAAAAAAAAAAAAAAAAAAAAAATTACGTATAACAGCCACTAGTATATATCATTCCTATGTATATCATTAAATACTTATTAAATTGAGTCAGTAACATGATTATTTTAAGCTATAGGGATTGATGCAACTATGGTAATAAATATTCATAAACCCATGGTCAAGATAAAAAGTATTCTGATATTTTCCAACACTTACTATTCTATGTAATGGTCACAAAACAGACTCAATTAACTGTATTTTTATTACTTTCACATGATGTGTATACCCTAGTAGGAAGTCAATACCAGGCCAATAAATGGACGTCAGCTCTTACCATGAAATTGTCGTTAAGCTAATGCCAATTGTCTTTTGAACACTAACTGTAAAACCATAAATTTTGTTAGGAAATGGGCATAATTTGTTTTGCTAATCAAACCATTCATTTTCTAAACCAAATATCACCTACCTCCTAAAACTTGCTCTCCCTGTGTGTTACATATTTCAGCAGCATCTCCCAGTTCATAAGAGCAAATTCTGTGTCAGACTGGATGTCTACCTCTCTTAACTCTTAAATGACATTAATGACTAAATGACAGTAATGTCCCTCATGTCCTGATCTGCAGACCACCTCTCCTCTTGGACACGGATACATCCCACCTTACAGACTCTCTATTTTGAGCTCTTCTAAAGTAGCTTGTCCATATGTCCATGACTCTGGGAATGCAACATACTATACTGGGTAGGAGTCTTAGCTAAAACTCCCAGTCCTACATGGCTTTTTAGTTAAAGGTGAAAATGTTATTCATTACATGACTCATGCATGCAATCTCAAATATAGTCACTCCCTGTGTATATTCTTTAGACATAGTCATAGAAATGTTTGATAATATATTTCCATACTAAATCAACATGGTGGAATAATCTAGACACTCTCCTTTAATTGAAGATGGATGGAAATACAGGTGAGTCATATATGGAATAGAAATAATCTCATCAGAGCCCATACCTCCAATCCCGATGTCAACGGAAAAGCTACTGACAGCTACGTGGTGGTTCTTTCAAGTTAGGCAGGTCCAGAAAAGAATCAATGCTCCTTAGGATTAAACTGTTGTCCTTTTTGTTTTGAAGAAGCTGGGGTCATGTTAAAGGGGGGATAGACTTGTCTCAAGTGAGACCAGACTGCGCTGTCTCTGGAGAAATATATCCCTGGCTTTGCTGAGGTGCACTGGCTCCCTAGGTTAGCTAAGGAGTTAATTAGCACCAGGCTTGCTTCAGTGAGACCTGGAGAGCACAAAGGAGAACTCAGCTCTGTAAGGCAGAAGTCTGAGGGGTAGAGGGAGAAAGGGTCTGGGTGGAAAGGAGGAGCATTTATGCCCATCCTTCCATGGATCTAAGAAGGGGACAGCTTTCTTAGAAAGCCTGAGTGCCTTCTGATGCTTGGTAGAAAAAAATAAATAAGCTGAATACAGCTTTTTGAGCTAAAAAATTTAACTATTGTTGTGGACTGACTGTATTCCCCCCAAATTTATATGTTGAAATTCTAACTCCAAAGGTGATGGTATTAGGAGGTGGGGCCTTTGGGAGGTGCTTAAGTCATGAAGGTGGAGCCCTCATGAATGGAATTAGTGTCCTCATGAAAGAGGCCCCAGATAGCTCTTTCACCCTCTTTCTGCTCTGCGAGGACACAACGAGAAGACAACTATCTGAAACTCGAAGTATGTCCTTAGCAGACCTGACTGTGCTGGCTCCCAGATCCCAGATTTCCAGCCTCCAGGAGTGTGAGAAATACATTTCCATTGTTTATAAGCTACCCACTCTATGGTACTTTGTTAAAGCAGCCTGAACTAAGAGGACTGTATATGTATATAGAATAATACACATGTGCATTAATTTTATATAAGTTATTCATATCGGGTGGGTCAAAAGGTTCGTTCATTTTTTTTCCATATGATGGCTCTAGTAGCACTTAGTTGTCTTTAACTTCATTTGAAACAATTTTGTTAGATTGCATGTGACAGCTGTCATTTCAGCGTGCATTTAAAAAAAGACATCAAAATTCGTGATTTTTTGTGTAGCCATTTTAATATTGAAGATGAAAGAAAAAAAGCGAAATTTTTGGCATATTATGCTTTATTATTTCAAGAAGGGTAAAAATGCAACTGAAATACACAAAAAGATTTGCGCAGTGTATGGAGAAGATCCTGTGACTGACTGAACATGTCAAAAGTGGGTGGTGGGGCTTCCCTGGTGGCGCAGTGGTTGAGAGTCCGCCTGCTAATGCAGGGGACGCGGGTTCGTGCCCCGGTCCGGGAAGATCCCACATGCCGCGGAGCAGCTGGGCCCGTGAGCCATGGCCGCTGAGCCTGCGCGTCCGGAGCCTGTGCTCCACAACGGGAGAGGCCACAACAGTGAGAGGCCCGCGTGCCGCAAAAAAAAAAAAAAAAAAAAAGTGGGTGGTGAAGTTTCCTGTTGGAGATTTCTCACTGGACGATGCTCCACAGTTGGGTAGACGAGTTGAAGTTGATAGCTATCAAATCTAAACAATAATTGAGAACAATCAATGCTATACCATGCGGGAGATAGCTGACATACTCAAAATATCCAAATCAAGCACTGAAAATCATTTGCACCAGCTTGGTTATGTTCATCGCTTTGATGTTTGTGTTCCACATAAGTTAAGCAAAAAAACCTTCTTGACCATACTTCCGCATGCCACTCTCTCCTCAAACATAATGAAAACGTTCTGTTTTTAAAACAGTTGTGACAGACGATGAAAAGTGGACACTGTACAAAAATGTGGTATGGAAGAGATCATGGGGCAAGCGAAATGAACCACCACCAACCACACCAAAGGCCAGTCTTCATCCAAAGAAGGTGATGTTGTGCATTTGGTGGGATTGTAAGGGAGTCCTCTATTATGAGCTCCTTCCAGAAAACTAAATGATTAATTCCAATAAGTACTGCTCCCAGTTAGACCAACGGAAAGCAGCACTCGATGAAAAGTATCCAGAATGAGTCAACAGAAAACATATAATCTTCCATCAGGATAATGTAAGACCACATGCTTCTTTGATGACCAGGCAAAAACTGTTACAGCTTGGCTGGGAAGTTCTGATTCATTTGCTGTATTCACCAGACATTGCATCTTTGGATTTCCATTTATTTCTGTCTTTACAAAATTCTTTTCATGGAAAAAATTTCAATTCCCTGGAAGACTGTAAAAGGCACCTGGAACCATTCTTTACTCAAAAAGATAAAAAGATTTGGGAAGATGGAATTATGAAGTTGCCTGAAAAATGGCAGAAGGTAGTGGAACAAAAGGGTGAAAATGTTGTTCAATAAAGTTCTTGGTGAAAATGAAAAATGTGTCTTTAATTTTTACTTAAAAAACTGAAGGCACTTTTTGGCCCACCCAATATCTTACCCTGTATTACTCTTTAGCGCTCTACTTGACTGCTGACTAGGAAACTCTATGTCCTTCCATGGAGTTTGTGTTTACTCTGAGCAAGACTGTGTTCCATGGTGGGGATGCAGCACTGGTTATTACAACAGAAGAGAAATTACTGTGAGGAGAATATCTAGTTTTCCACCTTTCTTTCTCACTAGAAGCATGCACGGACATCTCTACTGTTTGACTTTCCATGTGCTTTAAGGAACACATCATGCATCAGAAGCATGGCTGATACTATCCCAGCATTTCTGAATCAGCCCCTTCCACATTTACTGCCATCTCTGCGAAGACTGAAATGAACATATGTGCCCATGAAATACAACACCGATGTTATCAAATGCTTTGCCTCATCCAAGTCTCCCCAGTCTGGAATAATCACTCTTCTGAGCAGCTCTCAGCCCTCATGTGGCACTTTGCATTTGAATCTTTTTATTTGTACACTCCCTTAGTATCTAGATTGTAATTCAATCCCATTCGGTTTAAAATAGTTTTTCTATACCTATTAGGTGTCAGGGACTGTGTGAGGTGCTAGTGATAAATATCCAAGTAAACAGTTTAGAATATAGATGAGGAGGCTGGCACATGACCCAAGTAGAGTGGGTAAAGTGCAAGCACAGATGGGTGGAAAATAACAGGTAGAGGGGCAGGAAGGTACAGGGACGAAGCAGAGGTATCAGGAAATGGTCCTCAGAGACGTGATCTGTGATAGGTTCAGAGATGAGCTGATGATCCTCAGGCAAAGGTGAGGGAAGGAAGAATGTACTTCAGGCAGAAGGGAAGCATGTGCAAAGGACTGGAACATGTGACATTTGGGGAAATGAAAGTAGTTCAGCACCAAAAGAGCATAACGTTTAAATCAGTGGAGATCAGCAGGAGATGATACTTGGACTCAGATGATTAAAGGTTTCATATACTATGCTAAAGATTTGCACAGCAAAGGAAACCATAAACAAAACAAAAAGAAAACCGACAGAATGGGAGAAAATATTTGCAAATGATGTGACCAACAAGGGATTAGTCTCCAAAATTTACAAACAGCTCATGTTGCTTAGTATCATCAAAACAAACAACCCAGGCTTTCCTGGTGGCTCAGTGGTTGAGAGTCCGCCTGCCGATGCAGGGGACATGGGTTTGTGCCCCAGTCCGGGAGGATCCCACATGCCGTGGAGCGGCTGGGCCCGTGAGCCATGGCTGCTGAGCCTGCGCATCCGGAGCCTGTGCTCCGCAATGGCAGAGGCCACAACAGTGAGAGGCCCACATACCGCAAAAACAAACAAAAACAAACAAAGAAAACAACCCAATCAAAAATGGGGAGAAGACCTAAATAGACATTTCTCCAAAGAAGACATACAGATGGCCAAGAAGCACATGAAAAGATGCTCAGCATCGCTAATTATTAGAGAAATGCAAATCAAAACTACAATGAGATATCACCTCACACCAGTCAGGATTGCTATCATCAAAAAATCCACAAACAACAAATGCTGGAGAGGGTGTGGAGAGAAGGGAACCCTTCTATGCTGTTGGTGGGAATGCAAATTGGTACAGCCACTAAAGAGAACAATATGGAGGTCCCTTAAGAAACTAAAAATAGAGCTACCACATGATCCTACAGTCCCACTCCTGGGCATATACCCAGGGAAAAACATGGTCTGAAAGGATACATGTACCCCAATGTTCATTGCAGTGCTGTTTACAATAGCCAAGACATGGAAGTAACCTAAATGTCCATCAACAGAGGAACAGATAAAGATGATGTGGTACAGATATACAATAGAATATTACTCAGCCATTAAAAAGAATGAAGTAATGCCATTTGAAGCAACGTGAATGGACTTAGAGACTGTCCTGAGTGAAGTAAGTCCGACAGAGAAAGAGAAATATCGTACGATATAACTTATATGTGGGAACTAAAAAAAAAAAAAAGCTACAAATGAACTTATTTACAAAACAGAAACAGATTCAGAGACTTAGAGAATGAATTATGGTTGCCAGGAGGGAAGCATGGGCAGGAGGGATAGCTAAGGAGTTTGGGATTGACACGTACACACTGCTATATTGAAAATGGATAACCAACCAGGACCTACTGTATAGCACAGGGAACTCTGCTCAATATTCTGTAACAACCTAACTGGGAAAAGAATTTGAAAAAGAATAGGTACATGTATATGTATAACTGAATCATTTTGTTGTACAACTGAAACTAACACAACATTGTTAATCAACTATACTACGATATAAAACAAAAGTTAAAAACAAAAAAAGAGCTTGGATGTTATCCTAAGGCCAAAGGAATTTATGCAATGGTCTATACAGGTTAGCAACAGAAATTATTATTTTTTGGTTAAGTGTGGATTGGAGGAGGATGAGGATGGTGTATGTTGTGGAATGAAGGTTTGTGTCCCCACAAATTTATATGTTGAAATCCTAACCCCCAACGTGATTCTATTAGGAGATGGGGCCTTTGGGAGGTGATTAGGTCACGAGTGTGGAGTCCTCGTAAATAAGATTAGTGAAAAAAGAGACCCGTGGGCTTCCCTGGTGGCGCAGTGGTTGAGGGTCCGCCTGCCGGTGCAGGGGACGCGGGTTCGTGCCCCGGTCCGGGAGGATCCCACGTGCCGCGGAGCAGCTGGGCCCGTGGGCCATGGCTGCTGGGCCTGCGCGTCTGGAGCCTGTGCTCCGCAGCGGGAGAGGCCACGGCAGTGAGAGGCCCACGTACCGAAAAAAAAAAACAAAAAAAACAAAAAAAAAGAATCAGCTACTTGTCAGAAATGTAGATATCTGGGAAAAGCATATAGATAATGTATGGTCCATATCTTTTAGAAGCTTACTGCAGGGAAAATGTAAACATAAAAAAAAAAAAAAAAAAAAAAAAAAAAAAAAAAAAGATATTAAAAGAGACCCGAGGGTACACTCTCACCCCTTCTGCCAGGTGAGGACAAAGCAAGAAGTTGTCTATGAACCAGGAAGTGGGTCTTCATCAGACACAGAATCTGCTGGCACCTTGGTCTTAGACTTCTCAGCTCAAGAACTGTGGGAAATGCTTGCTATTTAAGCCACTCAGCCTATGGTACTTTTGTTAACAGCAGCCTGAATGGGTTAAGACAGTATATATTTGCATGAAATGATAAGAAATGCTGGAGGCACCAACTGGACATAAAGAAGAACTATTTCGGTGACACAACCTGAAGAACATGACAAATGAGGGTGGGGATGGGGAGGCATCTACAATCATTTCTACCTGGGGTAACTTGGTAAATGCTGGTACCACTCACAAGGAAAATAATGAAATAGGAGGTAGAGAAGCTTTATGGAAAGGAAAACAAGAAGTTTGTTGGGACCTTTTAAGTTAAAATTTTGTGCATTTCTATTCCTGGGATAACCTGAGGCAACCGCACAAAAGGCAATCAGAAGCGTAGATTCTGGAGCTCCAGGAAGAAGGCTAGTGTGTGTCTCTTCCTCTGTGTGTCCCCCGAGCTTACCACCTGGCCCTGGCACTACATCTATTCATTCCAGGTCTTTGATGATGGGAGTAATTATGGTGCTAATGATGATGAATCTTTAATAAGATGTGTACTTTATCAGTGTATGACACAGTTTTTAGGTAAGGCTGAATTTTTCTGAGGTTGGGCTTGAAACAATTTGGATGACTCCATTAAATTATTCTCTCTATTGTGTTGTTTCCTTTGATGTGTCCTTTGTTTGTAGCCAGAGACTCTAACTAGTGTCTTCTGGGAAACCCAGGGTCCATGGAGTGATCTGAGGCTGCCCATGGGGTACCATTGCTCCAGCTGTTGCCATGAAACAAACAGCTGTCTCCAGAGCATTGGGCTATTGTATTTTCTCAAGATTGAGAGGAAAGAAAAACATTGCTTTAAACATCATCATCCACTAACATTAATCATCCTCTGCTTCAGGCACTCTACCAGGTGCTGTGTTATGTATTTTTTTCCCTATTCCAGCAGACTAGTGACCCATCCAGTTCAAAATTTAATACTTCCAAGAATGTTTATTGCTATGTGCTGAACATAAAAGTATTAATCTATTGGGATAAACATAAGAAAGTTGATTCAAATTGCTCTGAATGCCCAACAGTGTTTCAGGCAGACTATTCTTACTGGTAAACAACTGACTTCACCAAATTAGACAGCTTCATCAGGTGGTAATATGGCACCTAGAATTGTTTTTCAGGCAACTGGCTATCAAAATTTAAAAAGAACATCTCACTGAAGGTAGCCAGGAAATGTCTTGTCTCACGGCACAATGGTTGGGCACACAAGGAGCTAACATGTCTGTAAACTTTATGGCTGGGGAGAATGATGAAAGCATAGAGATTCAGAGGTCTGGCCATGGCCACAGTCAGGCATCAGCCTAAACCAGGTGGGCGGTGAGGGGTGGGGAAAGCAGAACTCAGTAGTCAAAGGCAGAGTGAAAACTGGAAGGCAAACAGGGAAACCAGAAACACAGAAGAGATGGTAAGAACTGGATATAGAAGAGAAAGGTGTAATAAAAAGGAACTTCCTTTACCTGGTCCCACATTGTCCTTAACTGCTTTTGTCAACTTTGTTCTGCTTATTTTCTGTTGCTGTTGGGATTTTTGTTTGTTTGCTTTTGTCCTACTTATTCCCTACCTCCTTTACCTTATTTTTCATTCCCTAGAAAATGATGATTAAAACTTATTTTATGGAGTAAGTACATTTTCTTTAAGTTGTTAAACATTTATTGAACACACCTCAAGTTTTTAAGTTGCTGTATGAGATCAGGGCTATGTGGATTCAAACAGGTAATGTGCATTGTCTCTACCCTGGGTGGAATTTATAATCTAGTGTGGAAGATAGAATATATAGACGAACGTAACCACATTACCAAGCAGACTGGGAAGAGCTAAATGTCTGAAAAGTACAATGGAAACTCAGAAGCAAAAGGAATTACTCCTAGAGGAGAAACCAGAAAGAAACGTCAAAGGAGTGAGAACATTTTTAGCTGGGCAGTGAATTATGGTTATTATTGCAATAGGCAGAGCCATACAAAGAAATGCATAAGCAAAGACCCATTAGTAGCAAAGCAAAGCAGATTTAAAGAAATCCTGACAAAACTGTCTGAGTAGAATTTGCTCTTAAAATCTTCCAGCTCTTTTCTTTTCTTTTTTTTTTTTTTTTGCACAAGAATTTAACTTTATCATTCCCATTATTTTCTGAGAAAATACTCAACTAAACCCCTGTATATTTAGTTATTATATAAATTTTAAGCTTTGCAAACCAAGTGATATTTGATTGACTTTAGATAATTATAGTTATATGTTTATTCTTTTGCTATATTGGTTGAGACTTTATTAGACATGGTCTTCTACTGTTTATAAAGGAAACTACTGTGATGACAACACAGTATGTTTGCATTAGGAGTCCACCAAATTACAATCACATTATTTAAAACTGTAGATTATTATCATTGTGGGTGAAATTGAGGGACAGAGAGCGGAGATAAGGCAAACATATACCAGTCTACCATTCCATAAGTTTATTGATCATTAGGATACCCCTCTTCACGAAGTCCCCGTTCTTCATTATCATAGTTCTTTGCCTCTGTTTATATTGGGTTGCCTGTCATTTTCTTATTGCTTTATAAAACTTCTTTATATATTCTGTACATGAGTCCTATTTAAAGCATATGTATTACAAGTACTGTCAATTCTTATTATTTGTAATAATTATGTTCTGTAAAGTCACTGTGAGCACTGGATTAGTGAACACTGAACCACTGCTCCTGGGAGAAATATGGGCTTAGGTTCCTGCAGGCCTCTGGTAACAAAAGTTTTGTCAACTGATTAGTACATCACCTTATTTTATGTGTTTTCTATTTAAAGACACATCATTTGATGGATAAAGAAGATATGGCATACATACACACACACACACACACACACACACACACACACACTGCACTATTACTTGGCCACATAAAGGAATGAAATTTTTCCACTTGCAACAACATAGATGGGCCTGGAGGGTATTATGCTTAGTAAAATAAGTTAAACAGAGAAAGACAAATACCATACATTTTCATTTACATGTTGAATCTAAAAAATAAAACAACTGAATGTAACAAAACAGAAACAGACTCACAGATACAGAGAACAAACTAATGGTTACCAGTGGGGACAGGGGTAAAGGTAAGGACAAGATAGGGAGAGGGGATTAAGAGGTACAAACTACCTCTTATACTACTAGTTATAAAATAAATAAAATACAAACACATAATGTACAACACAGGGAATGCAGCCAATATTTTATGATAATGTTAAAAGGAGTATAATCTAAAAAATATGGAATCACTATGCTGCACACCTGAAACTAATATAACATGGTAACTCAACTATACTTCAATAAAAAAAACCCTCATTTGATATATACTGTTGTTTCATTGACATTAAACTCACAGCTGTCAGTACTGTAACTCATGCCTGTGAAGCTTCTCTAACACATATTTTCTCTATAAGGCACAGAATAGCCTTCTCATGCTCAGGTACACTTAATAGCACTTCAACACTAGGCTTGGGCACCATGGGAAACAGTGAAATAACCCAAAAAAGCTCAAAAATGCAAAAAAGTTGGTATTAAATATGTTGCAAAAAGGACACTCATTTCAGTATGAGAGCTGAAACAAGAAGGCCAGTGACAGTTTGTTTGACCTCAACTGGGAACATCCCCACGTTGGGTGACTTAAGCTTCCTGCCATCCTGCACATGTCTGTGAATGAAAGCACAGGGTGTACTGATTTGGGGGATTACAAATAATTCCTAGTGTTAAGCAAATTCATGAATGTGAAATCTATGAACAACAAGTATAGACTGTACCTTACTCATTCTGGAGTTTGCTATTTTACTCTTATTGTTGTCTTTTGAACAGAAACTATTAATTTTTTTAAGCATCTGTATTGGAGTATAATTGCTTTACAATGGTGTGTTAGTTTCTGCTGTATAACAAAGTGAATCAGCTATACATATGCATATATCCCCATATCACCTCCCTTTTGCGTCTCCCTCCCACCCTCCCTATCCCACCCCTCTAGGTGGACACAAAGCACCGAGGTGATCTCCGTGTGCTATGCGGCTACTTCCCACTAGCTAGCTATTTTACATTTGGTAGTGTATATATGTCCATGCCACTCTCTCACTTCGTCCCAGCTTACCCTTCCCCCTCCCCAGGTCCTCAAGTCCATTTCCTACATTTGGGTCTTTATTCCTGTCCTGCCTCTAGGTTCTTCAGAACCATTTTTTTAAAAAAACTTCCATATATATGTGTTAGCATACAGTATTTGTTTTTCTCTTTCTGACTAACTTCACTCTGTATGACACTCTAAGTCCATCCACCTCATTACAAATAACTCAATTTCATTTCTTTTTATGGCTGAGTAATATGCCATTGTATATATGTGCCACATCTTCTTTATCTACTCATCTGTCAATGGACACTGAAGTTGCTTTCATGCCCTGGTTATTGTAAATAGTGCTGCAATGAACATTATGATACATGAATCTTTTTGAATTATGGTTTTCTCAGGGTATATGCCCAGTAGTGGGATGCTGGGTCATATGGTAGTTCTATGTTTAGTTTTCTAAGGAACCTCCATATTGCTCTCCACAGTGGCTGTATCAATTTACATTCCCACCAACAGACCAAGAGGGTTCTCTTTTCTCCACACCCTCTACAGCATTTATTGTTCGTAGATTTTTTGATAATGGCCATTCTGACTGGTGTGAGGTGATACCTCATTGTAGTTTTGATTTGCATTTCTCTAATGATGAGTGATGTTGAACATGCTTTCATGTGTTTGTTGGCAATCTGTATATCTTCTTTGGAGAAATGTCTATTTAGGTCTTCGGCGATTTTTGGATTCAGTTGTTTGTTTTTTGGATACTGAGCTGCATGAGCTGCTTGTAAATTTTGGAGATTAATCCTTTGACAGTTGTTTCATTTGCAAATATTTTCTCCCATTCTGAGGGTTGTCTTTTCGTCTTGTTTATGGTTTCCTTTGCTGTGCAAAAGCTTTTAAGCTTCATTAGGTCCCATTTATTTATTTTTGGTTTTATTTCCATTTCTCTAGGAGGTGGGTTAAAAAGGATCTTGCTGTGATTTATGTCATACAGTGTTCTGCCTATGTTTTCGTCTAAGAGTTTTATAAGTGTCTGGTCTTACATTTAGGTCTTTAATCCATTTGAGTTTATTGTTGTGTATGGTCTTAGGGAGTGTTCTAATTTCATTCTTTTACATGTAGCTGTCCAGTTTTCCCAGCTCCACTTATTGAAGAGGCTGATTTTCTCCATTGTATATTCTTACCTCCTTTATCAAAGATAAGGTGACCATATGTGCGTGCGTTTATCTCTGGGCTTTCTATCCTGTTCCAATGATGTATATTTCTGTTTTTGTGCCAGTACCATACTGTCTTGATTATTGTAACTTTATAGTATAGTCTGAAGCCAAGGCGCCTGATTCCTCCAGCTCCATTTTATTTTCTCAAGATTGCATCAGCTATTCAGGGCCTTTTTTGTTTCCATACGAATAGTGCAATTTCTTGTTCTAGTTCTGTGAAAAATGCCATTGGTAGTTTGATAGGGACTGCAATGAATGTAAATTGCTTTGGGTAGTATAGTCATTTTCACAGTATTGATTCTTCCAATCCAAGAACATCTCTCTCCATCTATTTGCATCATCTTTAATTTCCTTCATCAGGGTCTTACAGTTTTCTGCATACAGGTCTTTTGCCTCCTTAGGTAGGTTTATTCCTAGGTATTTTTTTCTTTTTGTTGCAATGGTAAATGGGAGTGTTTCCTTAATTTCTCTTTCAGATTTTTCATCATTAGTGTATAGGAATGCAAGAGACTTCTGTGCATTAATTTTGTATCCGGCAATTGTACCAGATTCATTGATTAGCTCTAGTAGTTTTCGGGCGGCATCTTTAGGATTCTCTATGTATAGTATCATGTCACCTGCAAACAGTGACAGTTTTACTTCTTCTTTTCCGATTTGGATTCCTTTCATTTCTTTTTCTTCTCTGATTTCTGTGGCTAAAACTTCCAAAACTATGTTGAGTAATAGTGGTGAGAGTGGAAAACCTTGTCTTGTTCCTGATCTTAGAGGAAATGGTTTCAGATTTTCACCATTGCGAATGATGTTGGCTGTGGGTTTGTCATATATGGCCTTTATTATGTTGAGGTAGGTCCTCTCTATGCCTACTTTCTGGAGAGTTTTTAACATAAATGGTGTTGAATTTTGTCAAAAGAGTTTTCTGCATCCTTTGAGATGATCATATGGTTTTTATCCTTCAATTGTTAATATGGTGTATCACATTGATTGATTTGCGTATACTGAAGAATCCTTGCATTCCTATGATAAACCTCACTTGATCATGGTCTATGATCCTTTTAATGTGCTGTTGGATTCTGTTTGCTAGTATTTTGTTGAGGATTTTTTCATCTATGTTCATCAGTGATATTGGTCTGTAATTTTCTTTTTTGGTGACATCTTTGTCTGGTTTTGGTATCAGGGTGATGGTGGTCTTGTAGAATGAATTTGGGAGTGCTCCCCTCTCTGTTATATTTTGGAAGAGTTTGAGAAGGATAGGTGTTAGTTTTTCTCTAAATGTTTGTTAGAATTCCCCTGTGAAGCCATCTGGTCCTGGGCTTTTGTTTGTTGGAAGATTTTTAATCACAGTTTCAATTTCAGTGCTTATGATCAATCTGTTTGTATTTTCTAATTCTTCCTGATTCAGTCTCAGAAGGTTGTGCTTTTCTAAGAAATTGTCCATTTCTACCAGGTTGTGCATTTTATTGGCATAGAGTTGCTTGTAGTAATCTCTCGTGATCTTTTGTATTTCTGCCGTGTCAGTTGTTACTTCTCCTTTTTCATTTCTAATTCTATTGATTTGAGTCTTCTCCCTCCTTTTATTGATGGGTCTGGCTAATGGTTTATCAATTTTGTTTATCTTCTCAAAGAACCAGCTTTTAGTTTTATTGATCTTGGCTATTGTTTTCTTCATTTATTTTTCATTTATTTCTGATCTGATCTTTATGATTTATTTCCTTTGCTGACTTTGGCTTTCTTTTTTCTTCTTTCTCTAGTTGCTTTAGGTGTAAGGTTAGGTTGTTTATTTGAGATGTTTCTTGTTTCTAGAGGTAGGATTGTATTGCTATAAACTTCCCTCTTAGAACTGTTTTTGCTGCATCCCTTAGGTTTTGGGTCATCATGTTTACATTGTCATTTGTTTCTAGGTATTTTTTGATTTCATCTTTGATTTCTTCACTGATCTCTTGCTTATTTAGTAGCATATTGTCCAGCCTTCATTTGTTTGTGTATTTTTTACAGTTTTTTTCCTGTAATTGATATACAGTCTCATAGCGTTGTAGTCGGAAAAGATACTTGATAGGATTTCAATTTTCTTAAATTTAACAAGGCTCGATTTGTGACCCAGGATACGATCTATCCTGGAGAATGTTCCATGAGCACTTGAGAAAAATGTGTATTCTGTTGTTTTTGGATGGAATGTCTTATAAATATCAATTAAGTCCCTCTTGTTTAATGTGTCACTTAAAGCTTGTGTTTTCTTAATTATTTTAAATTTGGATGATCTGTCCATTGGCAAAGTGGGGTGTTAAAGTCCCCTACTATTATTGTGCTTTTGTCAATTTCCCCTTTTATGACTGTTAGCATTTGCCTTATGTATTGAGGTACTCCTATGTTGGGTGCATAAATATTTACAACTGTTACATATTCTTCTTTGATTGATCCTTTGATCATTATGTAGTGTCCTTCTTTGTCTCTAGTAATAGTCTTTATTTTAAAGTCTATTTTATCTGATATGAGAATTGCTACTCCAGCTTTCTTTTGATTTCCATTTGCATGGAATATCTATTTCCATCTCCTCACTTCCAGCCTGTATGTGTCCCTAGGTCTGAAGTGAGTCTCTTGTAGACATCATATACATTGGTCTTATTTTTGTATCCATTCAGCCAGTCTATGTCTTTTGGCTGGAGCAGTTGATCCATTTACATTTAAGGGAAGGATTGATATGGTTCCTTCTAGCATTTTTTCAATTGTTTGGGGTTTGTTATTGTTAGGTCTTTTCCTTCTCTTGTGTTTCCTGCCTAGAGAAGTTCCTTTAGCATTTGTTGTAAAGCTGACTTGGTGGTGCTGAATTCTCTTAGTTTTTGCTCGTCTGTAAAGGTTTTAATTTCTTCATTGAATCTGAATGAGATCCTTGCTGTGTAGAGTAGTCTTGGTTGTAGGTTTTTCTCCTTCATCACTTTAAATATGTCCTGCCACTCCCTTCTGGCTTGCAGAGTTTCTGATGAAAGATCAGCTGTTAACCTTATGGGGATTCCCTTATATGTTATGTGTTGCTTTCCCTTGCTGCTTTTAATATTTTTTCTTTGTATTTAAATTTTTGAATGTTTGATTATTATGTGTCTTGGCATGTTTCTCCTTGGATTTATCCTGTATGGGACTCTCTGTGCTTCCTGGACCTGATTGAATATTTCCTTTCCCATATTAGGGAAGTTTTCGACTATAACCTCTTCAAATATTTTCTCAGTCCCTTTCTTTATCTTTTCTTCTTCTGGGACCCTTATAATTCGAATGTTGGTAAGTTTAACGTTGTCCCAGTGGTCTCTGAGATTGTCCTCAATTCTTTTCATTCTTTTTTCTTTATTCTGCTCTGTGGTAAGTATTTCCACTATTTTAACTTCCAGGTCACTTATCTGTTCTATTGCCTCAATTATTCTGCTGTTGATTCCTTCTAGAGAATTTTTAATTTTATTTATTGTGCTGTTAATCATTGTTTGTTTGCTCTTTAGTTCTTCTAGGTTCTTGTTAAATGTTTCCTGTATTTTCTCCATTCTATTTCCAAGATTTTGGATCATCTTTACTATCATTATTCTGAATTCTTTTTCAGGTAGACTGCCTATTTCCTCTTCATTGGTTTGGTCTGGTGGGTTTTTACCTTGCTCCTTCATCTGCTGTGTATTTTTCTGTCTTCTCATTTTGCTTAATTTACTGTGTTTGGGGTCTCCTTTTCACTGGCTGCAGGTTCATAGTTCCTGTTGATTTTGGTGTCTGCCCCCAGTGGGTAAGGTTTCAGTGGGTTGTGTAGGCTTCCTGGTGGAGGGGACTGGTGCCAGTGTTCTGGTAGGTGAAGCTGGATCTTGTTTTTCTGGCAGGCAGGTCCACATCTGGTGATGTGCCTTGGGGTATCTGTGAAGTTATTATGATTGTAGGCATCCTCTCTGCTAATGGGTTGGGTTTTTTTCCTTTCTTGCTAGTTGTTTGGCATGGGGTGTCCAGTACTGGACATTGCTGGTCGTTGAGTGGAGCTGGGTCTTAGCGTACAGAAAGAGATCTCTGGGAGAGCTCTCGCCAATTGATATTACAAGGGGCCGGGAGGTCTCTGGTGCACCAATGTCCTGAACTTGGCTCTCCTACCTCAGAGGCTCAGGCCTCACACCCGGCCGGAGCACCAAAACCCTGTCAGCCACACAGCTTAGAAGGGAGAAAAGAAAAAAGAGGAAAGAAAAGAAAGAAAGAAAGAAAGGAAGGAAGGAAGGAAGGAAGGAAGGAAGAAAAGAAAATGAAATAAAGTTATTAAAATAAATAATAAAAAGTTGTTAAAATAAATAAATAATTAAAAAAAATAAGAGAGCACCCAAACCAATAAATCCACCAATGATAAGCAGCACTAAAAACTATACTAAAAAAAAGACAGACAGAACGCTGGGACAAATGGTAAATGCAAACCTATACAGACAAAATCACACAAAGAAGCATACACATACACACTCACAAAAAGGGAAAAGGGAAAAAAATATATATATATATGAAAAAACAAAGAGAGCAACCAAATCAATAAACAAATCTACCAGTGATAATAAGCTCTAAATACTAAACTAGGATAAACATAAAACTGGAGACAAATTCGACTCAGAAAGCAAACCCCAGGTCTACAGTTGCTCCAAAAGTCCACTGCCTCAGTTTGGGGATGATGCGTTGTCTATTCAGGTATTCCACAGATGCAAGGTGCATCAAGTTGATAGTGGGGATTTAATCCGCTGCTCCTGAGGCTGCTGGGAGAGATTTCCCTTTCTCTTCTTTGTTCAGACAGCTCCTGGGGTTCAGCTTTGGATTTGGCCCCCCCTCTGCGTGTTTCACCCTCTGGCATCTGTTCTTCACCCAGACAGGAGGGGATTAAAGGAGCGGTAGATCTGGGGGCTCCGGCTCACTCAGGCTGTGGGGAGGGAGGGGTATGGAATGCAGGGCGAGCCTGCGGTGGCAGAGGCTGGAGTGACATTGCACCAGGCTGAGGTGCACTCTGTGTTCTCCCGGGGAAGCTGTTCCTGGATCACGGGACCCTGGCAGTGGCGGGCTGCACAGGCTCCCAGGAGGGGAGCTGTGAATAGTGACCTGTGCTTGCACACAGGCTTCTTGGTGGCTGCAGCAGCAGCCTTAGAGTTTCATGCCCATCTCTGGTGTCTGCGCTGATAGCCACGGGTTGCGCCCAACTCTGGATCTCATTGAAGCAGCACTCTGAATCTCCTCTCCTCATGCACCCTGAAACAATGGTCTCTTGACTCTTAGGCAGTTCCAGACTTTTTCCTAGACTCCCTGCCGGTTTGCTGTGGCGCACTACTCCCCTTCAGGCTGTGCTCACAGCCAACCCCTGTCCTCTCCCTGGGATCTGACCTCTGGAGCCCAAGCCTCAGCTCACAGCCCCCGCCTGCCCTGGTGGGTGAGCAGACGAGCCTCTCGGGCTGGTGAGCGCCGGTCGGCGCCGATCCTCTGTGCGGGAATCTCCCCGCTTTGCCCTCCGCACCCTGTGGCTGCGCTCTCCTCCGTGGCTCCGAACCTTCCCCCACCGCCCACCGCCCGTCTCCACCAATGAAGGGGCTTCCTAGTGTGTGGAAACTTTTCCTCCTTTAGAGCTCTCTCCCAGAGGTGCAGGTCCCATCCCTATTCTTTTGTCTCTGTTTTTCCTTTTTTCTTTTGCCCTACCCAGGTATGTGGGAAGTTTCTTGCCTTTGGGGACGTCTGAGGTCTTCTGCTAGCGTTCAGTAGGTGTTCTCTAGGAGTTGTTCCACATGTAGATGTATTTCTGATATATTTGTGGGGAGGAAGGCAATCTCCACGTCTTCCTCCTCTGCCATCTTGAGAAACTATTAATTTTAATACAATCAGTTTTTATCAATCTTTTCCCCTCGTGATTCATGTTTATGCATCCTGTTTAAGAAATCTTTGCCAACCTCAGGATCATGAAGAGAATCTCCCATATTTTCTTCTAGAATGGTAATATTTTCTCTTTCATATTTAGATGTATAATCTATCTGGAACTGATTTTTTGTTTACGATAGGAGGTAGGGCTCATAATATTTTTCCCAGATGGGAAATATCCAATTGACCCATACACTTATTGTAAAGATTATCCGTCCCCTACCACACTACAGTGACAATTTGCCATAAATTAATTGACTATATATATGCCTCAGCTTGTGAACTCTGTTCTGTTTCATGTGTCTAGGTATGTGTCCTTGCCTGAGTAGTACACTGTAATTTAAATACTGTAGTTAAAAGTAAGTATTGGCAGCTGTTAGCATAACACTTTTCTATTTGTCCTTCTTCTTCAAGATTGTCTTAGAAGTTCTTGGCTGTTTGCACTTCCACATAAATTTTAGAATATGCTTATCAATTTCCATATGAAAAAAGAAAGAAGAAAGAAATACGGAGTCCCTGGGATTGCATTAAATCTATAGATAAATTTGGTAAGAATTTGAAATATTTAGTCTGCCAATTCACAAAGATGGTACAGAAGGTACTTATTTAGATTTTCTTTAATTGTACTCAGCAATGCTTTCCAATTTTAGTGGAGAATTCTTGCACATGTTTATTTAATGTTTTTGTAGTTGTTATAAATTGAATCTTTAAAAAATTGTTTGGTTTTGCCTCTATATAAAAATACAATTAATTTTTGTATACAGTCCTCATATCTGATAAACTTGCCAATTTCACTTATTAATCCTAACTCATCATCTCTAGATTTTTGTATTTTTTTATATATACAATTTTATGATGTGCAAGAAATGATATTATATTACCTTTTTTCCCCTGTTCTTATATTTTTAATTTCTCTTTCTTGTCTTATTACACTTGCTAGGGCCCAGACTATAATGATGGATGAGACTGGTTATAAAGGCTGTCTTTGTCTCATTCCCAACCATAATTAATATTTCACAATTAATCATATTTTTGCTATAGGAATTTTCTAGGTTCTACCCATCAGATTAAGGAACTCTGCTTCTATTACTGGTTTGCTAAGAGGAGTTTGGTCTAAATAAATGCTGAATTTCATCAAAGGCTTTTTCTTTATTTATTGTTCTTCATTTATTGAAACAATCATGTAATTTTTCTCGTGTCAAGGTAGTGAATTACATCAATTATTTTCAAATATTAAATACCTAACTGTGTTTCTTCTGAAGCTCAACTTTGTCAAGGTGTATTATCCCCATTACATGTTGTTGCAATCTATTTTCTAATATTTTATTTAGGATTTTTACATTCACACTTATGAGAGGCTTGTGATTCCTTTCTTATACTGTCATTCTAAGGTTTTGATATTGAAATTATTATTTTAGATTGGATTCCCCAGGAAAAGGGTTCTGAAACAGAGATTTGCATGCAGACAAACAACTCCTATGGGAGAGTAAGGAAATAGGAGTGGGGAAAAGGAGGATTTTACTGTGTTTACTGTGTTATAGAGTACACTATGACAGAGGCCTCAGGCAGCCCAGAGGGGTTCATGGGCCAGGATGGCCCGTCAGCATTATTCTTCCTTAAGGTCTGGGGCCTGGGCACCTATACCCCTCAATAACCCAGTCTTCGCATGAAGTTGCCTGGAGGGGTGAGCCCTTGGGGAATGTAGCTCTCTTTGGCCGCTAGGAATTCCTATAGAGGGACTCAACTAAGAACTATTAGCTGCCGACACTCAAATCAACAAGGCAATCAGTGACTCAGTCAAGAATTCAGTGTGCCATAGAATCCAGTAGAGTTCTACTGGCCTCATAAAATGAAATCAAGATGGTACTTTCTCTTTACAGTCTCTGGAAGACTTTAGCATAACTTCTTCCTTCAGTGTTTGAAAGAATTCACTGGTTAAAAAATCTGAATTTGTGAAGGATTTTAATTACAGATTTACTATCTTTAATACAGATACACGTCTACTCAGATTTTCTATTTTTGTGTGCCAATTTTGTGCATTGGGCTTTCTAGAAATTTGAACAGTTCATTTACATTTCTATTAATTGGGTTAATAAAATGTTTTAAAAATCATTTAAATTTCCCCACTCTTTGCTTATTTATTTTACATTTGTTTACAATTCTTTTAGTAGCTAAATAGCAATGGGACTGTTAGGCAGCCTGGCTTGGCATGAATGTGTTATGCTAGGGAATGGCAGGTGGTCTCTAGGAGCTGAGTGCTCAGTCCTGCATCCACAAGAACTGAATTCTTCCAAAGACAGTGAGCTTGAAAGAGGACCCTGAGCCTCACATCTTGCAGCCCTGGCCAAAACTTAGATTTCAGCCTGAGAAGAGGACCCAGTTAACACCTGCTGGACTCCTGACCTATGGAAACTGTGAAATAATTAATTTGTCTTGTTTTAAGGTCCTAAGTTCCTGCTAATTTGTTATGCAGGGAAAAAACACCAATACCTTTAGTGATTACCTTAAAAAGTTTAATGCACATTTATTTTTTTCTATTTTAAGATTAATACATTTACCCTCAATGAGATAATGCAACTTTAATACCTTTTAAACTTTTAATAAACTTTAAGTCTGTTTTGTTACATTTTTAGTGTGCCATAAGATGTGGTTTTCATGGTTTATACCACCAACGCTTATTGAGAGTTACTTGCAAACTTACCATTTTCTTTGTTCTTTATTCCCTTTTACACCTCATACTAGTCACCTGGAACATATCACTTCTGATCTGTATTTATACTGTAGACTTTTTTTCATGACTTCATTTAGTGAAAAACTCACTTTTTGCTTGCCTGGAAAATCTCTTTTCTTTATCACTTTCTCATTCTTGAAAGGTATTTTTGTCTAGTATAGAATTCTAGATGGACTTTTTTTCAGCACATTGAAGACATGAATCCAATAAACTGATTTTCATTGTTGCTGTTGTGAGGTCAGCCGGTAATCTGCCTTTTAAATCCTTTTCCTATTAACACATGTTTTTCTTTGTTGCTGCTTCTTTTCTCTTTTAAGAGCTCAACTCATTACATCAGCACCTCCCTCTCCTCCAAGATAATCTCCCTTTTGAGCAACTCAAAGTCAGATGATTAGGGACCCTCATGACATCTGCAAAATCTCTATTGCCATATGAAGTACCATAATCACGGGAATGATGCCACATCATATTCACAAATCCTGTTCACCCTGAAGCGGAGAGGGTTACGCAAAGGCATAAGTCATTGGGGTCATCTTAGAACTCTGCCTATAACACTAAATGACCTGAAAAAGTTAGTTCTTTAAAAAGAAAGTGTAAAAGTCCCACGTAGTAGATACTAAAAACAGAAAAAAGAAAAATAGTGCTCAACAAATTATAAAGAAGGTAGGAAAAAAAGGAAAATAAAAGAGGAAACATTGAACAGGTGGGGGAAAGAAAAACAAGCACAAATAAATCCAAATATGTCAGTAATTATATTAAATGGAATTGAATTGAGCACTGAAAGAATTGAAATGAATTCTTCAGGCTGAAAAACAAAGTGTATATAAATAAAATCTGACTACATGCTCCTTACCAGAGACATATGTAAAATATACAGAAAGGCTGCATTTAAAGGATGGAGAAAGACATAATAGATTAATTTTTTCCAAAAGAAACTAGTTGTAGGCAAAGGCATTATTAGACATAAAAGGATTAGTTCATAGCGATAAAAAGTTTGATTTACCAGAAAACTATAACATTTGTAGGAATCTAATACACAGACTCGAAATACGTAAAACGAAAATAGACAAGACGATAAAGATAAAAAGAGAAATTCACAGTCACAAGTGGAAATTTTAATACAACTCTCTTAGTAATTGACAGAACAGTAGACAAAAATAAGGAAGAATATAGAAAATTTGAACATCATAATCATCAAACTTGATCTGGTGACTAAATGGAGTTCTGTACATAAAAACTGCAGAATACACATTCCTTTCAAGTTCACATAAATGATGTAAGGAATTTGATCATATGCTGGGTTATAAAGCACGTCTCGATAAATTTTAAAGGAATTAAGTAAGACAGAGCATATCTTCTGACCTCAATGCTAAAATTAAGTAGAGATCTAAAGGATAACAAAAAAATTATGTTTGGAAATTGAGAGACACATGTCTAAGTAACTCATGAGTTGTAGAAAAAAAATCACACTGAAAATTAGAATATATTTTGAAGTTAACAGTAATAAAATGTCCCACGTATAACTTTTAGAAATAGAAATATTTTCATTAGAAAAAAGAAAGATTAAAAATGACCAATCTAAGTCTCACACTCAACAAGGTAGAAAAAGAATAGCAAAGTGAGTCCAGAGAAAGCAAAACGAACAAACAAAAATACTGAAGGACAGAAACTGATAAAAGAAATCAACAACAACAAAGTACTAATTCTTTGGAAAAAAAGGAAAAAAAAAACAAGAAGAGTGGAAATAAAAGACAAAACCACTCTCTACAGATGTTGGGAACATTAAAAAGATTATACTATCATGTAATAAATAATTATTTGCCAATACATTTGAAAATCAGGTGAATTGGACTGTTTTCCTTGAAAAATAGAACTCCAACTGGATGTAGCACTGTGGAGGTCATTGTATTATACTGACAAGATCAGTTTTAGTGGGTTGGTAAGAAATCTTGATTCAAAGGAGTTTAAGGGAGATTAGAAGGAGAGGAATTGGGATAAAAATGCTTTTGAATAATTTTGTGGCATAGGGAAAATGGGTAGGCAGAGGGAGAAATGAGGTCAAGAGAAGGTACTTTTTAAGATGCCAGAAACAGCATCATATTTGTACACTGGAGGGAAAAATCTGGTAGAGATGTAAGGGAAAAGGACAGAATTACTAGAGATGTGTTTGATGAAGCAAAAGGGAGTGAAAAACCAGCAGGATTGGCTTTAGATGGAAACATGGATTGCTTATCGACAGTAGCACAAAGAGTGCACTGATGCAGACATCGGTAGCAGAGGAGATGTGCTGTTTGGAACCTATGAAAAGTCTCTCTGATTTTATATTAATAGGTAGGATAACTAAATAGTGTGTAGATGTAAACTCATTCCAAATTATTCTATAATTTAAATGTAATCTAAGGTAAAATCCTTAAAGAGTTTTAGTAGAATTCGACCATCTGATCCTAAATTTACTTGACAAAATACCAGCGAATTTTGAAGAAGAGACAGGTGTGTGTGTGTGTGTGTGTGTGTGTGTGTGTGTGTGTGTGAGAGAGAGAGAGAGAGAGAGAGAGAGAGAGAAAGAGAGAGAGGGAGAGAGAGGGAGAGAGAGAGAGTGTGTGTTTTACTACCATGTATCAACATTTATTTTAAAGCTATAAAAATTAAGATAGTTTGGTATTTGCATAGGAGTGGACAAACAGACAAATGACACTTGGTGGACAAATGGACCCAAGCTTATATGGTAATTGAATATGATATAGGTACTACTGTGCATTACTGGGAAAAGGAAGTTATTTCATAAGTGATTTGGAATAAAAGGTCACCTATATAAAAATACTTAAAAATAAGATTCCCATGCCACAGCATATACAAGAATAAATGCCACATGGATAAAAAACCTAAAAGTAAAAAACTCAAAACTTAAGACCTACAGAAGAAATAAAGATATACCTATTTTCCAAAGTCTTCATATGAATACATTTTTCCCCAAAGAATCTCTCTCTTTCTGAGCTTTCATTACCCAGGCTCTAAATTGATTTGAATAAAATAGTATCTCTCGCTATGGTCTCTCTGACGAAAAACAGTAATCAATGATTAACTGGTAAGAAAGAAAAAAACCGAACGAGGATTTATGGTGGCATTCTCTAGTAACCTTACTGCCCCTATCCAAGTTTCTCTCAGGTTAACTTTTTCCTGAATAAAGAACATATGTATCTTATCTATTCTGTATGTGTTACATAATCATGTGTACCTGAATTTGTATATGATATAGTTTCTGTTAGAAACATGTTTTATAAACACATGATGGATGCTTATATCACCTGTATGAGCATTCATGTGGGTCAGAAGAAGGGGGTACTCTTTTGTACTAAAATTCATCCACAGAACTTTCCTTTTCCCCTGTTCAGCCTTTCTTTCTTCCTATCTTTGGCCCATTCCTCGCCTGGGTCCAGGCCCCACAGAGCTGATCCAAGCCTGACATGTCTTTGAAATCAATGAGAGCTCTGCAGGGGAGCAAGGGGAGCTGAGAAATGGGATCTTTGTAATTCTTGCCTCTGCACCTTGCAGCATTTGTCAAAATTTTTCAAATAGAGATCCAAACACTTTGCTTTGAATTTTGTGAGCTCCTTAGATCTCTGCCGCAGACATTTCTTCTTCAAGTACTTACAGCCAGATAATGATCTCCTGAGACATCCACCTGCTCCAGGGCCACCCATGCCTCAGTGGGACTTGTTGGAAGGTGCTGTGTGCTTGATCTTTATTTCTGAGACTGAAGTTCCAGCTAAGAAAGATTAAGGGCATCGAATTACCATGAGAAACACATATCACCTTCCACTTCTTTCTTTTACATAATTCCAATCTAAAATTGGCTCATTTAAAGAGAAAAGAGGCAAATTTAAATGAAAACAGTGAGATTGGCTCTCTCTCACCACGCATAACCCATGGTACTAGTCAGCTGATGTACCCTTTCTATCCTTTTCCTTTGTTGCCTTCAATATGCTTGCTGGATATTTCTTGAAATTTTTTCTCTGTTTGTAAAGCCATTAATAGGCTACCTACAAGGGTGGTCAGAAAAAGGCCTAAGTCCCTCATGCAGAACCAGGAGCTGGGTCGATTAAAACCAGAATACATTATAATGTCGAGAATGGTAAATTCAAATCCTGAAATAAGAACAATCCAAAAGAGGTTATGTCACCAAACTGGGGATACAGATTTTGGGGTGAGGCAGGGAGCTAAAGGCTGCAAGTACTGAGATTTAAGCACAGGACATTGAAATAGGGTAGAGAAGGCAGTGCCTGTTGGTTTTAATACTTGGGGCAATTACCGGGGCCTTTTCCTTCTGAATGAGACAAACAGTAACCTTTGTTTATACAGCTTATGTTCTCTCTTATAAAATTCACTCTACATGTAAAGGGAATTAAGTTAATATAAATTATTGTCATTTTAATACTATCAATTATTTTATCTCTGCCATAAGAGTTAATGGCCAAGAAATTTGCCGAACTGTGAATATTTAAATGCTGTAGGACTGTCCAGAACATGGAGCTGTCAAACCATAAAATCTATGACCTCATCAGATAGTGAAGTCCCCATCACTGAGGTTAGGTGAAAGCTGAATGGCCAATTGCCAATGAATTTTTGCATTGGGTGGAAAGTTGAGCCAGATACTATCAGTTGTCATTTCTATGAGCCAATCATGTAGGAAATATTATTATAGTTGTTAAAACTATCAAAATGGAATTGCTTTGCAATTCTACTAGTTCAACTAGTTGCTAATTAAGCAGCTGCACTGATCTGAAATTACATATAGAATGAACTTAATGCCTCTGAATGCTAGCGGGAAACACTCTAACACAGAATATACTCGTAGTTAATATCCTATAAACTGAATTGCTAAACAGATATAGTATTTCATTCAGAATATATAATAACTTGGCATTTGAACTTGTAATGCTCCTACTGTCTGAAACAAAGCAATGCAGAGGTTAATGCTAAGTTACAGTCTAAATTATATATACACTAAAAAAATCATCAGCCAGCACTGGAATATGAATAAACTTGGGCTACCTTGAAGAGAATATGCAACATGAACAACATTAAAACCCTTATTTTCTGCTACTAGTGTCTTTATATATTATTCACTGGGCTCTGACAACATGAATATTTTTCACTCAGGCTCTAAGTTCATTTACATAAAATGATTTAATATTGTAGGATCATTGATAGTGAATCGACCCCATACTTTAGATAACCATTTACTCTAGAATAGGAATAGGCTTCAATTCAAATATCCTATTTTATTAATTTATTAAAAATTGGAATGTCACAAAACTCCAATATGTTAGCATACTCACTGCCTTTTCTAGACTATCAATAGGCATTTTAAATGGAACAGAATACTGTTATCAGGTCATGTGTTCTAACAAAGGGTTTAGAAAACACGATCTTACAACAGTCATTTACAATAAAAAACTCTCAACAAAGAGGATATAGAGGGTATAGAGGGAACATGCCTCAACATAGTAAAGGCCATATATGACAAGTCCATAGCTAACATCATATTCAACAGTGAAAGCTGAAAGTTTTTCCTCTAAGTTCAGTAACAGGTTAAAGGTGCCCACTCTTGCCACTTTTATTCAGTATTGGAAGTCCTAGCCAAAGCAATTAGGCAAGAAAAAGAAATAAAAGACATCCAAATTGGGAAGGAAGAAGTAAAACTGTCTTTATTGGCAGATGACATGCTATTATGTATATAAAATCTAAAGGCTCTACCAGAAAATGTTAGACTAGGGCTTCCCTGGTGGCACAGTGGTTAAGAATCTGGCTGCCAATGCAGGGGACATGGGTTTGAGCCCTGGCCCGGGAAGATCCCATATGCCATGGAGCAACTAAGCCTGTGTGCCACAACTACTGAGCCTGCACTCTAGAGCCCATGAGCCACAACTACTGAAGCCTGAATGCCTAGAGTCCGTGCTCCACAACAAGAGAAGCCACTGCAATGAGAAGCCCACACCTCACAATGAAGAGTAGGCCCCACTTGCTGCAACTAGAGAAAAAGCCCGTGCACAGCAATGCAGACCAAAAATAAACAAAATAAATAAATTTTTAAAAATGTTAGACTAATAATTCAGTAAAGTTTCAGGATACAAGATAAATATACAAAAATCGGTTGTAGTACTATACACTAATAACAAACTATTAGAAAGAGAAATTAAGAAAACTATCCCATTTACAACTGCATCAAAATGATAAAATATCTAGGAATAAATTTAACCAGAGAAGTGAAAGATCTGTACACTCAAACTATAAGACATTGATTAAAGAAATTGATTAAAGACTCAAGTAAATGAAAACATATTTCATGCTCATGGACTGGAAGAAACAATATTGTTAAAGTGTCCAAACTACCCAAAGCAATGTGCAGATTCAATGCAATCCCCATCAAAATACCAACAATATTTTTCACAGAAACAGAACAAGCAATCCTAATATTTGTATGGAACCACAAAAGACCCCAAAGAGTTAAAGCAATTTTGAGAAAGAAGAACAAAGCTGGAGGCATAAAGCTTCCTGAATTCAAACTATATTACCAAGCTATAGTTATCAAAACAATATGGTATTGGCATGAAGACAGAGACTTAGATCAATGGAACAGAATAGAGAGCCCAGAAATAAACCCAAGCATTTATGGTCAATTAATTTATGACAAAGAAACCAAGAATGTACCATGGGGAAAGGACAAGTCTCCTCAACACATTGTTTTGGGAAAACTGAACCACTATTTTACACTAATTAACAAAAGTTAATTCAGTATGGATTAAAGACTTGAATATAAGACCTGAAACCATAAAAATCCTTGGAGAAAACCAAGGCAGTGACCACCTTGACATCAGAATAGCAATGATATTTAGGACTTGACACCAAAAGCAAAGACAACAAAAGGAAAAGTAAATAAATGTGACTACACCAAACTAAAAAACTTCTATACAGCAAAGGAAACCATCAACAAAATGAAAAAGCAACCTACTGAATGGGGGAAGATATTTTCAAATCATCTATTTGATAAGGGATTAATATCCAAAATATATAAAGGACTCATACAACTCAGAAGCAAAAAAGCCAACAATCCAATTTAAAAATGGGCAGAGGAGAGGGAAGAGATAATGGGAACATATGTATATGTATAACTGATTCACTTTGTTATAAAGCAGAAACTAACACACCATTGTAAAGCAATTATACTCCAATAAAGATGTAAAAAAAAAAAAAATGGGCAGAGGATCTGAATACACATATTTACAAAAAAGACATACAGATGGCAAACAGGTACATGAAAAAGTGCTCAACATCACTAATCTTCAGGAAAATGCATATCAAAATCACAATAGGCTATCATATCTGTCAGAATGGTTATTATCAAAAAGACAACTAATGACAAGTGTTGAGGGGGATATGGAGAAAAGGGAGCCCTTGTGTACTGTTGGTAGGAATATAAATTTGTGTAGCCACTATGGAAAACGATATGGAGGTTCCTGAAAAAATTAAAACAGAAGCACCATATGATCCAGCAATTCTACTTCTGGATACTTTTCCAAAGGAAACAAAAACAATAACTTAAAAAGATACTTCTTCCCCCATTATATAGCATATTAGCATTATTTACAATAGCCAAGATATGGAAGCAACCTAAGTGCCTACTGATGGATGAATAAAGAAAGTGCTATCTGTCTATCTATAATGAAATATTATTCAGCCATAAAAAATCCTGGCATTTACAACATGGACAAAACTTGACGGTACTATGCTAAGAGAAATGTCAAACAGATAAAGACAAATCTCATGTGGTCTCACTTAAATATGTAATCCAAAAAACAAAATATGAACTCATGGACATGAAGAAAAGATTGGTGGTTATCAGAGCTGGGTGTAGGTGATCAAAAGGTCCAAACTTCCACTTATAAGATAAGTTCTGCGGATGTAATGTACAGGATGGTGACTATAGTTAATAATACTCTACTGCATAATGAAAGTTGCTGAGAGAGTAAATCTTAAAAGTTCTTATTAGAAGGAAAAAATTATAACTATGTGTGGTGATGGACTGACAATATATACATATATTGAATCATTATATTGTACACCCAAAACTAATATAATGTTATATGTCAATTATATCTCAATTTAAGAACACAGACATAATCTTGAGAGCATCAGTGATTAGACTGGATTTTTAAGAGAGGGACAAAGAGGCAAATGCACAAGCCTTCTTGGCATTCAAATTACGATCCCTAATACAGGACCTAGAAGGAAAATTAAGACCTTATAATTGGTGGTGCTTTGCAAAAATACTCATAGGTACAGTTCAGTTAATTAACTGTGACAGAAATAAAAACTTATAGGTAAAAATGGTGTTTGAGCTGATAGTGACTCACTCATTATTTCTATAAGAATGTCACCACTAATCTTTTTGAAAAGTATAACTTTTTACTTCCTTTGAAGCCTAAGATTACTGATGGAGTGCATGACCTTAACATTTCTAAGGGGTTTGTTTGGGAGGGCGCAGATGGGTTCTCTGACAATAACGTTTTTAGGCAGAGGTGGGGAGATTTAGCACCTTGAACCATTTCTTGCTATGAATTCTAGAAAACCAGAAGAGGATACGGCAGAGACTGGCTTGGAAATGAACCAGATAAGACTTTGACTTTAACAAGTCAGTTCTTGTTATTTAGGGTATTGTGTCCACAGAATTCAGAAATACTTATTTTTCTTTTCACTCATACCTCATTAACTGTCTTAACAAGTGTATATTACATGTGTACTATATAAATTACCATGCTAGCACTATGGGAGCTTAGACAAGCTATTTTAAGGGCTTATCATCTGTTTTCTCATTCAATCTTCTTAGGAACCCTATGAAGTTAGTACTATTTTGATCCTATTTTACAATTAAAAAGAGTCATGAAAATATTTACCCTAATTCAGTACAATCAATGGGTAGAAAATCCTGTGTGCTAACTACTACATAATTCTCTCTTTTGTAGAAGTCATATATTTCTCTGTGTGTATGTATGTGTGATACAATATAATTACAAATTTTCATCACAACTACTCAAATTAATGGTAGAATTGTACAACTACTGCATTCTAGAATTGTATCTTCATTAATCGATCAGTGTTGGCAAACAAAATCCTATGACTACAAGATATGCATCCTTAATGCAGACAGACAGACTTAGGAGCTTATTTCTGAGCTCTAAACTTATATAATTACTTATGTGGCCAAACTATTGCATGTCCCAAAGGAATCTCAATTTCACCATCTCTAAACCCTACCACATCCAGACCTGCTTATCTTCCTGTAACCATGTTTCAGTGAACTGAAGTGCCATCCAAGCAAAGATCCTGAGTTTGTCTTTGAATCATCCTTCTGACTTATTTTATGACCAATCAATGAAAGTTCCTGTCAATTCTATCTTCCAGTTATTTCTCAAATACCCCGTGGCAATTGCATTTTTCTAGAAGTAGATGCTGAGCTGGAGACCTGAGTGTAAGCAGTTTATTCAGGGGCAACACCTGGGAAAGATAAAGAGGGAAGGAAGCAGAACTGGACGGGAAGAGCCATTGGACTGTGCTGCAGATCGGACATCACGAAAGGAAAGGGCAGGGGAAACAGGATTGGGCAGGAAGTTTCAGACAACATGGCAGATCTTACAAAATTAAAGTCAACCCAGCAGGGAACTCAGCGCTAGGGGCTGACCATTAGAAGAGTCTCATGATGGGCAGAAATGGCCAAATCCTAGTGCTGTAGCCATGCTGGTCACTGGCTGGGGCTACTCAGGATGGTCTCCATTCGAATCCTGCAGCAGATCTCAGAGAAACTGCAACTAGAGGAAGTCGGCTAATTGCACATCTTACAGCTGATGTGCAATCAAGTTCTCTCTTAAAGGCAAACACAAGTGGCACCTCCATGGCTGCCATATACCTCCTCTTCTTTCTGTGCCTGCTGTTACTGATTTGATTCAGAGCCCCATGATTTTCACTCAGATGATACAATGGTTTCCTAACCTGACTCTGTTTTTGCTCACCTCAAATCCATACTCTATAATAGCACCATGGTCCTCTTTTTAAAGAGCGAATGTGAAGAAGTAATTCCCTCCTGAAACATGACCAATGGTTATAACATCAAAGCATAATGTGCAAAATCCTTCGTGATAGCTTATCCACTGGGCTTTAACCACTACTGCTCCCCTCCACACACACACGTGGTCATTCCAACATCATCTCTTCCCAAGAAACGTTCCCTGACTCCTTCAGGCTGTGAGCTCTGTCTTTTGCTTCTTTGTTTTCCTCATTAGACTGCAGGGTCATCCAAGGCAGGAACCGCATCATACATCTCTGTAACTCTTATGCTGAGCTCATTGCCTGGAACTTGCACTTCAATACACGTTTATTGAATGAATTAAACAATATGGATGAAAAGTGATATTTAATTGAAGTCTCAAGAGACTGACAGTCTATCATTTATTACTGAATCTACCTCAAAATCAATAATAATTGCAATTAAAAAAAATCAGCACTATGCGATTAAATGTAAGCAAACGTGTTTTGTGCCTTTAAGGTGTGCAATATATTTGGGAATTTTAAAATCCTATGCTTTAATTATCCATGTTTTTGAGAATGCATGATAATTTATTTAGACTTGATTCTTTAAGTGCCAATGAATTTTATTTTAGTGATCTAAACTGTAGGCATTGTGTCAGAGGGAAAATCAACAGTATCAGACTTCTAAAGAGGTGACATATGTCATATGATGCGATGAAAATTCTGTTTAATTAACGTATTTACAAACCTGTGGTCAGTAAGCAGAGAACAAGCTGAAGATTCTCTTTTCCTACATTATTATATGTATAAACTTGTATGTGTTCTCACTGTGAGATATAAAAAATTCTTTACATTTCGATTTTCTTCCAAACTGTCATTTAATAGGAAGAAAATAAACATATTTATTTTCTTTATCTCTCTTCTCTTTCCTCCGTCCTTCTCTCCCTCCCTCTTTTCTTTCCTTCCTCCAAAGTTCTTTGACTTTGACCTTGTACGCCTATCAGATTTTTCAGTTTCCTGCTAAATAGCTTTAGCATTGAGGCTCAAGTTCAGACTCACTGCAATCCTGCTCATTCAACAAACATTAATGAATATCTATTAAATGTCTAGATTTGCTTGGATACAAAGGGAAATAGGATGTACTCCTGCCCTCAAAAGCTCACAACCTAGGGTCAAAAATGAAAACCCTGCTTTATAAGAACAAATTCAAATAATGGGCACATTATAAAAGAACAATTACCAAGAGTACGTTTTAGATAATATTAAACTTCCTCAAGACTCTCTCATACCACATTCAACTACAAGTAGAGAAAATTAGATCCACACAGGCACAAGTATATTTTTACTCCTAGGACACATAGTTTGTAAGTCCACAATATGCTCCTCTTGGCATAAAGAGCCAAAGAGAGGTGGAGAGGTGTTAAAAAGAATGTGCATTAAACACCTGCTTTATATAAACATATAAGAAAAGACTTAATAGAGTCTCCCCTGTGTACGCATTAGAAATAAATTTTTATTTTGATGATGTTTGACTACACTGTAGCGATTTTGATATCGATCCAAGCTTGGTAAAATAGGAATATTACCCGAAATGGATTTCAAACAAATATGCCTATTATGCCATGTCTAATATAGTGTGCTCTTCTATTATATGAAATACAATAAGACAGGATTATTTTCACAGAAGTCAGGAAGTATGCTCATATTCTGTAATAGTCTTCGTGATTACAGAAACGTACACACCCATCTTAAGGACTACTAATTTATTTTTATATAAAATTCGTGCTATCTCAATGACATAAGATAAGCATGGTTGAAATTATAATATGGAAAACAGGAATTTGGGTTGAAATATAAGTGATGGCCTACTTTAATATAGTATAGAATTGTTCTAAGTTTCTTATGCTCTCTGACATCACAGGTATTGTTATCATTTATGCCACAGAGACACAGTTATACATAATAGTAAAGGCAATAGAAATGACATATGTTGCTAATCTTTGGTTTTATAATGTTTTAATATGATGAATGGCAGCACGCCTGGGGTTGCCATTCACATCATTGACACTTCAATGTATCACCAAAGCTGGATGAGACAGCAGCTTTGCACTGTCCACAGCTGGTCTGTATGTATGATTTAAGTGCTCTATCTATAAATTAAAGGCCAGTATTATTAAATAACAATGTGTATTGAGCAGTACAAGTAAAATGAAGATAACAATAACATTGCCTTGGCTTCTAGAATTGTGTAAAGAATGGGTAGAGACAAATTATATTTCTGTTTTCAAAAGCTACAGATTTCTCCTTTTCTAGGGTCTTGTTTTTGGTTATCTGACAGCTTGGGTTGCCTTTGTTTTGCGATGATTTCTGTTTTAACAGAAGGCATATTATAAGTGCTTTCCTAAGTGAGAAACTTGTCTACATTTTGAGGTCACCCCGTGGACTCCTGGATGCCAATGCTTACATGAATTCAACCTCCTCCTGCCATGCCTTCCTTCTTCTGATTTGCTCTGGCATCTGATAACTCTGAATATCTTAAAACCTTGCATCCATCAAGGTTTCTAACAGACTTTCTAGTCATAGTTTCTGATAATGAAGTTGTCCTTATCCTTGCTGGTTGATGTGGCAATAATAATTTACCAAATAGTTCTAGAATTCCTCTCAGATTGAGAACCATTTATAGGTTAAAGAATACCTTGATCAGCTACTTTAGATATGAAATGCTGAGGCTTGTGGGGCATGATTTCAAAGGTGACTGGGTGAAGAGTGCAAATAAATATACTTTGTACAACAAATTAACAGGATTTTTTCCTATTGTTGGAATAAACAGAAGAAGAAAGAGGGAAGTGGCCTGTGAATGAGGAAGAAAGTCAAAGTCTGTGGAGGTAGGTACAGGAAAATTCCAAGGGTCAAGGTGACCACATAACTTTTAAGAATAAAGATAGTCTAATATTCAGTTTTTAGTTGTGTAAAGTATTTTAACATAAAAAAGCCCCATCATTCCAAAATATCCATAAACACCTATTACAAAGCACTGCATCAATCATATTTTAGAGAAGAAAGAATTAAAGTTATGTTCAGAATGGACAATGAGTGAGGTTACAAAAGGACAGCAGTCATGGGGCGGTAAATGAATCCGAAATCTTAAGTAACCGGGCAGAAGTAAAAATTAAAAGGCAGAGATGATCAGGAAACACATCCTACCCCCAGTGGGTGTGTAACTTGAGAAAGACCCTATGGGGTCTTCCTGGGACAGAACTCCCCATGTCCTCCACCTGCCTCTTGTTTGTAGAGACACTTTAGGCCTTCCCTAAGTTCCAAAGAATAATTTTAATCAGAGTAGTGAGAAAATGCAGAAGCAAAGAAAGACAGTCAAGCAAGACAAAATAATAATAGTTTAGCCATTAAACGAAGTCAAGGACATTTAGTTCTTCCACAAAGGCTATAATTAATATTCTGAGCCGTATCCTGTGAGCTGTCTTATAGATACTGAAACCCCCACCAGGTGGAAGAAGGTAACTACATGATGACCAGACTGTAGCCATGACATAAGCTGCTCTCTCTTGCACAATTCCAAAAACTGGCTTCAAGGAAGTGGAAACAAACCAACCCTGGAACTGAAGATTAACTGTCCTTAAGACAATCAAGATGACGCTTCACACCACTACATGACCAATTTCATGCACCCCTGAAATTCCTCTTTAAAAGCTCTTGCCCCCTGATGAGTCCACCTTATTACCCCCAGCATTGCCAGTTTTGTCAATAAAGCTATCTTTCCTTTTATCCAACGCTTGTCTCTCAGTATTGATTCCTGAGTGATGAGCAGCCAAACCTGAGTTTAGTAATAGGTTCTGGAGCCACCTTTTATTGGGCATGAGAGTCAATTGCTAAATTTTCAGGAATTTTTTGAGCTTCTTATTAAACACAGGCACTATTAAAATTTAAATTACATAAGCAAAGTTAAAAAAATTATATTTAGGGCTTCCCTGGTGGCGCAGTGCTTGAGAGTCCGCCTGCCGATGCAGGAGACGCGGGTTCGTGCCCCGTTTCGGGAAGATCCCACATGCCGCGGAGCGGCTGGGCCCGTGAGCCATGGCCGCTGAGCCTGCGCGTCCGGAGCCTGTGCTCCGCAAATGGGAGAGGCCACAACAGTGAGAGGCCCGCATAACGCAAGGAAAAAAAAAAAAAAAAAAAAAAAAAAAAATTATATTTAAAACAGAAGTCATAACTATTGAAACCATCATTTCTGAATGATTTTACTACCTCTTAATATTATCTCTGTGCTTGAAATGATGTATGTCTACTGTATCTGGATAATGGAAATACAACACAGTGGTGTGTGATTGTGTATCCCTTTCCTACTCCAGATCCAGTAACGGCATTTTGGTAGCTTGAAACTGTCCATGGTGGGAGTACTTACACCACGGACACTGACAAATGCTATAAATCAGACATTTTTGTGGAAAGCCTGGTTGTTAAGTATTTACCAGGAACCACTGTCACTCCCCAGCTCGCACGTAAGAATTTCAAGAGATTAGGAGTTAAGTTAGGTGGCCCAGGACATGTTGGAGAAGAAATTAGAGGAAGAATAAAAATCTCAAGGGTCCGGGTAACCCCCTGATAAGAACTAAGTTACATGTGAATTTCATGACTTCACTCTGTACTTCAGTTCATGACTCCTGAATGCTGGATACACAGTTTGAAGTTTGTGTTCTCAATGCCTCATAAACCCAAGCCCAAGTTCTACTGAAACGTCTTATTTCTAATCTTGACTTCTATTTTGGAAATGAAATAACATAGATTATTTTCATCCCTTCCTGAGTTGATTCAGTAATGTTCAGACATGCTGTACTTTTGACAAAGGAAATGATAAATCTCTATAACTACATTATTTTTATGGTATTTAGAAAACTTTCTAATAGATTCATATTTTTAAAATCATTTTCTGGCTTTATATTACATTCCTAAAATCATGCTTACTGGCGTCATCTTTGTGGAGTATGTCAGCCAGATAGGATAATATAAGAGCTTCTAACAGATGTTTAATTATTGGAGTGGTCGTGTGCACTCCTACAGCATTTCCTCATCTCCTATCTCCCTAGTACACCACAGCTAAAGTCACTGATAAGTCACAAGTTCCAGCCTGCACTATTTTCTGGGCTTTCCGGAGAGCAGCTCCAGCCTCCTGATATATTATAATCATATACTGAGTAATTGAATTGATGATGATGTGTAGGGGTGAAGGTGTGGGCTATGAAGCCAGGTGGTTTGGATTCCAATCCTTGCCCTGCCACCAATAATGAGGCAACCCCTTGGGGATCTCTCTCAACCTTTCTGAGGCTTAGCTTACTCATCTGTAGAATGTGAATAATGATGGCACCTACTTCATGGGTGTATTAGTTTCCTATGGCTGCCATAAGAAATCACCATAAACGTGGTGACTTCAAACAACAGAAATTTAATTTCTCACAGTTCTGAAAGCCAGAGGTCCAAAATTCAGATGTCAGAAGAGACACTTCCTCCACACTCTAAGGGAGATTCTGTTCCTTGACACTTGCAGCTTCTGGGGGTTACTGGCATTCCTTGGTTGGTGGCTGCATCACTCCAGTCGGCTTCCATTGTTACAATGCCTCCTCTGTATGTCTCTGAAAAGGACACTTGTCATTGGATTGAGGGACCACTGGACAATCCAGGATGATCCCATCTCAGGATCCTTAATTACATCTGCAAAGACCGTTTTTCCAAATAGGGTAACGTTCACAGGTTCTGGGGATTAGGACATGATATATCTTTTGGGGGGCCACCACTCAATCCACTAGAATGGGGCTGTAAGGATTCAACGGGTGAATACAGGTAAAATGCCAACAACAGTTCCTTGCACAGAATTAAGGGTTATTAAACATTTCTCCTTCTGTTTCTGTTTCTCTCCTCCAAATCTGTCCTCTTCCTTCTCTTCTCCTTTCTACTTTTCCCTTCTTTTTCTTGTTTTTAAATCCACTAATACCTATATTTATTTCTATGTCTCATGATTCAGTTTCCATATAGGTCCTTCACTGCTTCCCAGCCAAAGCTAAACTCAATTGTGATGTTGGGGTTTCGGGAGCAGAATTCTTGAATTTGAACCACTTGAGTTAGAATGAGGATCTGTCCTTGTCCTTGTTACAGAGTATCGGTCTGAGAGCCTGCCTAAGAACTCCTGTCTCCTATGCCTTGGCAATTTTGTTCTTTCCAGTCTACTTTTCAGGCCCTGGAAAACTACCCCAGCCCTTAAACACATGAGCCAGACACCTGAATGCTTCCAGCAATGATCATGATTCGAAATAAGTGCACACTTTGTATTATGCACACTTACTCTTCTGGTTTTCTCTGCTATAACTCAGCTTCCATATGTTTCTGCTTGCCTGACTTAAAAGACACCAATGATGACCATGTCCTGAGGCAACTGTCCACCATGCATTATGTATTTTACCCTCCTGGCTTCTCTGCTGCCAGTTCCAAAATGAGGAACAGCTAATTTAGTTCCTGACTCATCCTAGTAGGTGAGTCTAGGGAACCCTGGCTTCTGTGCCCCACCTCATATCCAGGGACATAACGTGGAGTAGCCCGGCACAAACGAGATACACTGGACTACTAGCAGCTTGGCTAATTTGCAAAAAAAAGTTGAGCATTTTAAATAGAGTAGTTCAAAACTTTCTTAATATTTTGGAAGGGGATTGTGTTGATAATACGGGAAGCAAGAAGGAAATGGTTTGGAATGAGAATATTTGAATGTCCAGTTATTCCAAGAGTCATCCATGAATTAAATGGAGAACAGGCTGATTTTAGAAGCCAGTTAAATTCGACAACTCCCAAATTCACAGAATAAAAAGAACCCTTCCCCCCAAATTTAAGAGCAGACCTCTTTTTTCCCCAAAGAAATGGGAAATATACACATTGCTATACTTCAGAATTGCACTAGCATTGTGTAAACTCTTCGTTAATCTGAAAAGAACCCTATTCTATTTATTGTTTTATGCTTTCACTAATTCTTGATTTTAGACACTGAGAATTTACTCTGGATGAGTTCTGAATTTTCAGGGGTTATCTAGAAACTTTACCTGACATTCATTTTGCTTTAAAAAAAAAAGGACTTGAGATCAAGTTTCCTCAAGGGTTCGCTCCCCACTGTACAGAAATGACTTAACTTTAAAATAAAAGGTACATTATCTGAGGACTACAATGCATTAAGAGGGACTGTAGTAACAAGAAAAAAATCTGGTACGATTAGCTCACGATAATGCCATATTGCACAATATTTTCAAGTTTAGTCATATTACACTACACTGAACTTTACAGTTTATTGATTTTCTGTACATTCTTGTTAAGATGGTATAATGGCGGTTCAGAAAAGCTCTAAATTAAAAAACTAAAGCTAGTAACTTTTAAACTTCTACTAATTAAATGTCTTTCCACTGGGAGGTAGTTTCCTCCATTCTGTATTAATTTTCTGGTCTCTTAGGAAGTTACTACAACTTGTTTAATGAACAGAGAGGTGTGATTCAGTTCCTGCATCTAGAAGACAGCTTCAAAAGAAGTCTTTCCAACTTACCCTGTC
>NW_006793884.1:750361-762593 GCF_000442215.2 Lipotes vexillifer | reverse complement strand
AAGCAGGAATTTTCTTTCCTATAAGTAATAATAAGATCCTCAAAGTCCTGCCAGGACTTCAGAAATTACCACAGAATGTCTATTTTCTCCTCCTGAAGCCATACCTTAGTTGTGATAACTTTATATATTATGTTCACACCATCAACATCTCCTAGAAACCAAGAGTTGAAATATAGACCTTCTTCCTCATCAACTTAATATTTAGGATACGGTTCAGTTCTGAGTGATGTAGAACCTGAAGAAAAGTAGTAGCTAAAAGCAAATAAGGTTTATTTTCCTTTCATGCTCTAGAAGTCTGGATTCAGGAAATGCAGGGCTAGAACACCCCATGATGCTGGAAACAAACTTCTTTCTGCCTTTTATATTTCCACTATCATCTCTATGGCTTTTGTTTCATGGTCTCAGTTGGCTACTCATGCTCCAGGCACCATATCTGCATTCTTGGAAGAAGGAAGGAGCAAAAAAAGACATGCCTCAGTTACCAATTTCCAGTTCCACATGTAAGGAACTTGAAAGCCACCATTCTGTCCTACTAACAAGTAAAACCTGAACTGACTGAAAAATCAACATCTCTTCTTGAATCCATTAGACAGGGAAGAACACAGGCAAACCACTGCCCCCAGTACTGGAGAGACAGACAGGCGACTGTGGCTTACCAAGAAGAGACTAATAAGCAAAAACTACTGTGGGGCTTCCCTGGTGGCGCAGTGCTTGAGAGTCCGCCTGCCGATGCAGGAGACGCGGGTTCGTGCCCCGTTTCGGGAAGATCCCACATGCCGCGGAGCGGCTGGGCCCGTGAGCCATGGCCGCTGAGCCTGCGCGTCCGGAGCCTGTGCTCCGCAAATGGGAGAGGCCACAACAGTGAGAGGCCCGCATAACGCAAGGAAAAAAAAAAAAAAAAAAAACAAAAAAAAACTACTGTGGCGACCAGTGTCAGGGTAGGAAAACCTGAGCTGTAACTGAAAAATTACTAGAGGCTTAGTGTGGACCAGTCTAAGAGTTAAAAAAATCCAGGAGGACCCAGTCATGGGTCACCCCCAAAATATTGTGAGATTTACCTCTAGGAGCTTAACCAGGTTCTCACAGTAAATAGTGGACAAAAATCCCCTCATTCTTCCATGGGAGTCGGGGAGGGAAAGGAACTACTTTGGAATAAAGAATCTGTTCTCCTTAATAAGGCCTGCCCTCAGGGGAAACTAGTTAACCAGAGCCTAACCTGCTGGGCTATTATCAGGGCCTAATGGACCTGAGGGAAGGGAAGCACCCAAATCCAGCCCCCTCTACCCTTTCCTGTGGGAGAAAGGAAATGCCAACTCTAGTCCACTCTAGTCATCCTGTTCCACCTAAGAGGCGAGAGAAAACACTGAGAAACCCTTGTGAAGTTCACAGTCCAGGGGCCTAGGCTCACTAAAAGACTGAGACCTAATCATAAGCTATAGAACACTTCCCTTCCACCCACACTTCACCACAACATTACTGAAGGTCTATTTACAACAGTTCCTTTTACCTGGTGCACTACATCCAACTACCAAGAAAAAATTACAAGACATACCAAAGGCAAAAAACACAAATTGAAGAGACAGAGCAAGCATCAGAACTAGACATGGCAGGGAGACTGGAATGATCAGACTATGAATTTAAAACAACTCTGATTAATATACTAAAGGCCCTAATGGATAAAGTAGGCAGTATGCAAGAACAGATGGGCAATGTGAGTGGAGAGTTAGAAATCCTAAGAAAGAACCAAATGCAGAGATAAAAGAGCATTGTAGTAAACGAAGAATGCCTTTGATGGGCTCATTAGTGGACTGGACATGTCTGAGAACAGAATGTCTGAGTTAGCAAATATGTCAGTAGGATCCTCCAAATGAAAAAGCAAAGAGAACAAAGATTGAAAAGGACAGACTATCTGAGGACTGTGGGACACCTACATAAAATGTAATATACAGATAATGGGAATATCAGAAGGAGAAGAGAGAAATGAACAGAAGAAATATTTGAAACAGTAATGACTGAGAATTTCCCCAAATTAATGTCAGAAGTGAAACAACGGATCCAGGAAGTTCCGAGAACACTAAGCAGGATAACTGCCAACAACTACACCAAGGCGTATCATATTTAAACTACAGAAAATCAAAGATAAGGAAAAAGGACTGAAAGAAGCCAGAGGATAAAAGCACCTTACGTATAGAGGAACAAAGATAAGAATTACATTCAACTTGTCCTTGGAACCCATGTGAGCAAGATGGGAGTGGAGTAAAATACTTAAAGCATTGCAAGAAAAAAACCCCAACTTAGAATTCTTAGCCTGTAAAATTATCCTTCAAAAGTGAAGTAGAAATAAAGACTTTCACATGCGAAAATTTGTTGCCAGTAGACCTGCTTTGAAAGAAATGTTAAAAGAAGTTCTTTAGAGACAGGAAAAACAATATAGGTCAGAGATTTGGATCTACATAAAGTAAGGAAAAATATCAAAGAAGGAATAAGCAAAAGTAAAAAAAAAAAAAACACTTTTATATTTTGTTTATTCTTAATTGAGATAACAGCTTGTTCAAAATAATACCAAAAATGTAGGCTTGTGTATATGTATATTTTATATATATACATATATTTCTATATACATATAAATATGTAATGTATATTTTATAGTTGTAAAATGAGTGACAGTAATGATACAGAGGACAAGAGGGAGGAATTTGATTATGTTATTATAAGGTACTCATGCTACTCATGACATGGTATAGAGTTATCTGAAAGTAGACTTGGATTGGCTGTAAATGTATATTGCAGACTCTTATGCAACCACTGAAAAAAGTAAAAACAAAAAAAAACAAAGTGCTTATATGCTAAGAAAGGAGAGAAAGTAAAATCATATGAAATGCTCAATTAAAAACAAAAAAGGCAGAAAAAAGTGGAAGACAAAAATAGAAACAAAAGGCAAGGGCAAGCAAAAAAAAAAGACAAGGGCAATCAAGAGAAAACAGTAACAATATCATATATATTAATCTAATTATATCAATATATAGTCACTTTAAACGTTAATGATCCAAATGTATGAATGAAAAGACACAGACTGTCAGAGTGGATCAATGCACAAGATCTAAATACATGTTGTTTTCAAAAAACCCACTCTAAATATAAAAACACATATAGATTAAAAATAAGTGGATGAAGAAAAATTACCACGATAATACTAATTTTAAAAGCAGGAGTAGTAGCTATATTAATTAGAGAGAGAGCAAACTTCAAGGTAAGAAAAGTTATCAAGGATTGAGAGGGGCATTACATCATGATAAAGAGGTCAATACTCAAGGAAGACATAACAATCCTTAATGTCTATGTGCCTGGCAACAAAGTGTGCACACGAGGCAAAAACTGACAGACGTGCAAAGAGAAATAGATAAATCTGCTATCATTTTGGAGACTTCACCACACCTCTCTCAGAAATGGACAGATCCAGCAGGCACAGAATCAGTAAGGACAAAGTTGAACTCAGCAACACCACCAATCAAATGGATATAACTGACATCGATAGAGCACATCATCCAAAAACAGCAGAACATGTAGGCATACTTTGTTTTATTGTGCTTCACTTTATTGCACTTTGCATTTATTACAAATTAAAGGTTTGTGGCAACCCTGCATTGAACAGTTTGGAAAAATGATGCCATGTTTCCAACAGCATTTGCTCGCTTCATGTCTTTGTATCACATTTTGGTAATTCTCACAACACTTCGAACTTTTTCTTTATTATTACATTTATTATGGTGATCTGTGATCAGTGATCTTTGATGTCACTATGGTAAAAAGATTATGCCTTTCTGAAGGCTCAGATGATGGTTAGCATTTTTTAGCAATGAAGTATTTTTTAAATTAAGATATGTGGGACCCGGCTGGCGTCCCAAGATGGCGGCAGCGGTGGCGCTTGGGAACCCGCGGCACCGTCCCGGCTGCTAAGGCGGGTCCCGCACGGCTGGTGACGGACAGGACAGGCCGAGGACCGGCGAACGGGCGGCCGCCGCCTCTACGCGCCCCGCGGCCGGGGCTAGGCCGTGCCGCGGCGGCGCTGGGGGATGCTCGTGCTGGGCCGGGCCTCTCCCTCCTCAACTTAGGGCGGCTGCGGGCCCGCGCCCCTGGCTCCCAGGCCATGGCGCTGAGGGAGCTCAAAGTGTGTCTGCTGGGGGTGTAGGTAAATCAAGTATTGTGTGGCGGTTCGTGGAAGACAGTTTTGATCCGAACATCAACCCAACAATAGGGGCATCTTTTATGACCAAGACCGTGCAGTACCAGAATGAGCTACATAAATTCCTAATCTGGGATACAGCTGGACAGGAACGATTTCGTGCCTTAGCGCCAATGTACTATCGCGGCTCGGCTGCAGCTATAATTGTTTATGATATCACAAAAGAAGAGACATTTTCAACATTAAAGAATTGGGTAAAAGAGCTTCGACAGCACGGCCCACCCAATACTGTAGTTGCCATTGCAGGAAATAAGTGTGATCTTATCGACGTAAGAGAAGTCATGGAGAGAGATGCTAAGGACTACACCGACTCCATCCATGCAATTTTTGTAGAGACCAGCGCAAAAAACGCGATAAACATAAACGAACTCTTTATAGAAATTAGTCGAAGAATTCCATCCACTGACGCCAACCCGCCTTCCGGTGGAAAGGGCTTCAAACTCCGAAGACAGCCTTCGGAGCCGAAACAGAGCTGCTGCTGACTGAGCCTCGGCCTCCAGGTTCAAGGGTGAAGTAGGTGGTCCTGAAAGTTAGCGGGAGGGGCTGGAGCCCTGTCGCCAGGGTCGCCTCGCCGGTCCTGTATCTTCTGCTGGCAACAAGGATTCACAGGAATTGACCGGTTCTGTTTCCTCTTTGGAGACTGCAGCAATAATATTTCAGTCTGCGGACTTCTCTTCTGTAAAGCGTCTCTGGTGTACAAAGGGACTACATCATAGGCTGTTGACCTTGCTGAGAAGGAGTGTATAATTGTATGGATGGTAGGATTAAATTGTTGAGTAGTTTTGTAATCAAGATTTTATGTAACATTTGTAAAGGGAAAATTAGCACTTTTGTGGTTCTTAAGGGAAGAAAAAGCCCTTGTGGAGATTATCGTTTCCTTGGTTTCCCATTGATACCAATGATACCATTTGGTACCAATGATACCATTTCCTTGGTGTCATTTAGAATGTGGTCAGTTATCATAAATGGAGGGATGGCAGTTATTATTATTTGAAGCCAAAATGGGTTATTTATAAGGGCTGATGGAGATGGTTTCACCCCTGCCGTCTCTAAAGCACTTTCCATTGGGTACATCAGCCCAGGACATGCACAGTAAACTCACAGCAGCAGGTGCATGCCTCACCCTGGTTTTGCATCCTGACCCTGTCACGTGCGTGTCACCAGGCACATTATTGGCACCTTTTTAAGGAAGCTGTCACAATCAAGGTGGTGGTGGTAGAGAAGCTGCCTGGAATAAATTGAACTGCAGATGATTAAACTGACTAGCAGCGGTTTACAAAGAGAAGAAGAGAGAAAGTAAAGAAAGTGGTGTAAATGCTGTCAATTTTTTATTTAACCGAGATATTTTGGTGGGGGAGACAATGATCTGTTGCTTAGCATATGTAAAGTTGTAGTCTATATTTACGAGACCATTGCTTACAGATTATAAATTATGTAAATACATTAACAAATTCTGTGTTTCATTCAACACTCCATTTACTCTTGCACTGTGCCCGCCCATTTCGCAGCCTGTGCACCGGAGGCTCCTTGAAGCACGTGGTGCAAAAGCTTAGAGGGTGTGGCTTGTGATCGGTCAGGATTTCTCTGCCTTCCCTCCCGCCACCCCCGCCCCTCCAAAAAAAAAAAAAAAAAAAAAAAAAAAGATATGTACCTTTTTTTTAGACATAATGCTATGGCATACTCAACAGACTACAGTATAGTGTAAATATAAATTTATATGTGCTGGGAAGCCAAAAATTTATGTGACTTGCTTTATTGATATTGCATTTTTTGCTTTATTGTGGTGGCCTGGAACCAAACTTGCAATATCTCTAAGGTATGCCTGCACATTCTTCTCAAGTTCACATGAAACATTCCCCAAGATAGACCACATTCTGAGCCATAAAATACACCTTAAAAAAATTGAAAAGATTAGAAATCATACAATGTCTGTTCTCAGAGCACCCTGGATTCAAACTAGAAATCTATAGTGGAAAGATAACTAGAAAACCCCCCAATACATGGAGAATAACATCACAGTTCTAAATAATTCAAAGAAAAATTTCAATAAAAGCTCAAAAATATTTTGAACTAAATGAAAACAAAAACACAACTTGTCAAAATTTGTGAGATGCAGTAAAAGCAGTGCTAAAAGGAAATTTATAGCATTGAATGTATATATTAGAACAGATTATCTAAAATCAATAATCTAAATTTCTGCCTTAGGAAACTAGAAAAAGAGCAAATTAAATCCAAAGTAAGAAAAAGAAACAATAAGAAATAGAGTAGGAATCAATGAAATTGAAAGCAGGAAACTGATAGAGAAAAATCAATAAAACCATCATTGTTTGTTGAAAGATCAATAAAATTGATAAGCTTCTAGACAGGCTACTTAAAAGAGAGGACACAAATTACTAATATCAGAAATAAAACAGTGTACATCAGTACAGAACCTGTGGACATTAAAAGGATAATAAAGGAATACTATGAACAATTCTATGCCCACAAATTTGATAACCTAGATGAAATGAATCAATTCCTTGAAAGACACAATCTATCAAAACTCACACAAGAAGAATATCTGAATAGTCCAAGATTAATGACAGAAGATGAATCAATAAGCAATAACCTTCTGAAAGAGAGATCACCAGTTTCAGATGGGTTCACTGTTGAATTTTACCAACCATTTGAGAAAGAAATTATACCAATTTTCTACAATCTCTTTCAGAAGAGAGAAGCAGAGGGAATATCCTTAACTCATTCTATGAGGTCAGCATCACTCTAATACCAAAACCAGGCAAAGACATTACAATAAAATAAAACTACAAATATCTCTCGTGAACACAAATGAAAAAAATCCTTTAAAAAATATTAGCAAATGGAATCTAACAACATGTACAAAGAATCATATATTATGACCAAGTGAGACCTAGTCCAGGTATGCAAGGCTGGTTAAACATTAATGTACCCCATCACATCAATGGGATAAAGAAGAAAAATCACAATATCATATCAAGAGATTCAGAAAAAGCAACTGACAAAATCCTAAAACCTATCCATAGTAAAAACTCCCAGTAAACTGGAATAGAGGGAACTTACTCAACTTGATAAAGAATATCTTTAAAAAACCAACAGGTAACATTATGTAACAGGGAAGAACATTTTGTATTCTATTACAAGTTAATCACAAAAGGGATGTTGCCTATAAGCTTAAATTATACATAATGGCCCACCTCTTCGAACCCTGCCTCCCAGGTAATGAGCATTAAGCTAAAATACCTTTGTTATGCTCACAGGAAATATCCAGGCCCACCTGTGAAGGGACTACAGGGAGGAAGAAATTAACACAACCCCTCCAGAGGCTGATGGGAACCAGGAAGTGTGTGACTTTAGTCCCTTCTCTTTTAGTTGAAGAATTTTCAGGTAAGGCCCTAGCAGTTCCTGGGACCACTTGTCCTGAGGAGCTGCCCTTCAGAGTTCCTCAAAGTGGCACTGGCTGCCCCAGAGCTTGGCAGCTGGAGCAAGGAATCGGCATTTGGGAGCCGACAGGCTCCGTACAGTAAGGTAAGTCACTCTGGTGTGTACAGCCAGAAACTTTATTTCCTCTCTGTTTGGGGCTTTTTCTCTGGAATATGTCAATTTGTTTTGTATTTGAGTGGGGTACCCTGTTAGAGAGAGGAAAGAGTTGTTGGACTTTTACCTGATTTGTGAACCAGTTCATTTATTTCTTTGTATGCTAGCATTTGTGTGTGCTGTTTGTGTTTTGTCTTGAATTTCTATCTTTAAAAATGGGGACTGTTTCAATTATCCCTACAGAAGCTCCTCTGAGGTGCATTTCTGGATAAGGAATCCGATTACAGCTATGAACCCATGGGTGAGAGGATGGTATTTTATTGTAACAGTGTGTGGCCACAGTACCTGTTAGGATCTCCAAAGGGGGTTTAGGCAGGGTTACACTGGGACCCTGTGCACCACGTACTGCTACCCCTGCTGTGTTAATTATGTCACTTATGATCTCCTGTGTCGTTGGTATATGTAAAACTCCAAGAGCAAACTTGAGGGTTTATTTATGATTTTCTGTTTGTTCTTTGAGTTCTTTGTTTCATTTTGTGTGGTTACTGTTTCTCCATTTACAGCCAAATCAGTTCTGTGACACTTAAAACATTTGTGTATGTCAAAAGGAGGAAAGGAACTGGAAGAAAGTTGTCTGTTCTTGTCCAAGGGTGGGACATTCCAAGGAAGAAGAGAAAGGTTCCACTTGGTTCCTAAAATCACCAAAAGCTTCAGATAGAAAGAGAAGTATTTTCTCCATAAATATTAGTAAAAAGTGTTTAGTCATCTAGACAGGTGACCTTGATTTGTCCCATCTGCTAGAAACTCAATTTGAATCCAAACTCTTTTGTAACTGATGGGTTTTACATTGTTGTACTTGATTCATGGCTAACATTTTGGAATGAGAACTATGAGGTCCCTGTGTTTGTGTGTTTGTACATGTGTTACAGATGTGTGGTACTGCCAAAATTAATCTGAAAAAGAGCTCTGTTTAATTGGCTTAAAGGAAATTAAGTGCTTATATAAATACTCAAATATAAAAGAAACTGGCTAGAAAGAGTTTCAGGTTCACGTGATTTGGGAAATATTCAGTATTGAATTAATATCTGGTGTTAAAGTTAGCTTAAGCTTGTTGGTTTGATACAGGTATGTCTTTAGAGTCATCAACATTAAGTATACTACTTTGAAAAAAACAAATTTCTTTATTTTTGGCTGCACTGGGTCTTCATTGTTGGGTCTTTGTTGCTGCGCGTGGGCTTTCTCTAGTTGTGGCGAGAGGGGGCTTCTCTTCGTTTTCGTGTGAGGGCTTCTCATTGTGGTGGCGTGTCTTTGTTGTGGAGCACGGGCTCTAGGCACGCGGGCTTCAGTAACTGTGGCACGTGGGCTCAGTAGTTGTGGCTCGCAGGCTCTAGGGCGCAGGCTGTGTAGTTGTGGCGCATGGGCTTAGTTGCTTCGCGGCATGTGGGATCTTCCCAGACCAGGGCTGGAACCCGTGTCCCCTGCATTGGCAGGTGGATTCTTAACCACTGCACCACCAGGGAAGTCCAAGTATACTACTTTTATTGTACCTAGGTTTACTAAAATAAGATCTTATTATTCCTGTCACAAAGTTTGTGAACAAGAAAAAGAACAATGTGACAAAGCTTTTAAATAAATAAAATACAGGTAAATGTAGTAGAGGTAAATGAAGAGTTTTGGGTAAACTCTATGGGAATAATGTTCTGGGAATGTCTATCTAGAATAGTCTCTCCAAAACTTAGTTTCAAGTTCTAAGATAAGACTGAACTTAATGAAGAAAACAAAGTTTAAAGGTAAAGTGGTACAAAACCTGAATTTGGTTCTCTAAGAGAACAAAATTTTCTTAAATTATTGAACTGCTTCTGATAATGGTGAGTTTCTTTAAGTGATCTGTATTTGCCATTGAGATCTTTTGTTAACTGAGAACTTTTATTATCACTGGTTAAAACTTTTTGATATTTTTGACAAATTTCCCAAAGATAAAGTTTTAAGTAGGGTTCATTTGACCTCTGGCTTACTTTGGAGTTTTCTGGAGGGTCCCTGGAACACCTCAAATTATTTGCTTCTCTCCAACTCAGAGAGAGGAATATTACACTAATTGGGCTTATCTGTTGTGTTAGATTGCATGGAAGGCATTGTCAAATGAGTGGTGATAAAAATCTTCTTATATTTATGATATGGGTAAATGTTATTAATATATATACTCTAGAAATTATATGGAACTCCTAAAATTCTGGTATGTCTTGGAAAATTATATGTCATAATTTTAGTAATAATCTTAAATTGTTTGTTACAGCAGTAATCAAGTTTCTGTTCAATTGCATTGTAATCCCAGTTGGTTGATGTCAGAGCAGAAAGGCATCTTTTTAATGGTTAGTCAATTGCCGTGTATGGTTTTACAGTGGCTTTTGAATGACTCCATAGCTATTTTGTGAAGAAGCAGGGCAGAATGATGAAATCGTCTATTGTGCAAGCATTTGTACTCTTATCAGGGAAAACAAGAAAAGGAAGGGAATAAGAGTGAGGATATGTTGCTTCAAACCTTCACTCCTCTGGCTGAGCTGGCTGTCCCAGACTCTTTAGATGGTTATGCCAATATATCCACCCCTTCCACCACCTTCCATTCCTATCCAGTTTCAGTTCCTGACACTGGGCTCAAGACTTCCCCTCTGTATAGCGATCAATTAGAAAATCCTGTGCTAGTTTCTGGGACACAGGGACGTGGTCTGGTGTCGCCATCTAAGACCCAACAGGGCACCCAGTTTGGGCCAGGAGCCACTTCTGGGACAGGGCTATTTCCCTTACGACATTATCTCGTGGGGGCCTAAATGCAGGGTTTCTCACACTTGTTTAGTTGGAAAGATCTCAACCCTCCTTATAGGGAGGATCCTCTACACTGGAAGCCCACTTGGCAGCACCCACAGCTGAACCAAATGGGGACCCCAGGAGGGAAGAAGGCCCTTATTAAAGCCCTGCTCATTAGTGCATCTTGGCAGGGCCTTGAAAAGGGAAACCAAGGCAAAAGAGATTGAACAAAATTCAAGAAATTCAGCAAAACAAATGAAGACCTCTCTGAATTTTTGGAAAGGATTTATCAGGCTTACAGACATCATACTAATGCAGATCCTGAGGCCCATGAAAATATTAGAATGGTAAATTTGACCTTTTTGGGCAAAGTGCCTCAGACATCAGGAGAACATTGCAAAAAGTAGATGGTACATTTGGAATGCACCCTTATCAATTGGTAGATGTTGCTTTTAAAGTGTTTAATAGGAACAACAACAGAAGAAGATGCAAAAGGAAATGGCACTTTTTTGGCAGCGGCACTGGCTTCCCGGGAGGTGAGTAACGGGAATAGGGGTAAGCCCCCATTGGGGAAGGAACAATGCACTTACTGTAACGAGAAGAAACATTGGAAAACAGATTGCCCTTGGCTGAAACAGAAGAAAAATAAAAGACAAGAGCCTCTCATATGGTAGAAAGAGGAACACTCTGAAGAGGCCCAGGGGCTCCCTTGGACTTGAGGTGCCCAATTCCCCATAGGAGCCCTGGGTGAAATTGATTGTGGGGAATGAGCTGATTAACTTTCCCAAAGACCTCACCCTGAAATTTTACACCAGAATATCCTGACATCAGAGTCCCACCAGAACATGCTCTAAGCCTACAGATGGCACTCGTAAAAACCCCAGAAAAGGAGACAGAGCTCTTTCCCACAAGGTCTTATAACCCAAAGACCGCTATCAGACCTCCCCAGATGGGGACTCAACACAGAGGAACCTGCCCAACCAAGGACTGAAAAACAGACTTTACTCAAATGCCTCAAACTGCAAGAAATTTCAGACAACCTACTAGTGTTTGTATGGTTACTTTCTCAGGATGGGTGGAAAGAGATCCCACCTGGCGAGAAACTCCCTGACGGGGTTAAAGCCCTCCTTAGGAAAATTATCCCCTGATTTAGATTTAAGGCATTAAAACTACATTCATCCTGGAGACCACAATTAACAGGAAAACCCCAGAAAATGAATCATACATTAAAAGGGAATGTCACTAAAATATGTCAAGAGACTAATTTAACTTGGGATAAGGCCTTGCAGGAGAATCTATAAATGCTGAAAGACCTAGCGGTTGCCAATTACATTAAAACTCTGGGCTCTATACTAACCTCTGTTCATGACTTTGCCTCCAACAGGTCTGCCCATCCAACTGAAGTAGATGGGAATTCCACTGTAGCTGCAGAAGGGTCAAACAGTTTGTGTAATTTTGTCCAAATAAATAGTACAGGAATTTAGTATATGTATTGGGAACTGGAACCAAAACCCCAAGTTCAATTACGAATTAGACAACAAAGTGCTAAGAGGTTTCATCGGATTCAGATAGTTGTAGATAAAAAAGGACTGACTAAAGATTCTAAGGAATATTCGTCACCTCCTTTCAGCAGAA
>NW_006793884.1:747348-749760 GCF_000442215.2 Lipotes vexillifer | reverse complement strand
CACGAACCTGTGTCCCCTGCATCGGCAGGCGGACTCTCAACCACTGCGCCACCAGGGAAGCCCGGGAGGAACGTTTTGTATTCTATCACAAGTTAATCACTAAAGGGATATGGCCTATAAGCTTAAATTATGCATAAATTATACATAATGGCCCATCTCTGGGAACCCTGCCTCCCAGGTAATAAGCAATAAGCTAAAATACCTTTGCTAAGCTCACAGGAAACATCCTGACCAGGTCCACCTGTGAATGACTGCAGGGAGGAAGAAATTAACACATCCCCTCTGGAGGCTAACCGAAACCAGGAAGTGCTTGACTTTTAGTCTCTCCCCTTTTAGTATAAAAGAAGCCTGAATTCTAACTCAGGCAAGATGGTTCTTTGGGGCAGAAGTCCACCATCGTCTAGGTTTGCTGGCTGATGTCCCTACTCTTTGCCCTCAACAACTTGTCTCTGAATTTATTGGCCTGTTGTACGGCAAGCAGTTTGAGCTTGGACTCTAAAATTTAGAGTAAATCATTGGTTGTCAGAGGGTGAGGCTGGGCAGAGGGATAAAAAAAGCAGAACACAGCAGATTTTTAGGGCAGTGAAAATACTCTATATGGTACTATAATGTTGGATATATGTTATTATACATGTGTTCAAACCAGTAGAATGTACAGCACCAAAAATAAACTGCAATGTAAACTATGGACTTTGGGTGATTATGATATGTCAACATAGGTTCATCAATTCTTACAAATATACCACTCTGATTGGGGATGTTGATAGTTGGGAAGGGTATGCACGTGCGTGGGTAGAGGGTATATGGGAAATCTCTACACTCTCAATTTTGCTGTGAACTTAAAACTGCTCTAAAAATATAAAGTCAATTAAAAAAGGAAGGAAAGAAAGAGGGAGGGAGGGAGGAATGAGGGAAAAAGGTGAGGAAGACATGCCCTGGTCCCTTTAAATATTCTCATGTGTCATGTGTAAGGACATGACACGTGCTTACATTTCCTCAGAGTCTATGCACATGATTGTAATTCCTTTCAAAAGCGGCTAGAAAATGTAGTTTGTTTTGGCAACTGTGTTCTTAGTTTATCCTTATCCTCCATTTAGATCAATTTTCAAAATATATTCTTGAAAGTATTTTTTTTAATTTTTGCAATGTAAAGTATTATTAGTAAATAAGCTAAAAATTGAAAAATGGAAAAAAATAGACACTGATGTTCTCCTAAAATTCTTCCCCACAAAGGAACACAGGTAAATATTTAGGGTATATGCTTTTGATTTCATATCTATGTAATATACAAGGTTGTATACAACTTACTTGTTAACAGAATATCTTGGACTCTTTTCCATGTCAGTATATACATAGACACCATACTGATAATGTTATGTAATCTTGGTATCATCTCAGGGCAGGAGAAGAAATTGAAACAGATCCTCTTCTGTTTGAGCCTTAGTTATACTTCAAGAAATATTTCAAATTTGTAGAACATGAAACCATGAATAGTCAAAGACATCATGTGACATATACTCCAAAATCAATACAAATTTATAACCATCATCATTATCAGTCATATTTTCTAGTTTGTTCTGTTCCCTTAGTGCTGATAATAAAAGTCACCTGTAAAATAACTTATTCTTGAGTTTGCCAAACTAATGAAGATTTAAATCTAGATTTAGCTATTTCTCCCTTCCTTATTTGGCCTAAATATTTCAAATCACAAACATATTCCTCTCTCCTCCCCAGCCCCACACTCATATTTAAGTTCTCATGCTAGTTGAATTTTTCCTTCTATAGAACTTCAGGTCTCTAAAATAGGGCCTTTATTTATTTAGAATAGTTTATCCTACTCCTACAGAACTCACATGTAGTAGGGGTCCTCCCCTGCCCCCACACAGAAGTACTTAGACCTATCTTTTATTGCCTTTCTATGACCATATCATTGGTAATCTCACAGGATTTATGTCTTATCTGAGACTCACTGGGGTCTTCCTAGTTGTGGTTCTCAAAGTGTGGTCCCCAGACTAACAGAAAGACCATCAACTGGGAACTTGTTGGAAATGCAAATTCTAGACCTACTGTTTGAGAAACTGTCGAGGTGTGGTCCAGTAGTCTGAGTATTAACAAGTCTTCTAGGTGATTTGAACCATGTCAACCTTTGAGAACCACTCTCTAAATCAGAGGATCTCGGGCTTACTCACACACTGAGATTATCTGGGGAGCTTTAAAAAATATTGATGCCTAGGTCTTAACTGCAGAAATCCTGAATTAATTAGCCTGAGGTGAAACCAGAGAATTGGGAATTTTACTAGCTCCCCTGGTAATTCTAAAGTGCAACCAAGGTTGAGAACTGCTGCTCTAAATCATTTATAACTTCACATTATATTTGCCAACTCCAAGTTCTCAGAGCTTTTTTCTTTCCCT
>NW_006793884.1:681727-747253 GCF_000442215.2 Lipotes vexillifer | reverse complement strand
CTTTCCCTTCCCTAAGGAGCTGTGCCATATGTAGTGAGGCTACAATGAACTAGATACTACCTTGTTGTGAGTGGATTTAGATATTAAATGAAATGTGACATTGCATCTCATCATTTCCTTTGGTTTTGTTTATCATACATGATGAGCCTTTGAACCTGAAGCCGAATTAATTTAATGCAGTGTTTCCTTTTGAATCTACTGGATTTTGTGCACATCAGGGTGACACGCAAAATGAACATCTAAATGCTCTTCCTGTGATCTTTGGGAAAAGCACCAGAGGTGAAAGAGTGTCCACAGTACACTAACCATGTAAAGTGAGTTTAATCAGATGTAATTGATTTAAGATACACTTATATGTACAAAAAGAAGTGCTCTGGACTAAATAAATTCAGTATTAAAACTGCCTTCACACTCCATACCTAACCAGTTTTATCACCATATATGCTACCAGTTAGATGCTACTTGGGAAAGAAAATGTGATACTCCAGCTAGCAAATGAAGGGAGATAGTAAGAAGTAACTTCCTCACAGTTTCAGTGGGGAGGCATATATTAAGAGCCTTTCTCTTCATTATGCCAGACACGGCTTAGAAGCGCTCCCAACTCATTTTGTAATGGACAATGAATCACTTTCTTCACAAGCAATCAAGTGTTTTAATCTTGTCTTTGTAAAACAAACATCAGCTGGTGACATACCTCTTCTGGTTTTCAATCTCATTTTACGTGTGGAAAAAGTATAATGGTGACTATCATCTGTAAGTCAGTCTTGACAGCAGAAGAAGCGGCTTTGAAACTGGGCTTCCTAGTGTCTTCAAGATAAGAGGATTCTAGAATATTCAGGCCCAAATGACAGCATTTAATCATCGGAAGTGAGATGGATATAATCACTGTAACATACAGCAAAACCAGAATGACAACCGGTGGGTCTTGACTTGCAGAGATCTGTGGTGTGAGATAGATGGGCCAGCAGCAAGGGTACAGCTTGATTTTATAATAATGACAAGAAATCAAGAGCAAGGAAACAGAAGGCAGATGTCAAATGTTGCAACGGAAAATCATGATACCTTCCTCCCTTTGCCGACCTGAGCAAATTCTCAGACCCAGAGCGCATCTGTTGAAAGTGAACCTGTGACCCCAACAGAAGGGCCCTGAAATGTCACACAAAGTACACACAGTGCAAGCGCTCATCCCTCAGTTCTCCAAGTCCATTTAACAGTGTATACTCAGGAAAGGGGAATACCAAGATCTTTTGAGTCCTGTTGGATAGATGATCTGAACTGACACTGATACCAAAGGAAACAAAATGTCATCATGGTCCTCCTCTTAGAGTGAGACTCTACAGAGGTCAGGTAGTAATACATAGAGTGCTGACCCAAGTTCACCTCATATGGGTGTAATGCAGAAATCAGCAAACTATGACCCACAGCCAAATTCTTCCCATCATCAATTTACGAAGCGAAGATTTACTGGAACACAGACACATTTATTTTTTAATGTCTATGTCTGCTTTTGTGTTCTCACAGCACCTTTGAGTAGTTGTGACAGATACCACACAATCTGCAAAACCTAAAATATTTACTCTGGCTCTTTAGAGAAACCATTTTTCTGACTTCCAGTTTAATAGCTCCCCAGACCTACCCTGTAGTTGTTGCCCCAGTCTCTGATTGAATAATTAGTATGAATTCACCTAACTACAGGCAGATTCTGGACACAGATTACTTGCCTGGCCATTATGGTAGGCAAGTCAAGTAGAAGCTCTTGAACATCCCACTTCCCACCAGCCAAGAAAGTAAATCACAAGCCATAGCACAAATCAGGTGGGATGGTACTGATTAGTATTGCCCTTATAGTCAAAGTATGTAGGAGTGTTGTTCCCCATCATAAAAAAATAATTCACTGGTACTGCCCCTTTATAAACGATTGGGTTACAATAGATCACATAAAATTAACCAGTTATGCTTAACCAATCAAAGCTGCCATGTCAAATGTTGTATTTTTACTAGGATGGATAAATACGGCCTTCAGAACTTGGTGTGTGGCTATTTATTCATCCTGAAAATGCATTATTTTCCATCCTTGTGATGAGGAGGATCAAGAGCATTTCACATTCAACTAGGATGAATAACAGTACAGGTTTACAATCCTGACCCAGGGCCAAATTATGTCTCCTACTCTTTGGTACAATATAGTTCAAAGGGAACTTGATCTACTTGACATTCCTTTGTTACATTGGTCTACAATACTGATGATACCCTATCAGTCGATCCTAGGCAGGAGAACTTGGCAAGTACTCTGGATGCCCTGGTGATACACACGGGCACCAGAGACTGGGAGAAAAAAACCAAAACTATTAAGAACCCTTGCTCATGGGGTTGAATTTTTAGGAACCCATTGGTATGCAAAATAACATCCCCCAAGGTGAATGACATGCTATTCTACATTTTAGCCTCTATCACTAAGAAACAGGCACAACATTTGACAAGTCCCTTATGATTCTGAAGGCAGCACCTACCATACTTAGTATTTCTTTTCTGATTCATTCATTGAGTAACTAAGAAGTCCATCCATTTTGAGAAGAACTGAGAGCAAGAGAGAATACTGAAGCAATCTGAGGCTGTGATACCAGATACAAGCAGTTCTCCTGCTTAGTCTATGTAACCTGGTAGATGTAAAGATGGTGTAGGTATATAGAACAGATGTGACGGTTAATTGTGTATGTCAACATGGCTAGACTATAGTGCCCTTTTTTTGGTTAAACACTAGCATAGACCTGGCTATAAAGGTATTTTCAGATTAAATCAATAATTAACAATCAGTTGACTAAGTAAAGCAGATTACTCTTCATAATATGGGTGGACCTCATCCAATCAGTTGAAGGCATTAAGAGCAAAGACAGATTTCCTGAAGTAGAAGAAATTCTGCCTCAGGACTGAAACATAGATATTCTTCTTGAATTCCTAGCCTGCTCGCTGGCCTACCCCACAAACTTTGGACTTGTCAGCCTCCACAATTGTGTGCATGAGCCAATTCCTTAAAATTATCTATCTTTCTATCTATCTATCTATCTATCCATCCATCCATCCATCTATCAGTTCATCCTATTGTCTGTTTCTCTGGATAATTTTGGCTAATTAAAAGGTAATTATGAAACCAATTTCAATGTGTTTGGGGCAGGGGGTAGGTTTTCTTCACCACCAACAAGCAGTTCTTAGACAATAGCAGGGTGTCTGAGAATTCAACTCAATTCTAACACTACTTTCTATCCAGAGATAGTATCAGATTCCACAGATTAAGGGTTCAATTCCACAGAACTGCCTTTCCCTCTTCCCTTCAGACATTAATAGCAATCCCAGGTCATTGCCTATACTCTTGACAGACTGGGTACAGATTAGAGGTTCCCATGATCCCCTCCTTAGGTTTGATTAATTTGATAGAGTGGTTCACAGAACCGAGAGAAACATTTCACTTACTAGATCACTAGTTTATTATAAAGGGATATAAATCAGGAACAGACAGATGGAAGAGAGGCACAGGGCAGGGTATGTGGAAAGGCACGGAGTTTACATGTCCCTTCCTGGTATACAATTCTCCCCAAATCTCTATAGGTTCACCAACCCAAAAGCTCTCTGAACCCTGTCCTTCTGGGTTTTTATAGAAGCTGCATTAGATAAGTATGGTTGATTAAACCACTGGCCAATGGTGACTGACTCACCTCTTGCACCTCTTCCCGCCCCAGAAATCAGGGGGTGGGATTGAAAATCCAACTCTCTATTCATGGTTGGTTTCTTGGGAAACCAGCCCCCATCCATAGGTACTTTCAAAAAGACAATTTATTACTCAAACCCAGTTGTGGTGGAAAGGGGCTTGTTATGAATAACAAGGCACTCAGTTCACCATTATGGCTCTGAGGACCTGAGACCAAATATTATGACAAAAGATGTTCCCATTTCTCTTATGCTCCAGAAATTCGAAAGATGTTGGGAGCTGTGTCCCAGGAACCACAGACAAAGATCAAATACATATAAGAAACACATTTTGTTCATCTGAATGACCGAGTATATATTTCTTATAAATTACAATATCACACTAATGGAGTAGATAAAGATGTGGATAGGAGAGTGGTCATGTAGAACTAAAGGATTCTGAAGTCAGGTCATGCCATCTGAAAAGGAAACTATCAGCATACTATTGGTTTAGATAAAGAACACTTAACCAGGCAATATTAACTGATTATGTGACTAGAGGTATCCATCATGAGCTGGTATTTTCATAACCACTAAGTCATAAGGTCAAATGGACACAGCAGTGATTTGCTGTACAACAAAAATGGTTTATTCAGAATTGGTTCCAAGCAGGTTTTGAGATAATAAATAAGTTACAGGAAAAGGGGTTCAGACTCCATTCATCTACCTGTGTCAAACCAATATCTCATCTCAGTTCGCACCATGCCCAGCTGATGGGTAGATCAACTTGTTTGTTAATGCAAGCCTATAAAGAGTTCCTATTCCACTAAAGAACAATGCAAGGGTTTCCCTAAAGAACAGTGATGAGGGGAAATCTTCTCAGTAGTAGCACTCTGAGAAGTGCATTTGATCATGCATTTGAAAGGCTATTATCAAAAAGACAAGAAATAACAAGTGTTGGCAAGGATGTGGAGAAAAGGGAACCCTCATGCACTGTTGGTGGGAATGTAAATTGGTACAGTCACTGTGGAAAACTATATAGAGGCTCCTCAAAAAAATTAAAACTAGCACTACCATGTGATCCAGCGATTCCTCTTCTGGGTACTGATCTAAAGAAGACAAAAACACTAACTTGAAGAGATATTTGCACCCACATATTTGTTCAGCATTATTTACAATAGCCAAGACAGAAACAACCTAAGTAAGTGAATGGATAAAGAAAATGTGGTATATGTAATCAATGGAATATTACTCAGCCATAGGAAAGAATGAAATCTTGCCTCTTGCGTCAATATGGATGGACCTTAAGGGCATTAGCTAAATGAAATAAGTTAGACAGAGAAAGACAAATACCATATGGTCTCACTTATATGTGGAATCAAAAAATAAATAAATAAATAAAACAAGCACGTAGATAAAGAGAACAGATTGACAGATTGGTGGTTGCCAGAGGTAGGGGGTGGGTGGTGGGTGTGAAATGGGCGAAGGTGGTCAAAAGGTACAAACTTCCAGTTATAAAATAACTCAGGGATGTAATGTACAGCATAGTGACTATAGTTAATACTGTATTTTTAACGTGAAAGTCGCTAATAGATCTGAAAAGTTCTCATCACACCAAAAAAATTGTTTTGTAACTATCTATGGTGACGGACGTTAACTAGATTTATTGTGATGATCACTGCTCAATATATACAACTATTGAATCATAAGCTGTACACCTGAAACTAATATAATGTTATATGTTTATATGAGAATGAGTTTGTGACCACAAGAATAGCTCATACTATAGTGGGAGACTTAAATAGCTAGGAGGTAAGAAGATCCAACATGAGTTCATTAACTGGATGGCATAAAGATGCAATGAGACCATGGTGGGAATGGGACATGGAAAAAGGGTATGCAGAAATGTACTGCTGAAAGAGGAATTCTTGTCATTCTTTATCCACTCCTTTCATGTAAGAATGCGTGAGATCTCACCCCAGGGGTGGGGAAAGACAGAAAAAGGAGCAATGGGAGAAGGGAGGAAGGATGTGTCTCTGAGGTGCCTGAGGCCACTCCAGCCTCAGGCTGGAGACCAAATCACATTTTCAAAGGCAAGAATGTTCAACAAAATCCTCTAAAAGATCCTCAACAATCAATAAGCACTCTGGCAAAGGTAGTAATGAGGTTATTTTTGGATTTTGGTGTATTAGATGAAAATGCACCTGATACTTTTAACCAGTTTGTATGACCATTGATTTTGATTTTTGTTAAGAGAGAAAAATGCTGAGAGTATCAGCTGTTCTTTGGCTAAAGACGCTGCAGGGTCCCAAGCGCTGTAGTAAATGACCAACATTCCTGGATGGGTTTAGTCACCTGCAGCCTGCTATGTCAGCACAGTTGACCATTTATGAACCAGTGGGGGGTCGTTAAAAGTCTGTTTATCTTTCAACAGAACCACCTGCCTGGAGCTGAATTGTCTGGGCTATAAATAGAGAAACAGTACACAGGGTGGTTTCACCATTAAAGAGCAGAAGAGCATTAGATGGGGGCGGTGGGGGGGGGGAGGCGGGAGAGCACAAATTCCCATTTCACTGCTTTATAGGAATCTGACTAGGGTCTTGGGAATTTTTATCCTGTCAGCTGTGTGACTGGAAAAGAAAATGACATTAACAGTACCAGCATATTTAAATGTGTGAAATCTGCTGAATGTCATTTTATAATCTCTCAAGGTCGGGGAAAGAACCCATGGTGGGATATTAGCCTTGTCAACCCTAATGACACATAAGTAGTAAAGCAAACCATTGTAGTAACCTCCTGAGGTGACTAGCAGGTGGAACATACCCAGTTCTGCAAAAAACTATCTGGATACTGGTCACAGCATTCATAAATTCTTTAAAACTATGCATTATATTATTGGTAGGGACAAAAATGTCTCAATCAGTGCACACTTCTCTAACAATGACCAAACTCTTGGTGTATTTGTTCTTGAAATATGCAGGAGACTACCCTCACAATTTCATGATATAACAGATGTGAAAGATCAGGGATTTTTAATTTAATTTTAACCTGTACTACCAGTGACATGTATCTAAATCACTGGGCTAAAGCAGTTTAACTTTTTTCCTACTACACTGAGTAAAGATAAATTCATACGTTTATTTTTATTTAAAATTTTTTTTGAGATTTTAGCATTTTATTATTAGTGTCTTGGAATATTGTTTTTAATTTTTTATTGTGGTAAAAAACAAATAACATAAAACTTACCATCTTAACTATTTTTAAATATACAGCTCTGTGGTATGATATGCATTCATAATGTTGTAAAACCATCACTACCATCCATCTCTATAACTCATGTCATTATATAAAACTGAAACTCTGTACCTATTAAACAATAAGTCCCCATTCTTCCTATCCTTTAGGTCTCACACAGATTTATTTTTAGGGAAATTTTGCAGTCAAATATTTTTCCTATCAATTTATCTACATCTTTACATATTTTATTTACTCTGATCAGATTTAAACATTGATGAATTATGATGCTCTGAGTGATACTGATCTCTGCTGACTTACTTCTGTGTGTATGTGGGAATGTTTTTATTTTGCTAGGGTAAATTTTGAGGAGTAGGGTCACTGAACCGTAGAGTAAATGTATGTTTAGCTTTATGAGAAATTGTCAAGCCGTTTTCTAAAGCTGCTGTGCCATTCTGCAGTTCCACCAGCAGTGTATGAGAGTTCCCCTTGCTCCAAATCTCTGTCAGCATTTGGTATTGTCAGTGTTTCTCGATAAAAGCCATTCTAACATGTTTATAATGGTATCTCACTGTGGTTTTACTGTGCGTTTCCCAAATGACTAATGATTTTGAGCATCTGTTTATTACCTCATTTGCCATCTGTATATCTTTGTTGGTGAAGTGTCTGTTCAAATATTTTACCCATTTTTTTAAACTGGTATTTTTGTTTGATGTTTTCTTGTTGAATTTTGAGAGTTCCTCATGTATTCTGGAGACAAGTTCTTTGTCAGAAATTGTTTTCACTATTTTAATTTCTTTGCCTTTCTACATAAATTTTAGAATTAGCTGGAGGTATTCACACACACACACAAAAACCCTAAGGGGATTTTGACTGGTGTTGAGTTAAACCTAGTCCTCAGTCTGGTAAGAACTGACATTTTAACAATATTGAGTCTTCTATTCCTTCAACAAGGTATGTCTCTCCGATTATTTAGATCTTCTTTGATGTCTTTAATTGGTGTTTTGTACTTTTCGGCATATAGATCATACACATACTTTTTAGATTTATACCTAAGTATTGCTTTGTTTTGGTGCTATTGTAAATGTTGCTTTAAAATTACTGAATTCCAATTTTTCAATACTAGTGTACAGAAATACTATTTATTTTTGTATACTGACCTTGTGTCCTGTGACTTTTATAAAATAACTTATTAGTTCTGAGTGTTTTGTACATTCTTTTAGAAGTTTTTAGTATGCCTTATTACACTGTCTAGGACTCCCAGTTTGATGTATAATAGGAGTGTTATAAGGAGTTTTTGTCCTTTTCCTGATCTTAGGGAAATTGTTCAGTATTTCCCCATTAAGCATATGTTAGCTATAGATTTTTAAAAACATAGATGCCCTTTATCAGGTGAAGGAAATTCCCTTCTATTTCTGGTTTTCTGAGAGATTTTTGGAAGTTATTGAGATGACTGGGTTTTTTTCCCCTTAAGTCTGTTGTTATGGTAAATTACATTGAATTTTAAATGGCGAATTAGCTTTATACTTCTGATAGTTTTTGTAAGTTAAATTATCCTATCTTTTATCTTCACTAATTGTTTTCTTTTATAAAATTGGGAGTATATATATAATCTAGGATCTACAAAGGGCTCAGGGCTCAGAACCAATATATTTAATTTAATTTTCTCATACATAAGGCTAATCTTTCATCTACCCAATCAACCTTGCCTGTGTTTGATCCCCCAAGTGCTTGTTATTCATTTGTATACTAATTAATCCTTTCAATGTGCATTCCTTGAACACATATTATGTATTAGAAATGTGGGAAAGACCCAAATAATAAAGATGCAACTTCATCCTTAATGAATTTGCCCAGCATTGAGGTAGAAACAAGATGCTCTAGAAGTGCAGAGAAAAGGCATCTAAATCAGATTGCATAGTAAGAGAAGGCTTTTTAGAAGAGGAAAGATGTCTCCCTCTCTATAAATATGTAGCATACGCATTACCATTTTCTCCCCTTAATTATCATTGTCCACCTAAAGTAAGGCCCTCGTAAGTTTGAAGTAGGCTATATAACTCACCCACCACAGTACGGTTGATTGGATCAGGGGCATACACCTTTGCCAATGTAATTAATCACCTGGCTGAGGTGAAGAATCTCATTCTCTCCCCAGTAATCTGAAAGAGGAGGGTTGCAGGACCTGTCCAGTTCTGGTGCAGGTTGTGTGTGTGTGTGTGTGTGTGCAGGATTTTAAGGCGGAGAGGTTATGATGGAGATAATGAGTTGGCTGTCACATTAATCCATGTGAATGTTAGAGATTAAGCAGGGAAAGACAGTCTTCAGTGAGAGAAGGAAGAGAAGGAAGACAGAGACCCTAAGGGAAATGGATGGACAAAGTGGGACCCTAAGAATCCAGTGGTTTTCTAGTTCCTGTATGATCCACTTAAACTTCACTTCCTAAAGCCCACTGTATGACGTTCTAAAAAGTTTCACTTCTCATTAGAACTAGTTAGGGACAATTTCTGATTCCTGAAACCCAAAGACACTTGATTAGAGTTTTATGGAGGGGTGGAGCCATCAAACCCTTGAGACAAGGTGGGATTATTTATGGCATCAGGTGCTAGGGAGGCACTAACTGGTGATCAGGCTGGGTGTGAACCAAGATTCCAATCTTCTGTATCTTCTAAACCAGCAGTCCCCAACATTTTGGGCACCAGGGGCCGGTTTCATAGAAGACAATTTTTCCATGGATGGGGTGGGGGTGGGGATGCTTCAGGCAGTAATGTGAGCGATGGGGAGCAATGGGGAGCAGCAGATGAAGCTTTGCTCACTTGCCTGCCACTCACCTCCTGCTGTGTGTCCCGGTTCCTAACAGGCCATGGACTGGTAGCAGTCCTCGGTCCAGGGGTTGGGGACCCCTGTTCTAAACTATGAATAACAATGATTTAGTGTTCCAGAATCTCCTTTACTCTTGACTTCAAGCAAGCAATCCTCGTGTAATTTCCTTCCTAAATACTTGCCTGTTCATTCATGTCTCCTTTAGTCTTTAGATCAGAGGTCAGAAAACTCTCTGCAGGGAGCCAGAAGTCAAAATTTTAAGTCTTATGGTCCATATGCTATGAGTACTCAACTCTGTTTTGTGGTGTGAAAGCATCCGTGGCAATACATAAACAAATGAACATGGCAGTGTCCCCACAAAACTTTATTTATTGACACTGAAATTTGAATATCATGTTTTCATGTTATATGAAGAAATAAAATTCTTTTGATATTTTTCAGTCTTTAAAAATTATTTGCTCATTGGTTGTACAAAAAAAAAGATAGGTCATAGTTTGCTCACCCCTATGACAGAGGCTCAGCAAGTACCCATTTTCAATTCTTCAAAAAGTCTGTTTCCTCTCTGCCCAAGAACCCATCTTTGTTCTTCTGATTAGCTTTTCTATCTCATAACTGCCTTTCCAATCCGGAAGTCACAGATTCATAATGAATGTGTTATTCTCCTTGGTCTCTTCTTTGCCTACTCGTGCCATGTTTTCTTAGACCACGTGCAAATTTATTGTAATTCTTTAGGTGCAACTTACTACTGACTCCAGCCTCTGATGCCTGTTCTCTAACAATCTCTTCCAAGCTGAATTCTCCTCTTCTAAGACACTCTTGACCCATTGCTAAATCTTTCTTTTCCAGCATGCCACATGTTCAAATCCTTTCCTTTCTCTTTTTCACCCTGTCTTTGGACTCTATATTTCAACTCAGTTTTATATGCAAAATGCATTTAAAAAAGCAAAATGCCATATAGGCAATGTCAGTGATAGTTATCTTAGAGGACCAGATAATTTAGGTAACTCAAAAATACAGGCACATTATACTTCTTGGGCTTGGTGAGTTCACTAAAACTTTTTGATGAAAATATTTCCATGATAATATTATTAATATTTAAATAACTATATAATAAATAAAATATTATTCCATAATGACAAATACACATATACTATAATTTTTAAAATCAGTCATGTGTTTCACACATTTTGGTTAATGGTGTTTTTTTCACCTTTACTAATAGTGTTTTGTTGAAAACCTTAGTGACTGCATCTTTGTACACATCTATGATTACTTACCTATTTAATTAGAATATGTTCCTAGAACTTGAACTGCTACATCAACATTTTTCCATATTTTAAAGACAGTCCATTCATAATCAAAAATTAGTCTAAAAAAGTTTTTTTACAAACTTTTACTTCCTGGAGTAATCTATTCAATGGTCATTTTTTTCACGGGCAAATCAATGCTGGGCATTAGTAAGTTTTATAATTGCTAAATTAATAGGTGAGAAAGTAGTATGCATTTAAAAATGATTAAGGGCTTTAAACCTTTTCCTAACATACATTTCCAATTATTTTCTCAGTTTGTGGAATCCTTTTCAATTTTATGACTTCTTATGTTACAGAAGTTTTTAAAATTTTCATGGACTCAAGTATTTCATCTGTCAATTTTTTTCCTCATTTGTTTTCATCTTAGATGTCATTTTAGAATGTCTTTTTTCTTTCATATTATGTTTTTGCCTGTTGTTTTCCTGGAGTTTGTTGTTTTCATGTTTTATATTTAAATGTTTAATTACAGTAAGTGTTTAGCTGGTTGGTTCAAAATATTTTTTATATAATATTCCAGTTTTTATTAATTTGAAATGCTAACTTTTGCTTACAATAAAAACACCATTTGGGGATGCAAATCAAAACTACAATGAGGTATCACCTTACACCAGTTAGAATGGGCATCATCAGAAAATCTACAAACAACAAATGCTGGAGAGGGTGTGGAGAAAAGGGAACCCTCTTGCACTGTTGGTGGCAATGTAAATTGATACAGCCACTATGGAGAACAGTATGGAGGTTCCTTAAAAAACTAAAAATAGAGTTACCATATGACCCAGCAATCTCACTACTGGGCATATATCCAGAGAAAAGCATAATTCAAAAAGACACATGCACCTCAATGTTCATTGCAGCACTACTGACAATAGCCAGGTCGTGGAAGCAACCTAAATGCCCATCGACAGACAAATGGATAAAGAAGATGTGGTACATATATACAATGGAATACTACTCAGCCATAAAAAGGAACGAAACTGGGTCATTTGTAGAGCTGTGGATGGCTCTAGGGACTGTCATACAGAGTGAAGTAAGTCAGAAAGGGAAAAACAAATATCGCACATTAACACATATATGTGGAACCTAGAAAAAAGACACAGATGAACCAGTTTGCAGGGCAGAAATAGAGACACAGATGTAGAGAACAAATGTATGGACACCAAGGGGGGAAAGCAGTGGTGGGTGGGGGTGGTTTGATGAATTGGGAGACAGGGATTGACATGTATACACTGATGTGTATAAAATGGATGACTAATAAGAACCTGCTGTATAAAAAAATAAATGAAATAAAATTCAAAAAAAACCCCACCATTTTGGGAATATTTTGTACTTTCAACTTTTTTCTATTGGTGTTTCTGTGTATTTCCATCATACCCTTTTAAAATATTATAAATATATATTTCAACAGGTAAGGGTAACTTTCCATATTATTCTACTTCTTTCGGTTTGATTTTTGGCTTTGCGTATGAGTCTAGAATGAATGCATGGGTCCTAGGTCAAATTATCCTATTGCCTATATAGCCTTATCTGGTGACTGGAAGTGGAGTTGTAGAAACCATAGGCTGAGCTCCCTTTCTATGGTCCACAGCAACCTCACTGCCCTACTGAATCTTTCTGGTATCTCAACACTAGGATTAAGTGTCTCAGGTCAGGTACTGAATCTTACCCATCCCTGATGCCTCTGCGCCTTGCTTAGTGCTGGTACCTTGTCTAAGCCCCTGATGTTATGAAGCTAGGGCACTGCCAAAAACCACACTGCAAGTGAATAAGCAGGGAAAAGATTGGTTCCAAGGTCTCCTGACTTCCAGTTCAGTGGGTTTTGTTTTTATTTTGTGTTTTAGTTCACTTGTATTTCTTGTTTACCTCTGTAGCTGCCATGTTTCTATTGAGTCTTCAATACCGAAAGGAAAAAAAAAAAGGAAAGAAATATTTATTTCCTCACACTAATTATCACTGTAAAAGCTATGATGTCTGATTTTGCTTACCCATCACATGGTTGCTTGTTTTCAAGGAATAAACTAATATAATTTAATTAATCTGGGGATTTAAATCTATTTACTCTAAGATAAGTTTTTAGTGAAATTATACTTTAAGATATAGATATATTTTTCAAAGTCTTATTGTAGTTCAAGATTATCACACCTTTTTAAGGTTAAGTTTCATAAAATTGAACCCCTTAGGAGACAAATCTGAATCTAGTGAGTACCTGATATATAAGTTCAGTTACTATAGCTTAGATGAACTCTCATTATCTAATAATGCTACTGCTTTGAATATTTTTTCTTCACACACACAGATCTGTAAGTACATAATGGATATTATTTGCTGTATTTGTTAAATGTTAGCTCAGTTGTCTATATAAGCATTAATTTTTCAGATTAAAATGTCCTATAGTGTAAGACTCATTCTTTAAGATTTAATTCAGGCATTTTCTCTCTCTCCTACTTCCCCCCATCCCTCTGTCCTTCAAATATTGCTTGATTCCTTCAGCCTAAATTAGTTGATTCTTCTCTGTTCCTGTGATACTTTTTTTATATTTCCCTCCTGACAGGTATCATTTTGCTTATTTTGTATAATTATCTGGTATGTGACTGTTACCATCTCTAGATTATTAATCTAGCATAGATTCTAAATTTAGAAAGTTGTCATAAATATTTGTTGATGAATGAACACAACACAATTTATACCCAACATAGGACACAGGCAGATGGGTGGATTATCAATGATTTTCAGATTTGAAGTCTATTAAAAGCAATTGAGATATTTATAGAATTTAATAATCAGTTGAAATATAAATACCCTGTTAGGAATGTTTTCCAATCTTCTTTAAAAATAGCAGTGATCAATTCACTTCTTGCACCATGTGTACAGTTCATGGCTACCAACCTAAATGCCAAGACCCAGGTCTGATGGCATCTTTTTCTTTGTAGGGATGACATTACAGAATAGCTATAAGAGGGCATGTCCTAGAATCTCCTGGACTTGAAGTCATCCAAAGTATATGGTCTTATATATGCAGAGACATATATCAGAAAGACAAAAATGCATTTAGAAATGTGCATGTTCTTTCTCAATATATAAAATATGTTAGTTACCATAGCAACAATGGATACAGATTCACTTATTCTTTTCATTGTAAGAAAAATAAGCAGAAGCTGAAATATTTTACAATAAACTTTTCCATAGATGTCTCAGAATAGTTTTGCAATCATCTAAGATATCTGAAAGAATGTTAAAATAGGAATGGAAGATTCTTTCTTAATAAAAAGTCATTGAACTATTCACTAAAACCATCAAGCGACATACACTTCCAAATAATATGAAACCTTACAGCGTAGGATGAATATTTTGGTTTTGTTATTTGGATCTGAAAGGGAGTCGGGTTTATTTTAAGGGAACCGTATAGGAAACTTAGGAAGATGAATATTATCTTTTGAATGCTGAATGCTTTCCCTTTCTATATAACATCTAGTCAGAAATAAGCCTGTTTCACATTTTTAAGTAAATAAATAGTCAATGGCTAAAAATTACATCATTGCAAAAAAATATTAACCATTGAAGAAAAAAAATATTAACCTAAAAACACACAAGAATTACAGCTCCTGAACTAACCATTCCACTATTATATTGGTTAGGATGGAGAGTTTAGGTTGGTTCTTAAAATACTGAACTGAAACATGCAGGCAATAAATTAGGAGAGTCACCAAGCAATAATGTGTTAAAATATGTCCTAAAATTACAGTCTATGCTTTTCTCTTGAGCTTTAGACAAAAACCTTCTCCTAAATGTCCAACTCCATTCGGATGTTTCACAGCCTTCACAGGTGAAGTTATGATCTCCAACCACCCCCAGCTATTTTTCTTCCTGGCCTCCTTGTTCCCATAAATGGCAAAACCACCTATTTAAGGACTGGAGCCTGAAACATCATGACCATTTTATACCCTCTCCTTCAGGACTCTCTTCTCAGTTCTTTAAAAACATTCAACAGACTTCCAACTCATGATGATTCTGCCTCCTGATTATTTCCTGAACCTGCTGCTCCATCTTCTTTCTGACTACAACCTTCCTAGATAAACCTCTCATTCCCTCTTATCTGGACGACTGGGTAGTTTCCTCACTGGTTTCCCCCATCCCCTCAGCTCTCTCTTGCTCTGCTTCTAGTCCTGGTTCCTCACCCTCATCCTCTTCAGAGTGGTGGCAGAGCAGAGCTGATTTTAACACCCAACCCCTTCAAGAGTGCCCAGTGACTAAAGATAAAGCTGAAACTCCTGCCCATGAAATCTACCTGGCTGCTGCTCTGCCCTCCACCCACCCTCTCCTTCATTCTCCAAAGTGCTGCTGTCCTCTAGTAATTACAAGCTGCTTGGCATTCACTGTACATGGATGTGCTCCACACCTCTGGACGCTTGCTTGTGAAATTCCTCCTTCCTGGAATTTCCTCTCCTACCTGCTTCATCTGATGTATTCCTACTCATCCTTTTCATATGCAGGCAACCTCTCATCTAGGAAGCCTCCTTGGAACCCCAGGCTTCTGCAGTGATTGTTACTAACCTTTACAAATGTGCTCATACCCTAGTGAATCCACCCTTTGTCTTCACGCTATTATGATCACCCTAGTTCAGGAACCGGTCTTTCCCACCCTTAACTCCTCAGCGCCTGGCATCAAACTACTCTGAGGCAAGAAGGCCAAGCTCTTAACAGGCTTAAATATTAGGCAGTGCAATTTGAGGTTATGATGATGATATTATTACTTCTGGTATAATTGTCTGCCAACTGTTTTTAAATGAAGGGGATATGTTTTTCCAAAACTCTTACTAGACATCTCATTTTGAACTGAACTTAAAACACACACACACACACACACACACACGAAACAGAGCCTTGGAATGAAAAGGAGTGGAAAATTTGAAAAAGGGAGGACAAAGGCCGTCAGAAGATGTTATCCCCCTGTTTCTTGCAGAACAGATAAGAGCAGTCTCAGGATATTATTTCTGTGCACACATGCATTCCTGGGTGGAAGAATCCCATGCTGGGTGGGCACACTGAGCCCCAGAAGCACGTGGCGTTAATTAGAAAACAATGTCTTCAGTTTTAATGGAAGAAGCAAAAAACAACCTCTACGTTTCATTATCTCCAGGGATGAACTCACTGTTTGCTAGCCTGTTCTCAGCTCAGGGAAATGCATTCCATCACTCCTTCATTTCATGGGGAACCATTCAGTGTTGGGAGCAGAACGGTTGGATGGGCTGGTTCCATTCTACTCCAGAAGTAGGAAGGCACTGCATTGAATCTTAATGGCTCAGGCCAGTAAATATGTCCCACCCAACACCTCACTTACCATGAGGAAATCACACAGGCACTGGGGGGTCCCTCTGTTCATCAACAAATATGGGTTAAATGATTGTATGGGTTCTTGGGGGTTGAAATGTTCAGTAGCTATTCAGACAATGGCCTCCCAAATGACACACATCTTATTTAATCTTTGGAAACAAAGGGGCAACCAGATTCTGCATCTGAGGAGGAGTTAAGGCTATCTCTTACAGCCCTCCGTACGCCTGCTTGAAAAATATATTGCTGAGTGTGCAGGGCAGGACTGCATGACTGCATGACTGGCTATTTAAGGTGAAAACCATTCAAGGGCTACTTGAAAAGAGGCATTTAAGAGAGTTGGAGGTCTCTAGGACAGTCTTATAAATATCAAGGATGACATTTCCATTAGCAATGGTCCAAATACTATCATTGCATTTTTAAGTAGATCAGACTACAGAAAGAGAACTAGGATGTCTCCCTGTCTGCTCCAAGTCCAGCAGTCACTGTCAAAGGCAAATATCCAAGTGGCTACAAGATGTGATCTGATTCTATAGACTCCAAGTGGTGATTATAGAAATGTCATACTCATTATACCGAAAACTTTTTTCTGCCTCAGAAGTAATATATACATATATATTCTCCTGTGTATTAGTAAATTGCTGATTTGGGGGGAACCTTAGTACTGTGAGTTACCCTTGCTAGTAATAGTAATGAAAATAATTTATATTTGTAAAGCATTTCATGCTCCTGAAAGCACTTGGTCTCTTTCTAATTTGATCCTTACCAAGAGTCTGTGAACTAGAGCAGCGACTACTACCTCTTATTATTCTATACAATGTGAAATGGGAGAAAAGAGTGATTAAGTGGAAAAGTTAAGCATTTGCACTGAATCTTCTGAACATATGATTTATTAAAAACACTCCTATATATTCTGCTCAGAGCTAGCTAAGAACGTCACAGTTTGACATCTAGGATATATGACAAGAGAAACATCATATGTTCCATCAAGAGGGCTGAGTGAACTATTTTGAAACCTACAAACATTTCAGTCCAGGTACTGGTTCTGGATGATAAACACAACCAGCTGCTGAAAGTGAGAATGGATGTAAAACTGCAAAAAAGGAGCTCGGGCCAGTTGGCCAAGGACATATGGCCACTGCTGACCTGCTGCCAAAGGCATGGAGGGTTTGGGAGTTGTGTGAGGTTTCGGTTACCATGAGAATATACAAAAGCTGTGGTCAGAGTCATGATCATACAAACGAGGTGCTTAATCAACTGTACAGACAGCAAACTAGGATCTGGGCTTGATTTTGCAAAGCACTGCTCCTCCCACGTTCTTGTACATGTGAAGCACATGCAGATCTTGTTAAAATATTATATGATATTTTGCTTATATGCAGAATCTAAAGAAATGATACAAATGAACTTATTTACAAAACAGAAACAGACTCACAGACTTAGAGAACAAACTTATGGTTACCAGGGGGAAAGGTGGAGGGGAGGGATAGATTGGGAGTTTCGGATTGACAGGTATACACTGCTACACTTAAAACAGGTAACCAACAAGGGCCTAGTGTATAGCAGAGGGAACTCTGCTCAATATTCTGTAATAACTTAAATGGGAAAAGAACTTGAAAAAGAATAGATACATGTATATGTATAACAGAATCAATTTGCTGTACATCTGAAACCAACCCAACATTCTTTTTATTTGTTTTTTGTTTTTTTCTTCTACTGTTTGGTCCATTGCTTATTTTTAAGATCTGTCTGCCACTTCACACTGGTTCTGTGGCAGATTAAAAATTTTTTTTTAATTTAATTTTATTTTTTTATACAGCAGGTACTTATTAGTCATCCATTTTATACAAATCAGTGTATACATGACAATCCCAATCACCCAATTTGTCACACCACCAACCCCACCCCCCGCCGCTTCCCCCCCTTAGTGTCCATACATTTGTTCTCTACATCTGTGTCTCAGTTTCTGTCCTGCAAATCGGTTCATCTGTACCATTTTTCTACGCTCCCCATATATGCGTTAATATACGATATTTGCATTTCTCTAATAATTAGTGATGTTGATCAGCTTTTCATGTGCTTCTTGGCCATCTGTATGTTTTCTTTAGAGAAGTGTCTATTTAGGTCTTCTGCCCATTTTTGGACTGGGTTGTTTGTTTCTTTAATATTGAGCTGCATGAGCTGTTTATATATTTTGGAGATTAATCCTTTGTGCGTTGATTTGTTTGCAAATATTTTCTCCCATTCTGAGGGTTGTCTTTTCGTCTTGCTTATGGTTTCCTTTGCTGTGCAAAAGCTTTTAAGTTTCATTGGGTCCCATTTGTTTTTGTTTTTATTTCCATTACTCTAGGATGTGGATCAAAAAAGGTCTTGCTGTGATTATTCTCACAGTGCTCTTCTTATGTTTTCCTCTAAGAGTTTTATAGTGTCCGGTCTTACATTTAGGTCTCGAATCCATTTTGAGTTTATTTTTGTGTATGGTGTTAGGGAGCATTCTAATTTCATTCTTTGACATCCGCCTGTCCAGTTTTCCCAGCACCACTTACTGAAGAGACTGTTCTCCATTGTAAATCTTTCCCTCCTTTGTCATAGATTAGTTGACCATAGGTGCGTGGGTTTATCTCTGGGCTTTCTATCTTGTTCCATTGATCTATGTTTCTGTTTTTGTGCCAGTACCATATTGTCTTGATTACTGTAGCTTTGTAGTATAGTCTGAAGTCAGGGAGTCTGATTCCTCCAGCTCCGTTTTTTTCCCTCAAGACTGCTTTGGCTATTTGGGGTCTTTTGTGTCTCCATACAAATTTTAAGATGATTTGTTCTAGTTCCGTAAAAAATGCCACTGGTAATTTGATAGGGATTGCACTGAACCTGTAGATTGCTTGGGGTAGTATAGTCATTTTCACAATATTGATTCTTCCAATCCAAGAACATGGTATATCTCTCCATCTGTTGGTATCATCTTTAATTTCTTTCATCAGTGTCTTATAGTTTTCTGCATACAAGTCTTTTGTTTTCCTAGGTAGGTTTATTCCTAGGTATTTTATTCTTTTTGAAGCAGTGGAAAAAGGGAGAGTTTCCTTAATTTCTCTTTCAGATTTTTCATCACTAGTGTACAGGAATGCAAGAGATTTCTGTGCATTAATTTTGTATCCTGCAGCTTTACCAAATTCGTTGATTAGGTCTAGTAGTTTTCTGGTGGCATCTTTAGGATCCTCTATGTATAGTATCATGTCATCTGCAAACAGTGACAGTTTTACTTCTTTTCCAATTTGTATTCCTTTTATTTCCTTTTCTTCTCTGACTGCCGTGGCTAGGGCTTCCAAAACTATGTTGAATAGTGGTGAGAGTGGACATCCCTGTCTTGTTCCTCATCTTAGAGGAAATGCTTTCAGTTTTTCACCACTGAGAATGATGTTTGCTGTGGGTTTGTAGTATATGGCCTTTATTATGTTGAGGTAGGTTCCCTCTATGCCCACTTTCTGGAGAGTGTTTATCATAAATGGGTGTTGAATTTTGTCAAAAGCTTTTTCTGCATCTATTGAGATGATCATATGGTTTTTATCCCTTAGTTTGTTAATGTTGTGTATCACCTTGATTGATTTGTGTATACTGAAGAATCCTTTCATCCCTGGGATAAATCCCACTTGATCATGGTGTATGATCCTTTTAATGTGTTGTTGGATTCTGTTTGCTAGTATTTTTTTGAGGATTTCTGCATCTATATTCATCAGTGATACTGGCCTGTAATTTTCTTTTTTTGTAGTATCTTTGTCTGGTTTTGGTATCAGGGTGATGGTGGCCTCATAGAATGAGTTTGGGAGTGTTCCTTCCTCTGCAAATTTTTGGAAGAGTTTGAGAAGGATGGGTATTAGCTCTTCTGTAAATGTTTGATAAAATTCATCTATGAAGTCATCTGGTCCTGGACTTTCGTTTGTTTGAAGATTTTTAATCACAGTTTCAATGTCATTACTTGTGATTGGTCTGTTCATACTTTCTATTTCTTCCTGGTTCAGTCTTGGTAGGTTATACCTTTCTAAGAATTTGTCCATTTCTTTCAGGTTGTCCATTTTATTTGCATAGAGTTGCTTGTCGTAGTCTCTTAGGATGCTCTGTATTTCTGCAGTGTCTGTTGTAACTTCTCTTTTTTCATTTCTAATTTTATAGATTTGAGTCCTCTCCCTCTTTTTCTTGATGAGTCTGGCTAATGGTTTATCAATTTTGTTTATCTTCTCAAAGAACCAGCTTTTAGTTTTATTGATCTTTGCTATTGTTTTCTTTGTTTCTATTTCATTTATTTCTGCTCTGATCTTTATGATTTCTTCTGCTAACTTTGGGTTTTGTTTGTTCTTCTTTCTCTAGTTCCTTTAGGTGTAAGGTTAGATTGTTTATTTGAGATTTTTCTTTTTTCTTGAGGTAGGCTTGTATAGCTATAAACCTCCCTCTTAGAACTGCTTTTGCTGCATCCCATAGGGTTTGGATCGTCGTGGTTTCACTGTCATTTGTCTCTAGGTATTTTTTTATTTTTTCAGTGATCTCTTGGTTATTTAGTAACGTATTGTTTAGCCTCCATATGTTTGTGTTTTTTACGCTTTTTTCCCTGTAACTGATTTCTAATCTCATAGCGTTGTGGTCAGAAAAGATGCTTGATATGATTTCAACTTGCTTAAATTTACTGAGGCTTGATTTGTGACCTGAGATGTGACCTATCCTAGAGAATATTCCATGCGCACTTGAGAAGAAAGTGTAATCTGCTGTTTTTGGATGGAATGTCCTATAAATATCAATTAAATCTATCTGGTCTATTGTGTCATTTAAAGCTTCTGTTTCTTTATTAACTTTCTGTTTGCATTATCTGTCCACTGGTGTAAGCGAAGTGTTAAAGTCCCCGAGTATTACTGTGTCACTGCCAATTTCCTCTTTTATAGCTGTTAGCAGTTGCCTTATGTATTGAGGTGCTCCTATGTTGGGTGCATATAGATTTATAATTGTTATATCTTCTTCTTGGATTGATCCCTTGATCATTAGGTAGTGTCCTTCCTTGTCTCTTGTAACATTCTTTATTTTAAAGTCTATTTTATCTGATATGAGTATTGCTAACTCCAGCTTTCTTTTGATTTCCATTTGCATGGAATGTCTTCTTCCATCCCCTCACTTTCAGTCTCTATGTGTCCCTAGGTCTGAAGTGGGTCTCTTGTAGACAGCATATATATGGGTCTTGTTTTTGTATCCATTCAGCAAGCCTGTGTCTTTTGGTTGGAGCATTTAATCCATTCACCTTTAAGGTAATTATCGATATGTATTTTCCTACTACCATTTTCTTAATCGTTTTGGGTTTGTATTTGTAGGTCCTTTTCTTCTCTTGTGTTTCCCACTTAGAGAAGTTCCTTTAGCATTTGTTGTAGAGCTGGTTTGGTGGTGCTGAATTCTCTTAGCTTTTGCTTGTCTACAATGCTTTTGTTTTCTCCATGGAATCTGAATGAGATCCTTGCTGGGTAGAGTAATCTTGGTTGTAGGTTTTTCCCTTTCATCACTTTAAGTATATCATGCCACTCCCTTCTGGCTTGTAGAGTTTCTGCTGAAAAATCAGCTGTTTACCTTATGGGAGTTCCCTTGTATGTTATTTTTCGTTTTTCCCTTGCTGCTTTCAATAATTTTTCTTTGTCTTAATTTTTTGCCAATTTGATTACTACGTGTCTCGGCGTGTTTCTCCTTGGATTTATACTGTATGGAAGTCGCTGTGCTTCCTGGACTTTGGTGGCTATTTTCTTTCCCATGTTAGGGAAGTTTTCAACTATAATCTCTTCAAATATTTTCTCGGGTCCTTTCTCTCTCTCTTCTCCTTCTGGGACCCCTATAATGCGAGTGTTGTTGTCCCAGAGGTCTCTTAGGCTGTCTTCATTTCTTTTCATTCTTTTTTCTTTATTCTGTTCCATGGCAGTGATTTCCACCGTTCTGTCTTCCAGGTCACTTATCCATTCTTCTGCTCAGTTATTCTGCTATTGTTACTTCTAGTGTAGTTTTCATTTCAGTTACTGTATTGTTCATCTCTGTTTGTTTGTTCTTTAATTCTTCTAGATCTTTTTTAAACATTTCTTGCATCTTCTCAACCTTTGCCTCCATTCTTTTTCCAAGGTCCTGGATCATCTTCACTATCATTATTCTGAATTCTTTTTCTGGAAGGTTGCCTCTCTCTACTTCATTTAGTTGTTTTTCTGGGGTTTTATCTTGTTCCTTCATCTGGTACATAGCCCTCTGCCTTTTAATCCTGTCTGTCTTTCTATGAATGTGGTTTTTGTTCCACAGGCTGCAGGACTGTAGTTCTTCTTGCTTCTGCTGTCTGCCGTCTGGTGGATGAGGCTGTCTGAAAGGCTTGTGCAAGTTTCCTGATCTAACCCAATATTGTTAATCAATATAAAATATTGTTAATCCAATATAAAATAAAAATTTTGAAAATGCCGTAGATCTTGGGGGGAGGCTAAGCTTCATTTTTAACCAGCTCCCAGGTAGTGCCAATGCTGCTGGTCCACATAGCATTGTGAACTAGCAAAATGATAAAGAACCACAGCAGAAACCCAGTTGTGCTCCCCCAGCTCATCCACCTCTACTTCTCAGTTTTAGAAATCAGCTTACATTTACTGTTTGAGCAGACATGGTCAGATATGGTTATAATATACTCCAGAGAGATGCACACCCAGAGGTGGGGTGTAGGACAGGTATGAAGTAATCTCCACTATTTCACCCCACCAATTACTTATCTTCTCTGCAAAAAAAAACCCATATTTTAATATCTACTGCTCAGATGCCATTATAATCCATTGCAGAATGAGGAATGTAATTTGTAGGTACAGAGGTTAGGTATCTATCAATCAAAACATCTTCCTGAAATCCAAAGGAAGGAGTCAAGATCTACGGAAATATCAAGTCAAGATATAGAGAGATAAAGCCTCATTCAACACACAGTCAGTTGGCCAGAATATTTCACTTTTGTTCTTTGATTTGGGGAGACAGGTAGAGACATAGCCTGTGTTGGTAGTGGAATAGGCCCAAGCTTTTGCATGCAAGTGCCCCAGTCTGGACTGGACTGGACTCTTCTCAACCCCACCTGGTAGTCCACTCTTGTTTGGAGATCTGAGATTTTTCTCCCCCAATTATTGTATACAGTCAATCTTCATCATTGCATATTCTGTATTGCGAATTGACCTACCCACTAAAATTCACTCAGCTCAAGTCAGTAACTCAGAGAGCTTTCACAGTCACCTGGCAACATGCGCAGAACAGTGAAAAAACTTGGGTCACCTGATGTGCACGTTCCCAGCTGAGCTTGAACAAGGCAACATGCTGCCTTCTTGTTTCCACTCTCATGATGTAAACAAGTGTGCTTTTTGTGGTCTATTTAATGCCACATTTTTCTTGCAATTTTGTGCTTTTATGGGTGATTTTGCTGTTTAAAATGGCCCCCAAGTAGTACTGAAATGCTGACTAGTTCCTAAGCATAAGAAGACTGTGCTGTGGTGCCTTACAGAGAAAATAGGTGTGTGAGATAAGCTTGTTCGGGCATGAGCCAATGCTTTTGGCTGTGAGTTCAATGTTAATGACTCAACAATATATATAAAGTGAGGTGTCTTTAAACAGAAACCCACATAAACCAAGGTCATGTACTGATGGATGAAAATGTTGTGAGCAGGGGCTCACAGGAACTCAACCCTGTATTTCTCCTGGAAGCAGTGGCTAGGTATTTGCTAATTCAGTGCTCATGGTGACCTTATAGGACAGAACTACTGCAGATAATGAGACGGGACTGTAGTTGTATGTATTACAAACAAGTAACTTGTGGTTAAGCATGTGGGCTCTAGAGCAGGGCAGTATGAGTTCAAATCCCAGATCTACCACGTATCAGCAGGGAGAGTTTGGGCTTCAGTTTCCTCTCTTGCAGAAGGACCTCATTCATAAGATTGTGGTGACGTTTAAAAAAGTCAGTGCACCCACCCATACTCATACGAAAAACACTTAGAATAATATCTGGCAGACAGCAAGTACTCAGCAATATTAGCTGTCACGATTGTTTATTATTTTGTAGGGCACGAAACACCTGAAAGCTCCGGAAAGGGTATAATATCACACAATGGGGGGCCAAGCTGAGACAGGAATATTGTTCTTCTGAGTCTAACATCTAACTCACAGGGGAAGCTATCCAAGTGTAGTGAGAAGTGTTTGGAGCCAGCATGGATGTCTGGTCATTGCCCTAAATATAGAGTTGTGGGCTGTGTATTGAAAGGCACAATGGGATGGGGTCAATCAGCAAGAGATAGGAAAAGGGGTGCCTTTGAGTGACTGCAGCCATTTCAGGTGTCAGATCTCAGACCCCGAGGTTTTGCAGCTTTTTATAGAATGCCTGTGGAAACATAATGGCAGACAAGGGTGACTGCAGTTCAGCATTTCAGACATATCATCTTCTCTCTATCGTGCTGCAGGGGTTATGCTACAAATTGAAAGATCCAGCTACATGAAAAGGAACTGACACATTGAGCCAGGAAGTTTTTTTTTGTGCAGAAAGCTCTGATCTTCAAGTTAGCCAATCTGGAAGGGGCATATTTGACAAGAATAATTTCAAAAAATTTTGCACTTGCAGAGATGGCAAGTGTAACAAGGGAATTAGGACCACATCTGGGCTTGATGGAATAAAAAAAAAAATCCAAATGTGAAGCTGGGATAAGGATGTTAAAAACTGAACACAGAACACCCCTACTGCTTCACAGCCATATCGGGTAGGATGACTTCATGCTTGGAATGAGGAGTAGGCTCCTTAGGGTTTGGGGTACTCAGAAGGCACCCTTCTTCATCTCCACTCCCCACACCAAGGTAAAACATGCTCTCTTCACCACTTGCCATCCTACCCCAGTGAATAGAGATGCTTCTTTTCTTTTGGAAGCAGTCTCTTAAAAACATTCATCTCACATTGTGAGGGGGATGGAGCTGGAGGGTAGAGGGCTTGCCTTCTTTTATTCTAAGATTTGTGGCTTTGAGGAAACAGATTTCCCTAAGAATGAGAGAAGAAAGAGAGATGATTTTTAAGAAAGGAGATAGTATGATGGAGGGACATTATTTATATCATGTTTTTTTAGATTCTGCATATAAGCAACATCATATAATATTTGTCTTTCTCTGTCTGACTTACTTCACTTAGTATGATGACCTCTAGGTCCATCCATATTGCTGCAAATGGCATTATTTCATCCTTTTTTAATGGCTGAGTAATACTCTGATGGAGGGAGATTATGAGTTAGTGTTTTTGGCATACAATGGGGAGTTAAGATAAAAAGAGTAATTAATAAAATTTTAGAAAATCAACATGCTGAAGGAGAAGGAGAGGATATTATTTGTTGTTATTATTATTGCCAGGTGGGTATTGCACTGGATGCCACAAGTCCCTCACTCAGTTAATGCCCCTAACGGTTTTTGGAGGCAGTGATGATTTTCCTCATTTTACCAGAAGGGAAATAGGTTCAGTGAAGTTTTCACATCTACTCGAGGTCACGTAGGCAGTAAATGGCAGAGATGAGATTCAAATACCTATGTGTAGGACTATATACACTACCAAACGTAAAATAGCTAGCTAGTGGGAAGCAGCCGCATAGCACAGGGAGATCTAGACCTAGAGGGGTGGGATAGGGAGGGTGGGAGGGAGATGAAAGAGGGAGGAGATACGGGGATATATGCATATGTTTAGCTGATTCACTTTGTTATGCAGCAGAAACTAACACACCATTGTAAAGCAATTATACTACAAAAAAGATGTTTAAAAAAAAATTAAAAAATAAAGCTTGAGCTCCTTGCGACCAAAAAATTACCCACAAGAACAGTAATAAAAGAGAGTATTTCCGGAGCACTTTCTACAGACTGTACACGCATGAACTAATTTAATCTTCACAGCAACCTTATGATTTACGTACAATTGTACCCATTTCAGAGATGCTGAAACCAAGGCTGAGAGAAGTTAAACAACTGGCCTAAGATCTCGTAGTTAATCATTTTCGGAGCTCTGAAAGGAGATACATCTGTGGGAAGCTTGCTAGGACTAAGGAGACACTCTTACTAGCATTTGCACTGGTATTTAAGCAAAGCCTCAGCGGTTGTGGGTGGAGTGGGAGCACTGAAGAAGGCGGTGTCCCGCGACACAGAGAATGGGCACTCGACCAGGGTCTGGCGCTAGGACTCCTGTGCCTGCCATGACATCACAGAGACAGTGAGGAAGGAGCGGGCCCAGAGCAGAAGGACTGAGGGGACAGCCCTAAATAAAGGAAGGAAGCAAGATACAGAGCAGAAGGATGATGGGGATGAGGAGAGACGAGGAGGAGGGCAGAAGTTATCTGAGCCCATTGCCTGGCTTGGCTCAGCACTACGGAGCAGGACACTAACCATCAGCCAGAGAAAAGCCAGAAGTTAAGAGGCAGGGAGGTCGTGCCAGGGATGCTGTTTCACTGTGAAGCCACAGTGGATCTGAGGTCTAGAATGAGACAGTTCTGGCTGGCCTGGAGGCTGTCGGATATTCAGTAGGAGCCCTGGCCTCCAGGGCTGGGCAGAGGGACTCTGAAGTCCGGGACAGCAAGCAGGGTCTGGAAGGGCCCCTCTGCTGAACTGAATCTGTGCTCAGCCAAGGAGTAGCGTGAGATGGACCAGGGCCCCCCTCGATGGTTTGTACTACCCCCTGTGAGTGGGCACCCAGCCTGGCCGAGAGCTAGACCACAGGGTCTGGTTTCTTTCACCTGCCAGGAAGGAGGAGGAGGAGGTGGAGGAAAGCTCTGCTCTCACGTATCAATACAAACACCAGCAGAAGAGACAGCTTTGCTCTTTCCCCTGGAAAAGTGACAGCCAAAATTTAATCTCTGCCACTCCCCTCAAAGCAAGGTGCTCTCACTTCTTTATTTTACCCAGAATGGCTCTCCAGCTCTCTAAATCCCGAGAAACGTTTAGAACCTCACTTTTCTCTGTCTCTCGGCTCCTGGGCAGAGGTGCACCTTCTTCTGACGGAGCCCTGCAACTCCAAGTATGATTTCTTTTAGGAGAAAACTGCCCACCATTTAGAGTAAATAAAGTTGAGAGCAGGGCTGACTGACTTCATTTCCACTTCCTAGTATAGCAACTGAAGAGGGAGCTTCTTTCATCTCCAGTTGCTCTTCTCAGAAAGTTTTTATTTAGCTTAATAGAAGAAAGCACAGTTTCCAGACCAAAAAGGAAGAAAATAAGACAAGGCAAGTAAGTAAAAGACGTTTCAGCTCAGACATTTAAAGAAAAGAAAAGAAAAGAAAACTCTTTTTCCTCTTTCTCTTTTTCTCTCTTCGTTTGACTTCTATTTTTCACCAATAATCCACTGTAGTATAGAATATCAATAAAATTCTATACTACATACTATGTAAATTATCAATAAAATAGTCGAAGGCGTGGGGTAAAAATACAAAAAGGAAGAGGGATGGGACAAAACGAACAAATACGCATCCAAAACCAATGTGGTAAACAATGTATCTTATAAGAAATGTCCACAGGGGAGCTGGTATATAAATAGAATCTCAGTGTGAAATAAGGACTGTGCCTTATCTCCTGTAGAAGCTGCTGTCTCTGTGCCAGCTAGCAAAGATGCTAACAAAAGAACACACTAAGTGACGTCCCATAGATGTCTGTCCTTCCCGTGGCATATCCTGTGTGTTACGTAAGGAGCAGTGGCAGGTGTGCTCACTTTGCCCACCTACATGCTTGATTTTTTTTTTTAAAGATTAAAGGACACCGTCCTACATGGAGCTGTCAGACATCACTCAGTGTGGGTTGATAGGAACCACAGTGAGCAACACCCAAGTGGGTTTAATCTGAAGGGAAAATGAAGATACCGTACTCCCAGGAAGTTTATATAATGACATATAAATTATTTATTTCCCAGGCTGTAATTTGAATAACCAACAGGACAAGAAAAAAGAATAAATGTTTGCGTATTGTACTTTGTGCGGTATAGGTGTCTCCACCTAATGAGTCTCCTGGATACTAGTTTGTGTCTGAATATCACCAGGGGTGATTATAGCTTGCAAAAGTACACCAGAAAAAGGCATGCCTTCCTATGTCTTAGGCTGTAATTAAAGCCACAAGCCATCAGATAGTGAAGAGGCCAGCTGCAGTCCTTGAAACCTTTAGCACCCTGGCATTAAAAATAGATTACAGCACAAAATATGTACCAAAAATAATCCCAATAAAAAAATTGGCACATTTGATTACTATAATTGATTTTTCCTTCTAGATATGAATAAATGACCCAGGCTAAATGCCAGTTCCTTGTAAAGAATTTCATTTAAGCTTCACTGAATTGAAAAGGCTCAACCAGACTCAACATTTCCAACTTCCTAGCAAGTAGCAGAAAAATCTACCTGACAGTTGCTATGGAAACACGACCAGGAAGAGTGAACCACCAGCCTATAAATCCACAGAGAAACCTTTCTTAATTGGAAGGCCTTTAACCCACACATTTTTCTCATAGCTGCAGAGCTTATTTCTAAAGAGATTATTAAATTCCTCAATTGACTTATGAAGGATGCTTCCCACTATATTACTGTGCTTTGGATTGCTCGTTCTTTATATCTGTTTCCAAAATTACAAAGCAGGCCAGGGATAATAAAAGTTAACACAGATGTTTCAATGAAAAATCCATATGATGTTCCAAAAATAACTTCAGCAACGCTGAAGAAAAAGGATTCCAATACAAGATCCAAGATGGTGTAGACAGGTTTGTTTCAAAGCCACACTGAAGTCACCAAACTTCACCACCCGCCTTCTCTGAATTCAACAGATTAATGTGAATGGGAAATCCTGACAGCATTTCCCAATGTTAAAGAGTGCTGACCAAAGCAGAAAAATAATGAATAAATGAAGTGGTGGAATATGTTAATTTTATGCTCACTCTTGATTTTTAAAAACTCTCTTTACAACCAAAAGTAAATACCACCTAGTATGTGACTGACTAAACAAGAGGCAAATAAACACAACTCAGTGTGTCTGGGAATCTCAGTTGGACTGGGGTAATTTGGGGTGACTAGTTCATTACTTGGTTTAATTGTGTAATATGGTGGAGAATGTAGCATATATAAACCCACCCACATCCTGAGGCAACCTTCTCTCCTTCCTTCCTGCTGTGTGGAAGAAACATCCCTCCTCCCAGCCCAAGATAATCCTGCATGGATTCAGCACCTGCCCTCCTTAGAGTCTCTAGGTGCCTTTTTATAGGTATCATGTCTACAAACCTACAAAATCCCCAAGCCCAAGTTCCACTTTGGAGTGCTTTCTCTCTCTTCTCTCCTTTCGGCCTGGTGTTTGAATGAATTCTAGTCTCCCCATTGCCCTACTTCCTTACTTCCTGTTCTCTCTTCAGTTCCCTGCAAGATGGTGCCCCCTCCCTGTCCCCACACTCAGTACTTACAGCCCCTGACTTCTCCTCTGGAAGGGAGGACCACTCCTGCCTTCCTTAGGTGAACTTTCTCCGTGTTTCCACGATATGGTGCTCTCCTGGCTTTTCGTCCATCTTTTCAGTTGTTTATTCTCTGCCCACTTTGTGGTATTCCTCCGGATATTTCATGAACTCTCTTTCTTCCTCCACCTTCCACCTCTCTTGGGCAACCTCAAACCCTCCCATGGCTTCAAAGATCATCAACACATTAATGACTCAGAAATATTTATTTTAACCTTCTTGTAAAAAAGAAGATTAAAAAAAAAATCTACCTCCTCAGGCTGTTGAGAACACTTGAGACAACATTTAAAACTTGTCTGACACGTTATCAGCACTCCGTGGAAATGTTAGCTACTATTAGTATGTATCTGAGACGCCTTAAAGATCGCATGTACAAAGCTGAGCTCACTGTCTTCTCCTCATGGTGTTTCTTCCCCTTGCCTCCTCCTCAGTAAATCCCTTACTCATCCTTTAAGTCCATTTTCACCAGCTCCACCCAAAGCCCCCCTTATCCTGCTTGAATTAGATGCCCCTCTTATGGGCTATCAAAGCATGCTGTATTATTAATGGCTGTATCCTGATGCATTGTAATTGCATGAGAGGGCAAAACTCATAGTTTTATTCACTGTTTTATCCCCAGCAAATATTTATTTGAGCTATGAATGAACGAAACTGGATCACTACATAAAACAAACCATTAACTATCAGTACTGATTCCTTCATGGTTATTTCATAAGGTCATTGACAATTTCCTTAGATTCACCCACTCTAACCTCCTTTGATGAAAATCTAGTTACTGCCAATTAACCATATAGAGGTGTCCAGTGTTACTTCGGTTTCAAAATCACACATGATGACGTGAAATTTTCAAGAAATATATGGGAAATGGGGTCACAAAGAATGGGGAGGAAAACCTGCTGAAAGGCTAAGGGCATGATGCAGGCAGAATACATTCATTTACACAGACACAGACAGTATTTCCCCAGCATTCAGACTGCAATTCCTCTTCCCTCTGAAACACTTACCTGGTGTCTATTATGACCATTAATTGCCTAGAGAAAAGTCATCTTTGAAATCATTTGTTTAACGATGTGGACCAAACCTTTCTGTGGTTAGTGTGCTCAAGAGACACTCACAGACCACAAACTTTGAGGACCCTCACACTACTGACACTGGGGAGCTCTCAGAGATTCAGGGTTTTAGTCAACCTGTTCGGGTGGCATTTAGGGAAAAGAAATGGGGCAGCAGGGGAGTCTGTGTGCAGAAACAAACACACCTGAGGTTAGTACATACACACAATTATCTCACAAACAATGAGCAGGGCCAAAGCACCATAGCTGGAAGCTGTCCTGATGTACCCAGGTGACCGCACATGTACACAGTCGCTCACGCACTCAGGAGGCTGTCACTTTGTGGCTTACTTTCTCAACCAATGACTCTGTGTTCTGTTTCACATACTTCCAACTTACAAAAGTTTGAAAGGGTCAGGGTGGGACAGTTGGACCAAACACAGTGTGTATTACTCTGATCTCCTTACCCAAGAGAAACGATTGAGATTTCTGTGATCATTCACTTGGGGAGGATGAATGCAACAGTGGAGCTTTGATGAGCAAGAGGTTTGATTCTGAATCTACCTCTCTCTCTTGCTGGTCCTATGACTTTGGGAAAACTTACTGAATCTCAGCTGCCTCACGTATGAAGAAGAGAAAATAGTACCATCCGTAGAGGATTGCTGCCAATTATATAAGGTAATGTGGATAAGGTCAATAAATGTTCAGTAAAATGTAGCTAAAGAAAAGGTGACCCATGTGGCTACATGAGGTCATCTCAAGTGAACATTACTGCTAACCCTTCCGGTGCTTTGATCAAAGGGATGGGTGGATGAATTAGCTCATGTATTGTTTTACCACCTGGAATATCATTTAGGATTTGAACACTAATAGCAGTAGCTATCTCTTTAGCTCTGACCCTTTTTGGAACACACGACTTCAGAAATATCTTTTGCAACAGTAGGTTTTCAACCTGCTCTTTAAAATTTAGAAATAGAAATTTGAACTTGTTTATTGAAAAACATAAAATGCTGAAATAACTTTAGTGATATATCTGTACTGTGCAGGATAATTACATATTGGACACAAAAGCAATTCTTTTATATAGACAGTGGAGTCAAAAATATTTTGGGGGGTTAAGGGGTGGTCTGCTTTTCTTTAAAAAGAAAAATAAAAAGTACCAAGAGGATATGTCTAAACAAAAGTGAATTTGGAAGTTTGGCCCACTGATTTGATCCACTCATCTGTACTCTACCCACTAAGATTTCACCATGTGATACTGTGGCACATATTTTCACATCGTTAACTAATTTAACCCTAATGATAACTTTGAAATATATTAGGCTTTTGGATATGATTTCCATTTTTATAGATGAAAAGACTAAAACTCAGAAATAATTTCCATAATTACACCAAGAATGAGGCAGAATCAAGATTCACACCCAGCTGTCTGATAACAAAGACTATTGTTTTTCTCTGACATAACCTTGTCTCATGATATAATGACATGTCACCTTCTTGGTGTCAGAGTAGCTGTATCATCCCAGGGTTCTCTATTCTTTATTCTTTCCCTTCCTCCCTATTTTTTCCATATGCATATTTCTTCTACCTGATGTACCTTCCTTTCTACACAATATTTTGTAATTTATTTAGGATAGTCATTTATCTGGAAAGATTTTTGAGAAGTACTATTGCTATTTTCTTTCTTTAATTAATAAAAGGAGGAAAAAATCCTCCTGTAGTGCAGGAGTGTCATCACTCCAGGACTCCCTGACATGGTCCTCTTACCTCTTCCTGCCCAAACTTAAGCATAAATCCTAAATATAAGGATGGAAACTTACACGCTTTGTTTCCACTATTTTTCAATTTTATATTCAGGTCTACTTTGTTTAAAGGTAAAAATAAAAAAATAAATAAAATAATGGGCTGGAAGGCCTCGATTTTAGGAATGTGAATTTGATCACAAACCCAAATTCTGGTTTATAAGCTTTCCTATCCAACATTTCACAAGTAGACTTTTCTCCTAGCAGTAAATATGATTAACGTATATGAAAGGCTGTTAAAACTATTTTCTAATAGTTAACTAGAGGGCTAATTCAAGGGAACAAGTGAAGAGGATTAACAAAATACCATAATACACGGGTTGGAAAATAACTTTTTGATCAAAAGAGGAGTCACGTGGCATAATTATTTGCTTTACTCAAACAATCATTCATGATATACCCAAACAGAAAAATAATTCTCCCTTTTATTAAGCCTCTCACTGTCATAATTTTCTTTGTGGCTTATGCTTTCCTGAAAAACCACCAATTTATATCTCTCTAACTTATTTCTCAAAGAGGACTTAATGAAAATGAGAGCAGATATACGGGCAGCATCGTCTTTATGCGCTGTTAAAAATTATTGTGGGAAAAAAATAAACGGGGAAGGCAACTTTTATCTTGATCTCTCCCCTCCCCCTTTCCATGAAGGAGGTAAGGTCAAAACCAAGAAATGAGAAATAAGGCTACGCAGTGTTACTTCTAGAACTTAACGAATCAGACTCTTAAAGTACACATGCCTCTCTCAGTTTCTTTAGACAACCTAGGGATCTGTACTAATTCTTAGGGCTCTCTTCTCCTCAGTAGTGTTCATATTAAATTCAGTCTTCTTCATTTGAGGGATGAGCTAAGGAACTAATGTTTTTTGAGAATCACAGCATTCCAAGGAGAAGGGCCATTTTTAGGGAGGAGGAACATGAAGCTTACAGATGAAGCAACTCACCTGCCGTCACAGATGTCATCCAAGTTTGAACAGTGATTCAGAGCCAGATCTTTCCACTGTACCATTCTACTTCTGTTACTTACAAATAGAATTCTTTTTTTAGATAAAAATAAATTCATGTTTTAAAATATATCTTTGGGTTCTGACTTTCAGTAATTGCAGTGGCTTGTATTGGATTAGTTCTCCTGCTGATAACAATTATCTTTAAAAAGATGTCTGTAGGTTCTGGAGAGTGACCAAATCAGGTGGAAACTCGAGGGGGCTCAACTCATTACAGAAGGAAACCACAGTGGGTGAGACCAAGGTAATACAGCTTTTCCTCTGAAGGAAACCCCCAGTTCTCCCAGCCATGGATGGATAAGATCAGGTAAAAAGAAACAGTGTAATTAGTCGGATGTACAAGAAGATTTATTTAGTTCTAGATATTGTTTTTCTACTTTCCTTTTGCCTAAGTAATAGCAGAATTCAGGCAAATGACACGTCCTTTTATGAAGCTCCCATGGGAAAGTGCTTCTCTCCTGCATTGTGGTGTGGTGGTGAAGAATGCAAACTCAGGAGCCAAACTGTTGCCAGCTGTGGGACTCTGGGCATGTTACTTAGCCTCTCTGTGTCCCAGTACCAACCTCGCAGTGGTACGTCAGTATTAAATGATTTCATAGTGAAAATTTCTTAGAATAGTGCCTAGCACATAATAAGCACTGTCATGATTTTTATTCCTCTGTGATACAACTGGAATGCCATCTGGTAGAAGTTTCTACAGAATGTACTAGTCATCACTCAGTGTGTCACTGGAAGTCATATATATAGGCAAGCCTTGGCCTCACAACATAGACCTTCACTTCTTAATGATATCATGCTTGGTAAATATAAATGTTATAATTACTCGTCTTCATGTCTGTTTTTACTACTAACTTAGGAGCTTCTTGAAGTCAGGGACGAGTTCCTACCTTAACTAGAATAGAACTAAAATATGCTCAATAAGACCTTGGATAAACACTTTTTGAAGTTAGAGGCAGGCACTATTCATTTAATTTAAGGATAAAGTAACAATACAAGTCGTATAAGAACGTAGGCTTTCATTTTATTAAATATAAAAGCCTGGGATCTATATATCAAGACTATTATAAAGAGATGCCAACACTGAATCAGAAATTTAAAAACTATTCCTTTTCATTCCTAAGATTCTATTGTTTTACCTTCTATTCCTTGAGCATATGCTTACTGAGCATTTACAATTAACCAAGCATTGTACTCGGCAGTGGGGAAACAGCTAATAATCACAAGGAACTTTCTAGACTGAAGATAAACAAAAGATGAACAATTAAACAGTTCAAACTTTAATAGAGGTAATTACAGTCTGTCCTACAGGATCAGTTCAGGTGGGAGATCACCTGAAGCAGTCACGACCAAAATAAGCATGAGGAGCAGGCTGGTGAAATGGCCAGACTGGAGAAGGGCTTACAGGCAGGAAGGTTAGAAAATTCACTCTAATATTAGGTAATGGAAGCTATGGCTATAACCTTCTTTCTCAGAAGAAAAACTAAGATTAATGGAAAATGGAATGTCTTGTTCTAAGGTTATTATTAATGATAGAATCAGGAATAATATTCAAACTTTTAAAGTTTCATCTCTATTCTAAATAGTTGTGTATTTCCATAAGCACATAATTTTAGAGCTGATTTTGTGCCCTTTCTATGATTTAACTCTTCTGTATTGATTAGTCATCATAATAACAGTAACGCAAATTACAATTAATGTTCTTAATAAAAAACAACAATCTGAGGAATGCCTTCAATAGGAACTTTTTAAAGTTCTCTATTTAACCCCCATTCACTTCATAGCATTTGCTCGTTCTTCCAAAGGGAAGTAGCTGGAATGCCCAGACATCTGAATATTATAGGCTTTTCTTTTATTTCTTCTTCTGGACCAGCTCAGTGATATGAACCTTAGGGTTCCTAAGAGCTCCACTCTAGGTCTGCATACAAATATGCCACACACGATTTTATAGGTGATTTTGAAATTCAAGGTTTAATTTGACTACACAATTTTTACCTTATGAGCTGGCCTTAGAATGAAACCTTCACATTTCTCTACTGCTTTATTGTTTTAAATATTAGTTCTTCTTATAATTACAAACTTATTTGATGCTCTTTAGCTATCTGTTTCTATTATAACATTGATTAGTTTCATTTAATACTAAAATGGGTAGAAACAGTCACAGGGTTATAGTGCTTATCCTCAGTGCCTCCCGCTGCCCCCTCCTTCCTGTGCTTAACCACGCTTTCCTGAAAATACCTCTGAAAGAACCCCTTATAAAGACCACTTTCTCGATACTGGCACACTAAGAAGGCCGCTATTGGTAGGGATGACAGTTAAATTCATCTTTCTCAGCCGTAACAATCACTCCAAAAAAGAAAACACACCACCACAAAATTGGTAATAGGACAAACTCAGAGAGAAGCAGACATTGCAAAACAAAAAGGATGATCTCTGTACTCCTCTACTCGTCCACATGTGGAGAGAGACCTTCCCCTCAGATGTTCATGGGCCTATTTCATCCCAACACCATTTCCTTCCCTCAAGAGATGTGAGTTTCACTACCTTACTTGTTTCTTGGAATCGACTCTGTACGATCAGAACCATCTGGGATTTTCAACGGCAGTTTGGCAGAGACTATGAACTTGCTCATTCATTCAGTACACACTGTGATGGCCTCCGAGTATACAGAACTTGAGAAGTTAAAATCTCCATTTCTAGCACTCTCCTTGCAGCTTGGGCTCCCAGGCGTGCTTTAGGTCCTGCCAATCAGACTCCCTCCTTTGAGTCCTGATGTGGAGTCAGATGAGGACAGAGCTAGGACTTGGTCATACATGTAGAGTGGACTGTGGCCGAGGCAGTGTCATCCTGGACAGAGAAGTTGTTCTGAACGTTTTCCTGATTTTACAACTGTCTCACTGTGGCAGAAGCAGTAGGATTCTGGTGACCCAGCTCCTCAGTGTGGCCTTGGGAGCCATTCCTGGAAAGAGCCTAGAGTTTGTTTCTTTCTCCTCTGACCTAGTTTTAACTGACTTAAACCCATTTCTGCTCAAACTTCATTCAATAATAAATGTCTTTCTACTTGAACTATCTAAAATGGATGTTTTTGCCTTAGAAATTGAAACCTTCCTGATAAACTCTGAAAAGGGCATTAAAGTAGATCCCCAAACTGAGAATTCCTGAAGGGGCAGGGTTCTGAAAAATCTGTTTTGTTTTTTTTTTTTAATTGTAAATTTAGCAATGCTCCTCATGCTTTTTTGACAACTGAATACTTTCATTTAGGTCTGAAGTCCCATGTGGGGTGGTGGCTCATAGGTTTGGTGAAGAGTTATATGGTCCGCGAAGAGTCAAAGCTTCTAGCAGTTCTCATCCCTGTTCCGCACAGTGAAATCATTTCACTGACATCTCTAGTCACCAACTTTGTAGGTTTAGGGGTAGAAAGGGCCTCCCTTGCCCTCAAGACTGGTGCTGACAAAATCCCTCTTCTAACAAAGACCACGCCCTAGCTTAATATTTGAAGGGTTTCGTGCTCACAAACATAGTTCAGATGTGTTACACATTAGCAGGTGAACCTATTTTTAAAAATGATTGAAGGTGTGATACATTATTTTAAAAATCTCTCCATAGTTTTCCCATACAATGTATCTCATTATTCTTTCAGTTCAGCAGTTATTCCTAACTACCCTTGATGCAGTTTTATGTCCATTCTGTCTTATCTAGAACTCATTAGTATAACCTAAGGTGATTTGGGTTGTGTATAAGTCATTTAAATTTGCATAATGAGCCCCAGTGCCTCTCTGGCATGAACGAAGAACTAAGGAAAACTTTGACAGTTTCAAGAGAGACATACAATTCGTTTTTGGTGGGGAGGAGGATCCCTTTATAATCTTAAGGTTTGAAGACAATATTTATTTATTCAGAGTGTCAGGAAAGACCAGGTCAATGACCCTTGATTAGTACTGCACAAAAGCTCACTCCATCAGGGACAAGATGTCAGCTTTGCAGTGAAAGCAAGTCTTCCTTTAATACATGATCTTTGAGAAGCCAATAAGCTACATTCCATGTTGAGCTCTAAGGGAGAGCTATTTCTAGGGCAGGGTCCAGGAAAAAAGAAAGCTGATCCAAAACCGAGGACATAAGCCCAAAGAAGAGGACATCCCTGATCAGGTAAATTTCTACTGAAATTTAGGGCTTTAATGGAATAGCTGTAATAATATGTGCTTCCCCTCACCCCCATAGCTAACATACAATGACCATACTGCCTTGCATAAATTACATTCATCACTCTATACGACCTTGAACAATCCTATGAAGTCAATGTTATTATTGCCATCACCCTACAGATTATGAAACTGAGGCTTAGAAATATTTAGTAATTATTCGGTGTAAAGCAACGTGGTAGTAGAACAAGGATTACAACTTAGGCACCCTAATTCCACTTTTCTGACTAGTGCTTCATACAAGATACTTAAGTCCTGTGACCTAGGGTGCTCACAGAACTCTATATGGATAATCTGGATCATTGAAGGTATACTCATTAGAAATTAGACCAACACACCAACGTGAAAGCACGGCAAACCAAGTCAGAGGTGACAACAGCAAAGAAGCTGTACAAGAAAGTATCCTAGGTGGGCCATTCCATCAAAAGGCAATGGCGGGGGGACCTTCAAGATGGCAGAGTAGTAGTAAGACGTGGAGATAATCTTCCTCTCCACAAATACATCAAAAATATATCTACATGTGGAACAACTGCTACAGAACACCTACTGAATGCTGGCAGAAGACCTCAGACTTGCCAAAAGGCAAGCAACTCCCCATGTACCTGGGTAGGGCAAAAGAAAGAAGAAAAAACCGACAAACCGACACAAAAGAACAGGGACAGGACCTGCACCTCAAGGAGGGAGCTGTGAAGGAGGAAAAGTTTCTGCACACTAGGAAGCCCCTTCACTGGCAGAGACAGAGGGTGAGTGGGGGGAGAAGCCTCAGAGCCATAGAGGAGGGCGCAGCCACAGGGGTGCGGAGGGCAAAGCAGAGAGATTCCCACACAGAGGATCGGTGCCGACCAACACTCACCAGCCCGAGAGACTTGTTGACTCACCTGTCGGGGCGAGTGGGGGCTGGGAGCTGAGGCTCCGGCCTCTTCAGAGGTCAGATCCCAGGGAGAAGACTGGGGTTGGCTGCGTGAACACAGCCTGAAGGGGGCTAGTGCGCCACAGCTAGCCAGGAGGGAGTCCAGGAAAAAGTATGGAACTGCCTAAGAGGCAAGAGACCATTGTTTTGGGGTGCGGGCATGAAACACTAAGGCTGCTGCTGCTGCAGCCACCAAGAATCCTGTGTGCAAGCACAGGTCACTATCCACATCTCCCCTCCCGGGAGTCTGTGCAGCCCTCCACCGCCAGAGTCCCGTGATCCAGGGACAACTTCCCCAGGAGAACACACGGCACGCCTCAGGCTGTTGCAATGTCACACTGGTGTCTGCCACCGCAGGCTCACCCCACATTCCATGCCCCTCCCTCCCTCCAGCCTGAGTGAGCCAGAGCCCCCTAATCAGCTGCTCCTTTAGACCCGTCCTGTCTGGGTGAAGAACAGACGCCCTCAGGTGACCTACATGCAGAGGCAAGGCCAAATCCAAAGCTGAGCCCTGGGAGCTGAGCGAACAAAGAAGAGAAAGGGAAACCTCTCCCAGCACCCTCAGGAGCAGCGGATTAAATCGCCACAATCAACTTGATGTACCCTGCATCTGTGGAATACCTGATATTCAGGTATTCCTGAAGGAATACATCCCACAATTGAGGCGGTGGCATTTGGGAGCAACTGCAGACTTGGGGTTTGCTTTCTGCATCTAATTTGTTTCTGGTTTTACTTTTATCTTGGTTTAGTATTTAGAGCTTATTATCACTGGTAGATTTATTTATTGATTTAGTTGCTCTTTTTTTATGTATATACATATTTTTTCATTTTTCTCTTTTTGTAAGTGTGTATGTGTATGCTTCTTTGTATGATGTTGTCAGTATAGCTTTGTTTTTACCATTTGTCCTAGGGTTCTAGTATACATTTTAACAGTTGTTATCACTGGAAAATTTGTTTATTGGTTTGGTTGCTCTCTTCTTTCTTCTTTTTTAAAATTTTTTTATTGTTAATAAATTTTTTTTTATTTTAATAACTTTATTATTTTTCTTTCTTTCTTTTTTTCCTCCCTTTTCTTCTGAGCTGTGCGGCCAACAGGGTCTTGGTGCTCCAGCAGGGTGTCAGGCCTGAGCCTCTTAGGTGGGAGAGCCGAGTTCTGTACACTGGTCCACCAGAGATCTCCTGGCCCCACATAATATCAAATGGCGAAAGCTCTCCCAGAGATCTCCATCTCAACACTAAGACAGGGCTCCATTCAACGACCAGCAAGCTATAGTGACGGACACCCCACGCCAAACAACTAGCAAGACAGGAACACAAACCCACCCCATTAGCAGAGAGACTGCCTAAAATCATAAGCTCACAGACACCCCAAAACAAACTACCGGATGTGGTCCTGCCCACCAGAAAGATAAGATCCAGCCTCATTCACCAAAACACAGGCACCAGTCCCATCCACCAGGAATCCTACACAACCCACTTAATCAACCTTACCCACTGGGGGCAGACACCAAAAACAATGGGAATTACAAACCTGCAGCCTGCGAAAAGGAGACCCCAAATGCAGAACATTAAGCGAAATGAGAAGACAGAGAAATACACACCAGATAAAGGAGCAAGGTAAAAACCCACCAGACCAAACAAATGAAGAGGAAATAGGCAGTCTACCTGAAAAAGAATTCAGAGTAATGATAGTAAAGATGATCCAAAATCTTGGAAATAGAATAAATACAAGAAACATTTAACAAGGACCTAGAAGACTAAAGAGCAAACAAACAATGATGAACAACACACTAATGAAATTAAAAATTCCCTAGAAGGAATCAATAGCATAATAACTGAGGCAGAAGAACGGATAAGTGACCTGGAAGATAAAATACTGAAAATAACTACCATAGAGCAAAATAAAGAGAAAAGAATGAAAAGAATTGAGGGCAGTCTCAGAGAGCTCAGGGACAACATTAAATGCAACAACATTCGAATTCTAGGGGTCCCAGAAGGACAAGACAAAAATACAGGGACTGAAAAATATTTGAAGAGGTTATAGTTGGAAACTTCCATAATATGGGAAAGAAAATAGTCAATCAAGTCTAGGAAGCACAGAGAGTACCATACAGGATAAAGCCAAAGAGAAACACACCAAGACACATCAATTAAACAATCAACAATTAAATACAAAGAAAAAATATTAAAAGCAGCAAGAGAAAAGCAACAAATAACATACAAGGGAATCCCCATAAGGTTAACAGCTGATTTCTCAGCAGAAACTCTGCAAGCCAGAAGGGTGTGGCAGGACATATTTAAAGTGATGAAAAGGAAAACCCTACAACCAAGATTACTCTACCCAGCAAGGATCTCTTTAAGATTCGATGGAGAAATTAAAACCTTTACAGACAAGCAAAAGCTAAGAGAATTCAGCACCACCAAACCAGCATTATAGCAAATCCTAAAGGAACTTCTGTATCAAGGAAACACAAAAGAAGGAAAAGACCTACAATAACAAACCTAAAACAATTAAGAAAATGGTAATAGGAACATACATATCAATAATTACCTTAAATGTAAATGGATTAAATGCTCCAGCCAAAAGACAAAGACTGTCTGAATGGATAGAAAAACAAGACCCGTATATATGCTGTCTTAAAGAGACCCACTTCAGACCTAGGGACACATAGAGACTGAAAGTGAGGGGATGGAAGAAGACATTCCATGCAAATGGAAATCAAAACAAAGCTGGAGTAGCACTTCTCATATCAGACAAAACAGACTTTAAAATAAAAACTATTACAAAAGACAAAGAAGGACACTACATAATGATCAAGGGATCGATCCAAGAGGAAGATATAACAATTGTAAATATTTATGCACCCATCACAGGAGCACCTCAATACATAAGACAAATGCTAACAGCCATAAAAGGGGAAATCAACAATAACACAATAATAGTAGGGGACTATAACACCCCACTTTCACCAATGGACGGATCATCCAAATTGAAAGTAACTAAGGAAACACAAGCTTTAAATGACACATTAAACAAGATGGACTTAAATGGTATTTATAGGACATTCCATCCAAAACAACAGAATACACTTTCTTCTCAAGTGCTCATGGAACATTCTCCAGGATAGATCATATCTTGGGTCACAAATCAAGCCTTGGTAAATTTAAGAAAATTGAAATCATATCAAGTATCTTTTCTGACCACAATGCTAAGAGATTAGATATCAATTACAGGAAAAGAACTGTGAAAAATACAAACACATGGAGGCTAAACAATACACTACTAAATAACCAAGAGATCACTGAAGAAATCCAAAAGGAAATCAAAAACTACCTAGAAAAAAATGACAATGAAAACACGACGATCCAAAACCTATGGGATGCAGCAAAAGCAGTTCTAAGAGGGAAGCTTACGGCAATACAATTCTACCAAAAGAAACAAGAAAAATCTCAAATAAACAACCTAAACTTACACCGAAAGCAATTAGAGAAAGAAGAACAAAAAAACCCCAAAGTTAGCAGAAGGAAAGAAATCATAAAGATCAGATCAGAAATAAATGAAGAAGAAATGAAGGAAATGATAGCGAAGATCAATAAAACTTAAAGCTGGTTCTTTGAGAAGATAAACAAAATGGATTAATGACTAGCCAGACACATCAAGAAAGAAAGAGAGAAGACTCAAATCAATAGAATTAGAAATGAAAAAGGAGAAGTACAAAGACATTGCAGAAATACAAAGGATCATGAGAGATTACTACAAGCAACTCTATGCCAATAAACTGGACAACCTGGAAGAAATGGACAAATTCTTAGAAAAGCACAACCATCTGAGACCGAACCAGGAAGAAACAGAAAATATAAACAGACTGATAACAAGCACTGAAATTGAAACTGTGATTAAAAATCTTCCAACAAAAAAAAAGTCAACCAGATGGCTTCACAGGCGAATTCTATCAAACATTTAGAGAAGAGCTAACACCTATCCTTCTCAAACTCTTCCAAAATACAGCAGAGGGAGGAACACTCCCGAACTCATTCTATGAGGCCACCAACACCCTGATACCAAAAGAAGACAAAGATGTCACAAAGAAAGAAAACTACAGACCAATATCACTGATGAACATAGATGAAAAAATCCTCAACAAAATACTAGCAAACAGAATCCAGCAGCACATTAAAAGGATGATACAACATGATCAAGTGGGGTTTATCCCAGGAATGCAAGGATTCTTCAATGTATGCAAGTCAAACAATGTGATAAACCATACTAACAAACTGAAGAATAAAAACCATATGATCATCTCAATAGAAACAGAAAAAGCTTTCAAGAAAATTCAACATCAATTTATGATAAAAACCCTCCAGAAAGTGGGCATAGGGGGAACTTCCCTCAACATAATAAAGACCATATATGACAAACCCACAGCCAACATTGTTCTCAATGATGAAAAACTGAAACCATTTCCTCTAAGAACAGGAACAAGACAAGGTTTCCCACTCTCACCACTGTTATTCAACATAGTTTTGGAAGTTTTAGCCACAGCAATCAGAGAAGAAAAAGAAGTAAAAGGAATCCAAATTGGAAAAGAAGAAGTAAAACTGTCACTGTTTGCAGATGACATGATGCTATACATAGAGAATCCTAAAGACTCTACCAGAAAACTACTAGAGCTAATCAATGAATTTGGTAAAGTAGCAGGAGACAAAATTAATGCACAGAATTCTCTTGCATTCCTATACACTAATGATGCACAATTTGAAAGAGAAATTAAGCAAACACTCCCATTTACCACTGCAACAAAAAGAATAATACCTAGGGAAAAACCTACCTAAGGAGACAAAAGACCTGTATGCAGAAAAGTATAAGACACTGATGAAAGAAATTAAAGATGATCCAAATTAAAGATGATACAATCAGATGGAGAGATATACCGTGTTCTTGGATTGGAATAATCAACATCATGAAAATGACTATACTACCCAAAGCAATCTACAGATTCACTGCAATCCCCATCAAACAGCCAATGGCATTTTTCACAGAAATAGAACAAAAAATTGCACTATTTGTAGGAAACACAAAAGACTCCGAATAGACAAAGCAATCTTGAGAAAGAAAAATGGAGCTGGAGGAATCAGGCTCCCTGACTTCAGACTATACTACAAAGCTACAGTAATCAAGACAGTATGGCACTGGCACTAAAACAGAAATATAGGCCATTGGAACAGGATAGAAAGCCCAGAAAATAACTCACACATATATGGTCACCTTATCTTTTTAAAGGAGCCAAGAATATACATTGGAGAAAAGACAGCCTCTTCAATAGTGGTGCTGGGAAAACTGGACAGCTACATGTAAAAGAATGAAAGTAGAACACTCCCTAATGCCATACACAAAAATAAACTCAAAATGGATTAAAGACCTAAATGTATGGCCAGACACTCTAAAACTCTTAGAGGAAAACACAGGCAGAACACTCTATGACATAAATCACAGCAAGATCCTTTTTAACCCACCTGCTAGAGAAATGGAAATAAAAACAAAAATAAACAAATGGTACCTAATGAAACTTAAAAGCTTTTGCACAGCAAAGGAAACCATAAACAAGATGAAAAGACAACCCTTAGAATGGGAGAAAATACTTGCAATGAAGCAACTGACAAAGGATTAATCTCCAAAATATACAAGCAACTCATGCAGCTCAATATCAAAAAGCAAACAACCCAATCCAAAAATGGGCCAAAGACCTAAATAGACATTTCTCCGAAGAAGATATAACAGATTCCCAACAAACACATGAAAGGATGTTCAACATCACTCATCATTAGAGAAATGCAAGTCAAAACTACAATGAGGTATCACCTCACACACGTTAGAATGGCCATCGCCAAAAACTCTACACACAATAAATGCTGTAGAGGGTGTTGAGAAAAGGGAACCCTCTTGCACTGTTGGTGGGAATGTAAATTGATACAGCCACTCTGGAGAACAGTATGGAGGTTCCTTAAAAAACTAAAAATAGAACTACCCTATGACCCAGCAATCCCACTACTGGGCATATACCCTGTGAAAACCATAATTCAAAGAGCGTCATGTACCACAATGTCCACTGCAGCTCTATTCACAATAGCGAGGACATGGCAGCAACCTATGTTTCCATCAACAGATGAATGCATAAAGAAGATGTGGCACATATATACAATGCAATATTACTCAGCCATAAAAAGAAATGAAATTGAGTTATTTGTAGTGAGGTGGATGGACCTAGAGACTATCATACAGAGTGAAGTAAGTCCGAAAGAGAAAAACAAATACCGTATAATAACACATATACATGGAATCTTAAAAAAAAAAAAAAAGACTCTGAAGACCTAGTGGCAGGACAGGAATAAAGATGCAGATATAGAGAATGGACTTGAGGACATGGTGGGGGAAGGGTAAGCTGGGACAAAGTGAGAGAGTGGCATGGACATATATACACTACCAAATGTAAAACAGATATCTAGTGGGAAGCAGCTGCATAGCACAGGGAGATCAGCTCGGTGCTTTTGTGTCCCACTAGAGGGGTGGGATAGGGAGGGTGGGAGGGAGACTCAACAGGGAGGGGATACTTGGATATATGTATACATATGGCTTATTCACTTTGTTATACAAGCAGAAACTAACACACCATTGTAAAGCAATTATACTCCAATAAAGGTGTTTAAAAAAAAAAGGCAATGGCATTACACGTGTGATCTGGTCTGATAGATTCTCTATTCATGAATAATCTAACCTCTCCTTAGGAGATGTTGAAAAACTATTTTAGAACAAATTAATTATTTGTTATTTAGTTTTTTTTCTTTTGATTACACTTCCCTCTAATATATATGGTCACATTGCTTTCAAGTGAAGTCTGCTAAAACTAGTGAGGGTATATTTCCAAGCTTCTGACTGTGAGTTTCACTCAAAAGTAATGTAAAAGGCTCTCACCTGAGGTAATAACTTTCTGCTACTGATACGTGTTCATTAAATATTACATTAAAAGGATGATGGATGTCATGATTCCCTGATTGGAATATAGCATGATGCAGTAGAAAGACTACAGTTTTTTAAATTAGGCAATCCTATGTTTAAATGTTTTCTCCATCATATACCAGCTTTTTGAACTCTGGTAAATCACTAAAAGTCTCTGAACTTCAATTTCCTCAACTTTAAAATACTGAGAAAAAAATACTACCAAGGAGTTTGATAAGATGATTAGAGATAATGTATTAAGAGCACCTGGAAACTGGGCATCTCACCAGTAAAGCAACACCCTAAAGACGTGCTCAGGAAAGGGTCAGCTAACATTGGGAGACTAACTTTTGCATTATCTCCTTGCTTAAAAGGTCAGTAGGAAAGGCTGGAGATGGGAGGCAATTTCTCTCTTCCACCCCCAAAATCTAGCTATGTTTTGTTTTTTGAGTGATGCGATCTTTGCCTTCAAAAAATTAATACCAACTTGTTGCTGGTTGGCCCAAAACAGACTGGGAGTTACTCAAAAGGCAGTCTCCATCCAGACTTCTGTTTTGGGGGAAAAGTCTAAATTGTAAGATGTAGATGTGGGCCAACCTTAGGAAGAGAGAATTTGGAGAACATCCCCTCCACGGCACGATTTTGTCAGTCCTGGCATAGCAGGGACTATGAGCGCCCCCAGGAGATGGCAAGACTTAGACATGGTTGAAGCACAGAGGCTCCAAGAGCCGTGAGTTTCTGCAGTACAGCCTGAGGGGCGGGGCTTACTCAGAGCCCGAGTCTGGCAGACAACTGGAGCAGGTGCCTTGTGTAGTAACAGTGGGGATGGGGAACACTGTAGTTGCAGAACCTGGCTCTGCCCTGGCCATATAAGCCCAGAATTCTTGTTTCATAAAAAGGAAGGAATGCAGGCAACTTGATAATGACAGAGATTGCATTTTTTTCTTAGCTGGGAGAGTGGAGTCTCCAAGCAGATTAAATTTGGTAGAGGGGAAAACAAAACAAAAAGAAAAAGAAAAGGAATATTACATTCTTCAACTTGTGTATTGTAAAATAACTTTTGTAATTATTACACTACCCTCTGCATAGTATCTATGATTTTTAAAAGACATAGGCTATTAAAAAAATTCTTAACCTTGAGTACTCATTCTCTTTTAGTATTGAAATATACCATGCCCTCCCCACCCATAAAAGGAATGAGTAAAGAATTTATTAAAAAAGATTAAGAGGGAGAGAAGAGATAAAGAACTGAATATGAATATTTTAGATAAGCTTTCAGTCAATAGGAATGAAGGCTTCAACTCCTAAGTATTAGGGCGGGGAGAGCAGTAGGAAAGAAGAAAGAAATAACAGTCAAGTACCTACTATGTGCCTGGCAGTCTGCTATATGTTAAGGGTCATAGATATTATGACCTTCACTTTTATAGCCGTGGTGAGTCTCATAGGATTTAAAATTTTTTTCTATATTCATACAGTTCATAAGCAGCAAAGATGAGATTTATGGCAGCACCTTCTCCTACAAACTATTGTTCTTTCTGTCATTCCTAGTTGTCTCTGTAAATTGTCTAGTGCTCCCGGGGTGGTGGTGAGGGGAAATTATGAGGCAAGCCTGAGATACCTCAAGTGAGCTTATCAAAATTGTATGTCACCTCCCTTTTAGCAGGGAAACTCTAATTTTAAATGGGCCGAGGGAATTTTTCAAAACTTACACATTTTTAGCTGTGAGACGAAATTTTTAGGGACAAGAAACATGAGTGACTGGAGCCAGGGATCACCCCAGAAAAGCATCTGCAGGCTTGACAGCAGCCCTATGCCCTGGGGCAGGTTGTCTTGGGAAACAGTCATGCCGAGGTTTGGATTTTCCATCTCTCAGCTCACCTGCTCATGCTGTTCACACTTGTGACTGAGGGAAGCCCCCTCCTCCCCTAGAAAAAGGCTTTAATTTGTTGGGGCAAGGATAAATTACAAGAGGACAATCCAGCTGTTGTAAATTACACATATTCCCTCTATGTTGTCTCTCACTGAGTAGATGTGGGAACAGGAAGTCCTATTATCTTTCTCGATCAGAGTTTCTTTTATTTTCTTGGAAATAGAATCTGTGCCAAATCAACCACCAGACATGCCCTTCTCAGCAAGGGAATTTAACCAAAGAGCACCTGGAAACTGGGCATCTCACCAGTGCAGCAGGAAGCAGAGGCCACATTTGTCTTAAAGATTTCTTTTTTTTGATAACATTTCACACATTAAGAAAAAAGCAGAACAAATGCAAATTTGAAAAATGCTGGCAAAATAATTATAGTCATTCTTGAAATACCCAGAGAGGCTGGGTGAGAATTCAGAATGCTTACGTGTGAGGAAGCAAAGTGGCATGGCTAATTTTAGGGCACAAAGTCTCTTTTCCTTGTCCTATCCCCTAACCTCAGTAAGCAGTATTTTCAGCAAGTCAAGTGCAAACAATACATAAGCAGATGAAATAAATAAAATGAGATGAAGTGGATGGTTTGGATTTTGGCGGGCAGCAATATACCCATATCACATTTTTAACAATTTTGTGCTAAGGCCAGGGTGTAAACCAAAGACTATCAAGATACTTCAGGCATGAGATTTGTTACTTCTGTAAAGAGAGAAGGATTACTGAGAAGAGTGTCTAGAAATGGCATCCAAAAAGGCTTACGTCACTTCCATTTTCATTCAGTGTATTTCCTTCCTCACAATCATTAAGAAGCTAAAGAATATTTCTTGGCATAAAATATTTTCCTTTGTTTGAGACGTGTCCATCTTTTTCTTTCTGCTTTTTTCTGTTTCCACAAAAAATTGGATCTCAGGGGCATTGAGCTGAGTAAATAATTTTTCAAGTCTTAATTTGGTATCATCGTGAGTCTGCTTTCTGTTTGATTTTACTCCCCTCTCCTTTTTTTTTCCAATTCCTTTCATTCCCCTCCTCAAAAGTATCCATTCGAATGTTTTACATGTATCATATATATGTATATATAAAACATATATTGTAACCATATAAAACATGTTATATAAATATAAATATATAACATATAAATGTTTTAAACATGTATATATATCTATATATATCTATATGAATCTCCTTCAAAATACGGAGTTGTGGGGGGTATATATGTATGTACTTTTAGTTTACATAAGCAGAATAGTGCTATGTATCTCTTTTTTTCTTACTCTTTTCAGTCAACATCGTGTTTTTTTTGTTTTTGTTTTAAACCCCACATTTGTTTATTTATTTATTTTTTTTGGCTGTGTTGGGTCTTTGTTTCTGTGCGAAGGCTTTCTCTAGTTGCGGCAAGCGGGGGCCACTCTTCATCGCGGTGCGCGGGCCTCTCACTATCGCGGCCTCTCTTGTTGCGGAGCACAGGCTCCAGACGTGCAGGCTCAGTAGTTGTGGCTCACGGGCCTAGTTGCTCGGTGGCATGTGGTATCTTCCCAGACCAGGGCTCGAACCCGTGTCCCCTGCATTGGCAGGCAGATTCTCAACCACTGCGCCACCAGGGAAGCCCAACATAGTGTTTTTAAAAAAAATTGTCCATGTGTCTTAGCCTGGGTTCTCCTGAAGGAGAACCTGAGAGAAAATGTTTTGTGCAGATGGTTTGTTTGAGAATGATCCCAGAGTGCTGATGTCAGGGATGTAAAGAGTGAATGAAGAAAGAAAGTCCAATACATAAACCTGTTATTTGGTTGTCTCCACTGACCCTATGATGTGCCCGTGATCCTTTAGAACCTTCTTAAAAATTGTATGAAATGCATCTCAGAATTTTCTGCCCAGGGGATCAAAGTAGGAAGCATGTGTTTATCCACTGGCTTTTGTCCTTCACTGGCCAACCGGGGTCTCACAGGCACTAATTTCTCTATACTTTTCAGTTGACCTTGGAGTATTCTTGCAGGCACCCCATACCACAGCTTCAGGGAAGCCCCAGGGAAGGAAACAGTGCTTTGTTGTATGGATCAAGGTCAGGAACCATCAGGTTGCATCCAGGCAAATCTCTCTGAAGTGCAAAAGTGGTTGCCATGGCAGTGACCTGGAGTTCTTCTTGGTGAGACCTACAAAATAGGGAGGAATCCCCCAGAGGTGTCTGATACACCAGGCTACTGAATGGGCATCTGTTACTATTTGGACCACTTTCTATTTCATTGTTGGCATATACCACATTTATGGAATCTCCTTATTTTACCTGTAACCCTCTAAAACCACGACTGGAGTGAACATCCTCACACATAATAATGACCCTAGACTTAGGCACAGGGACTTCTATCCTGGGTGCCAGGCTTTAGGCAGTGCTGTGCTTTGGAGAGCCTTTCTTGAAGTGTTCTAAGTACCTCTATGGTGCCTGGGACAGGCCAGGCTGGAAGTGCCATTTGGGTGGTGCCCTGAGCCTGGACAGTGAGCATGTGGGGTTGAGCAGTTGCCCTATGGAGCTCCGTTACTCATATTAATAGGTCTACCCAAATCCTGTGGCCCAGGTTCCATGAGATTGGGTGTTGACACACTAATTTTTGAAGATTCTCTAAGGTGACAGAGGTGATGGTGCCCATCCTTTATCTTCTCTGCCATACCCAGCTCTCCCCTCCCCCACTTCTGGCATCCAGATGGGTCACTCTACTTCCTCCACAGGCTCTGCATGGAAGCCAGTCCTCCATGGTTGGCTGGACCCATCTCCTCCAAGAGCTTTGGCAATCTAAACTCTTGGTTCACAATTCCAACAAGCCCTTCCTATCTACATCTTCTCTTGCCTGCAACTAATTTGATGGCATCACACTCTGTGGTCTTAAGCAGTGACAGATGAAGGCTGGACATTCCTTGAGAAAATGGTACCGGTATAAAATCCCAAAAGGGAAATTTAACATGAAAAGAGAACAAATTATCATTCATATTGTCCTGCATAATCTGGGTAAGACTTGCATTTGCGGTCATTATCAATGAAGTAGAATAATAATGTTTGAGATAGTCTTTGGAATTCAGTATTCATGGAGAGCAGAATGAATGATGCACTGTCATGAGTAATTATGTATCCAGCATTAAATAATTAAAATTGTATAACTGCAGAGACAAGAAGGTATTTTTTTGTTAAAGTTCCAAATAGCCATGGAATTGTGAGTAACAACTATGTTATCCCTTTTTCTGTGGTAGGAGATAAGAAATTGGCCAGAAACAGCATGTTGGACAATAAAGAACATGAAGAGGTTACTGTTGGATCTGACCAAGAAGAGATGGTACTTGGACACCATGAAGAGTATTCACACGCACTAATTAGACAATAAACAAATATTTCAACACCCCCTTCTCTACCCATTATTCTAAATAATCAATTAACCACTATACCTCACATGGGTTCCTCAATTTTTTAAATACATTTGTCTCCTCAAATTATATATACAGACCAGGGTTCTGCCAAAAATATTTGTATGAGTCCCCCATACACTAAGAGTAGTCCTATTTGTACATGTTTTTGATTTTCTCTGGTGCCTACTTAGGAGAGGAATTGCTAAATTGTAGCATATGCATACACCTGATGGTTTTCTAGAATGGCCACATCATTCTAAACTCCCGTCAGCTATGCTTGTGGTTCTACAGCATCTTCACCGTTATTTATCACCTGCTTTTTATATTTTTACTAGGATAATTGGTTTAAAATGATAGCTCATTGTTCTAAGTTGTGATTTGTTGATTACTACTACAGTAAAGCCTTTCTTTCAATAATTCTAGGCCATTTGGCACAGGATGTAAACTCTCTTTTCTTCTTCTGCTACATTCTCCCAATAGGAAGTAGCCTCACCCACAACCATTGATCTAATCACCATCATGATTCAGGATTTTACCAACTCTATACCCCCAGATCTTTCTTTTGGGTTCTACACTCAAGTAGCTTACTGACTGCTTAACATTTTCATCTACATAGCTCACAGGAACTTAGACTCAAAAAAGCCAAAACAGAACTAATGATCATTCCTCTCCAAACCTACTTCTGCAGGTTCCCCTGTCTTGGTAATCCAATCATCACCTACGTAGTGATTCAAGCCAGAGACTGGTATATCCACATTTAATCAATAGTAAAGTCCTGTTGGGTAGATTGCTTAAATATCTTTTGAAGCAGCATGGCTTTCTCCATTTCCACTTTTCTGACCTATTCTAAGAAACCATCAACCTTCCTCTCCCGTATTATCTCAGAAGTTTACTGAATGGTCTTTCTACCTCCAGTCCTGCTCCCTGCCAAACCGTTTTCCATTCTAGCCAGCGTGACCTGTTAACAGTGAAAATCTACGCATTTAACCTCTCTGTCTAAAATCCTTGAATAACCTCCTTCCATATCCTTTATAACAAAGTCCCATGGACTCAATGAATCCTGTTAAGACCAGGGGTTTTTCTGTGTCAGCCTCATCTCATGCTACTCTTTTCCTCACCTCCTGCACTCCAGCTTGCAAACACAATGTTCCTCCTTAGAATCTAGGTAAATACTCTTAGCTCTACCTTGAGTGGCTTCCTCCCTGTGATGGATTAAATATGCCATATTTTTCTTCTCCTTCCTCCCTTTTAGAGGCAGAACTGAAACTGTGCTAGCATATAAATACTTTGAACAATCTGAGGTAGCTCTGGGTCTAAACCTTAAAACCTGGTTACTTTTACTTTTTTGTGGTTTTTGTGAGTCTTGAATTGCCATCTAAGAAGTTAGACTTTATGGAGAGAGCATACGGAAAGGCCACATAAAGAATCAAGACTCTGCAACTCCACGGAAAGAGAGAGAAACCCAGCCATCCTAGTGGACGCCAGCCTTCAAAACATCCACTACCTAAGTGACAGACAGCTTAGGTAGTCCAGCCTTATAGAGACCATTACTGGAGTACCAACTGACATCCCATGGAATGGAAGAATTACCCACCTGAGCAGTCAGTCACACAATCATGAAAGATACTGTTGTTAAAAAATAATTACTTCTGTGAAACTACCAAGGGTTGAAGTGGTTTGTTAGGCAGCAAATAGAGTTGCCTTGTCAGAAGCAAGGAGTATTATGACAATGATTCAGGTATTCTGTAAATGCACAGATAGTGATTTTGGCAGAAGCATTTCCAGCAGGTAAGGCAAATCCATTTCTAGAGTAAGTGACTATTCCAGTGAGAGTAAACAACTTCCTCTTTCATGACGGAAGTGGTCAAGAATAATCCTCCTGCCTTAAGTGGCTGGCTGGTGACCGCCAGGTACCATAACAGACATATGCTGGCTAAAGAAGATCCTGTGAGTTGATCAATGTCTTCCCTATACAAATGTATTAACTGAATCTACATTTCTGCTGTAAAATGAGAAATATAAACACCCTTAGAACATGGCATTTTAGAAGTATAAGTGAAATCTAGTAGATTGTTCTAAAGCCTGAACATCTCATTCAAATAAAGCAAACATTTAACCTCCACATTAGACATTTAAACAGGGCCCCAATAAATCAATTTCCTCATTTGTTTTGTATGTCATTAAAGTATTCAGCTATAATCTGGCATACATACTTTTGGGATGCCTGGTTATAGAGAATTCTGAACTGTTAAATAAATAAGAGGGTCAACTCATATTCTAAATTCAGCCTTTCAGAATTCTTTTATTTTCAGAGTTTTGCTTGAGCAGGAAATTCTTTTACCCCCTTTCATATGGAAATTATTTCCACAATATGCACCATCAATATTCATCAAGTATCACACCAATTAACAAACCGTGAATAATCTGTAACAAAAATTTAACGCATGAAAACCCACAAACATCTAGGTGGCTGTTAATAAGGCTATGTTTGAGGTAATCACATACAAATTTAATTTTAAATATACTTCCCTTAAGGAAGGGGTATCAATGTTAATTTAAGAATTTAATTTGTATGTTGTTTTAATAAAATGTCTTTCAAGGAATGTGGAAAAACATCATGCCAGGAACTTTGCTTATCAACCCAACATTGAATTTTCTTTTTTGGAATGGAAATAAACTATTCCCTTTATATAACTTTATATAACTCCTTTGTGAAGTTAACATAACCCTATAGTATCTTAGTATGAGACAAGTAATACAAATTCTTTGAATATATGCTTCATAAAATGATTAATTTTGAGATTAGTAGTAAAAGGGCATTTTATTTTCAGTTTTAAGGAATATTAAAGTACAGTCAAGTCACTTTGAGACTGATCATTTCTAGAAGTGAGGTTACACTGATTTTCAAATTTATATACAGTCTAATCAGCTTTCTAAACCTAGTGTTTCAAACTGGCAACTATTAATATAGATAATTTTTGTCTTTTCTTGTCTGAACCTGATGACATAGGAAGAAGGAATGGCAACATCTCCTAAACAATGAGAATACCCAGGTCCAGATTTACATAACTTTCCAAACAACTAGTGAAATTTCTGAATGCAAAGCTAGGACTAGATTACGTTTCCTTATCCTTACTATTTCTCTTTACCCTCTCATCAAAAGAATCAAGTAAAGCCGATAAAAGCGGAGGAGACGAAATTATGAAGATACAAGCAAAAGTTAATTACGTTGAAAATAAAGATATAATAGAAAGAATCAACATGAAAGCTAATTTTTACAGACTAATAAAGTAGGTAAATCTTTGGCATGACAAACCAAGGATCAAATAACAACATAGATAAAGTATATTAGAAATGTAAAGGAGGATTAATTATAGCTAGTATTGATGACAGAAGTTTTAAATATTGCAAGAGAAAATTAAAATAAAAATCCTCATGACAAATATGAAAATAAACAAAAATTGCCATTTCCTAGAAAATATAATTTACCAAAGCATACTGAAGACATAGAAAACCTGAAGAGATGTCTCATGATTAAAGATGGTCAACCCGTAGATAATAATTTACCCTTCAAAAACAAACAAAAAAATCAATGAAAACAGTATAGGTCCATATGACTTTTTAGACATCTTCTACCAAATACTGAAGGGAGAGATAATTCCAATATTGTATAAATTCCCAAGAGTAGGGGAAAAAGGGGGGAGACCACAACTTCAACTCATTTTATGTAGCTAGTTAACTTAGCAAAATAAGGTATGTATGAAGAAAGAAAATGACATTCCAGTAATATCATTCATGAACACAGATAAAAAAATCCCAAGTAATTACTGGCAAGCCAAATCCTGCAATGTATATTTGGAAATATCAATTAGCTATTTTTTAATCTTTTCAGAGATTCTTTGTCTTTTCCCTAGAGCATTAAGTCCATTTGCATTTATTTGACTTCTGATTTCTTTCTACCATTGTATTAAATAGTTCCTACTTGTCCTGCTTTCCCGCCCCTTTTTCGTTCTTCCTTTCTTGTGTTCTGACTGAATACTTTTTCTTTTCTATGGTTTTCTATTTACTTGTCCCTTTATTTTTCTTTTCCTTCTCACCTTTTCTTTCTTGTTCTCTTACTGATTATGTCAATTTTCTTCTTTGATTTCCCTTCCTTTATGTATCTGGAAGTTGGAGGCTATGATTTTCTACAAATTTTTAGCATAGTCTAAATTATATAGGTATCTTTACTCCCCTCTCAACTAGTTCAAGGACTTTAGAAAGCTGTATCTCCAATCGATCCCCTTTGTAATTTACATAATGTTGTGATCTGGTATTTTAGTTATCTCCTGTCTTTTTAAATTTTTTTCTTTCAAAGATGTACTGTTTGATACAGTCAACGTTTATTTTGAATTCTCTAAACATTTTTCAACATCTTTGTTCAAGATTCTTTTTTACTTTAGACTTTCCACCTGAAATCATTTTCTTTGTGCCTAAGGTGTTTCCTTTACGATTCCCTTTACTGAAGCTGAAGGTCTGTTCATAGTAAATACCTCTCAGTTTTTGTTGAAATTTGTTTCACTCTCATAATAGAAAGATATAGGCAGACCTTGGAGATGTTGCGGGTTTGGTTCCACAGCACCTCAATAAAGCAAATATCACAATAAAGCAAATCCTTCCTGCCTGGATTTTGTTTGGATTCTATGATTTCAAGATTGGTGAATTTCATCAATTCTAGGCAAATTCTTAGCTACTATATTTTAGAAATTGCTTTGTCCCCCTTCTCTTTTAAATTTTCTCTGGCACACTGATTATATATTATTTTTTAATTCTGACTTTTTGTGTTTTAACCTTTTTTTCTTACTTTTCCATCTCTTTGTTTTCCTAGATTTTTTTTTTTTTTAGCCATACTCCTTTTGGGTTATATCCTTCAACTTACTAATTCTTTTGTCATATATGTTTATCAGGAATTTAATCCAGCCACTGAGATTTTACATTTTATTTTTTTATTCCTCAGAGTTTCATTTGCTGCTTTTAAAGTAGTTTCATAATCTTCTATAGATTCTATTTTTTCAGTCATATTTCCAGCTTTTCTGTTATATTTTTATATGTATAAATGTAGTTATAACTACATATACCTTTGGTTTTTCAAAATATTTTGTTTCTGAATGGTTGTTGAAGTTTCTGGATATATTCTGTATATCATTTATTTTTCTCTTATATTTTGTTTCTAGGAAATGGGCTACATTCTAGGAAAATTATGTGATATTCTAGTTCACTGATTGGTTTTATTACTGTTTCTTTTCAACAATTCAATTCAACTGAGATTTTTATTTTGTAAACATGTTTAAATTTCCACATTTCACACAAATCTCAGAAGGATATCAGGTAAACTTATTGTGGGGTATTCAGTTTGCAGTAACAGCATGATTTTCTTGGGTGTCATTTTGTTACCCCTCTTTAATGGTATTTGTTTTTTGACTCTTGGTTACCATGTTGTATTTCTCTGTGACATCCGCCTCACCAAGTTTAGCTAAGGTTGGTTCTGACTTCAAGAGGTTGCATCTGATAAGCCTGATAGAAAGCCTGCCTTGGACATGCAGCTCCTTCTCCCTCCTTGGAGTCTGCAGTGACCTGGGCACTGCTTTAGCTCTGCACCTGAGTCACAGCCAGTGCCTGGTCCTCTGTGGACTCATTGCCCCCTGCTCAGTCTAAATGGGTGGAGGCTGAATAAATCGATGGCTTACTGTCAGACTACAATTCCCCTTAAATTTCAACATGGTCCCTCTTGATTCTGCTCCAGGTAACTTTGAGCTCTGAGCTTCCCTGAAAGCTCTCCTAACCTCTTCCTCTTCCTGCATGAGTTTGGATTTTTATTTCCTTCACTCTTGCTTCTCTGTGATTCTGATATCACTCCATTTCTAGTTCTTAGGAATTCCTCAGAAATCGTCTTCCACCAAGGTCTTTCCTTGTTTTCCACTGTGCTTATGACTTTATTTTCTTAAACATAATTTATTACCTGACATTTCATAGAGATTTTGGTGGGAAGAGAAACTAGGTACTAGGGTTCACTTTACCATTTTTTCTAATCTCATCTTTTGACTTTTTTTTTAAATTTCTAGTCTCGCATTTGTTTAAATAAAATTATCACTTTAATGACTCCATAGCATTTGATATGTTGCTGCGCTGTGGTTTATTTAAACATTCCCTGCCATTTGACACCTCAACTGTTTTACTAATGTAAATACTACTAGAGTGGATATACACAGAGAGATATACATTTTTACATATCCATAATTTACTTCCACAGAAACATGCTGGAAATGGAATTACTATCTAATACCCTTAAAAATAAAATTGAGAGGGCTGTTTCTACAGTGGCCAGTGGATGTCAAATTTAAAGTTTAAGATAATGCTGTGGGGTTTTGCTCAGTCTCCTGTAAAGAGATGCAGGAGCCTCAATTTTGGGTGCTTTTGCTGTCAGCTTATCTGTGATGCTGATTAGGAACAAATGACTGATTTCACCATGCTAAGTCTAACTAAGTTTCACACTAAGAAGAAAAAGTAACACTTCTGCCAGCTGTTTCAAAAACAGCTTATGTGCTATATATAAGTAAAGAGTGAAAGGAGATGTCATCACTTCTATTTTTATACTTGATTCTACTAATGCTATTTCTGCATCTATAGTTAGCAGAATATGTAGCTAGAATATGTATAATCTATCAACGCATGTAAATATATATGTATGTATGTTTGTATATTATGGACTGAATGCTGCTGTCTCCCCGAAATGCATATGTTGAAGCCCTAACCTCTGATGTGGTGGTATTTGGAGATGAGGCCTTTGGGAGGTGATTAGATTTAGATAAGGTCAAAAGGGAGGGACACTCAAGATGGGATTAGTGCTCCTATGAAAAGAGAAACCAGAGAGCTTGCTCACACTCTCTTCCCACCATGTATATAGATTGTATATATAGATCAGAGTGAGAAGGTTGCTCTCTACCAGCCAGGAAGAGAGCTCTCATTAGACCTCAACTATGCTTGGACTTCCAGACTTCAGAGATGTGAGACATAAACTTCTGTGTTTAAGCCACTCAATCTATGGTATTCTTTAAAGCAGCCTGAGTTAAGACAGATTTTGGTGCTGAGAAGTGGGGTGCTGCTGTAATGAATACCAAAACATGTGGAATTGAATAACGAACAGAGGCTGGGAGAATTTTGAGTTGCATACAAGAAATATGGATGTTAAGGGTGAGGACTCAGATGCAAATGAGAACCATGTTATTGGAACATGGAGGAAAAATGATCCTTATTATAAGGTGGCAAAGAACTTGACTGAACTGTGTTCTAGTCTTTTATGGAAGGTAGCACTTGTGAGTGATGAAATTAGATATTTAGCTAAGATTTGTATGCAAAGTATTGCAAGTATGGCTTCGTTCTTCCTGATCACTTACAGTAAAATGTGAAAGGAGAGCGATGAAGAAGGAATTGTTAAGCAAAAAGGAACCAGAACTTGAAGATATCGAAATTTTCAGCTTCTCCATATTGCAAAAAAAAAAAAAAAAATGAGAAAGCTGGTTCTAAAGAGAATACTAAGGGTGTGGTTGAAAATGATTTGATAGGGCTTCCCTCGTGGCACAGTGGTTGAGAGTCCACCTGCCGATGCAGGGGACGCGGGTTCGTGCCCCAATCCGGGAAGATCCCACATGCCGCGGGGCGGCTGGGCCCGTGAGCCATGGCCGCTGAGCCTGGCGTCCGGAGCCTGTGCTCCGCAACGGGAGAGGCCACAACAGTGAGAGGCCCGCGTACCGCAAAAAAAAAAAAAAAAAAAAAAAAGGAAAGAAAATGATTTGATAAAGAGATCATGGTGTGACTCATGAATTTAATAAGCCAAGAATAGAGATGGGGTTATACCAGCAGAGACACTGCCAGTTTGCACTAAAGTGGGGAAGAAGGTGGGACAGGATGAAGGTAGGCAGTCAGACTTTGTGGAGTTTACAAGGTGGGATTGTAGGGCTATTCAGCTGTGAACGTGAGCTCTCCCTCAAGAAGGGAAGAAGCACCCCAAAGGTGATTGAGAAATCATGTGGGTTACCACTCCCACCAGAAGCACAGAGTTCACAGGCCCGGGGGCAGGGGGGAGGGCCAAGTCTGCTGCCGCCACCTTGATTTCAGGTGTGTAGACAGAAACACATGAGCCGAGCCCTGGGGGTGATGCTGCTGCCCCACTGGACCTGGAGAGCAAAGAGGATTATTCTCCAGCCCTAAGACCTAGTGGAATTTGCCTTCCTACATTTTGGACCTGCTTGGGATCCTTCACCTCTTCCTTCTTTCTTATTTCTCTGTTTTGGAATGGGAATATCTACCCTATGATGGCCCCTTGTATTTTGGAAGCACATAACTTGTTTGCTTTCACAAGTTCACAGCCAGAGAGAAATTTAACCTCAGGATGAATTGCACCTCATGTCTCCCCCATATCTGATTTTAGATGACATCTAGATGAGACTTTGACTTTAGATGGATACTAGAATGAGCTAAGACTTTTGGGGCTGTTTGTTGGGATAGAATGAATGCATTCTGTGTATGAGAAGCATACAAATTTTGGAAGGCCAGGGGCAGAGTGTTATGGACTGAATGCTTGTGTCCCCCCCACCCCCAAATGCCTGTGTTCAAGACCTAACCCTTAGTATCATGGCATTTGGAGATGGGGTCTTTGGGAGGTAATAGGGTTAGATGAGGTCTTAAGGGTGAGACCCTCTTAATGGGATTACTGCATCTATAAGATGAGATACTAGAGAGATTTCTTTCCTGTTCCTACGAAGAGGCCATTTGAGCCCACAGCAAGAGGGCAGCCACCTACGGCGAGCCAAGAGAAGGCCTTGGAACAAAACATACCTCATGGCACCTTGATCTTGGACTTCCAAGCCTCCAGGACTGTGGGAAATAAATTTCCGTTGTTTAAGCCACCTAGTCAGTGATATTTTGTTGTGGCAGCCCAAGCAGACTAATATAGTATGTGCGTGCGCACACACACACACACACACACACACACACACACACAGACATACTTTTTTCTTTGACCCAAAATGGAAAGCTTCACAGATGCAACCTGATAAATTTTAATCCAAACATTGAACTTTACAAGCCAAAGATTCTTTCCTTCAGATCTCTAAGAAATCTTTGAAAAAATGGTCTGTTTCTTCTTGATTCAGATCCTGGGCATTGGTTGCTACCAAATAATTTGGCCTGCATGTGACTATTCATATTATTAAATCCTTCCTGCCTTCAGATGGGGCCCTTAGTAATAACTTTACATTTCTTTGGTTCTATTTTCCGTTAGTATTATGAGAAGTCTCAGAATTTTGGTGACGTAATGGCCTATTTTTTATCCTTGTCCCATGAGAATATTATCATTTGTTAAAAGATTTTTGGCTTACATGGAAGATTTCCACACCTGCATCCAGCCCTTCTCCACTATTTTCAGAAAGTTTTTTATTTAACAGAAACAAATTGATGAATAGGTCTGTAAATATAATGATATCTCCAATCATTGTGCAGTATTTGTCACATTATTGTCGGATTAGGGGAAAAAAACCACAGCACTATCCCAACAGGAAGATTTTCTTAGATGAAATCACAAGTAAAGAAGAAATGCAGCTTACAATGGTGCAGAAGATTAAGTATGGAATATATTTAGAATCCAGTTCTCAGCTGGACTCCTGCATCTGTAATGTACTAGCTATGTAACTTTGAGTGAGATTCCTAACTTTCCTGACTTTAATTTTGTGATCTTAAAATGGGAATAATAACACCATTCCTTAGGGTCATAAGGAAGATAAATACACTTTATGTGAAGTCCCTAGATGGACTCATGGCCCTTTGCTGATCCCAAATGGCAAATTGTGCAGTGTTATTATTATTGTCATTACTCCTGTTACTACTGTCACTATTGTTTCCATCTCTACCTCCGGCCCTGGCAAAATATGGACCAATTTTCATATCTACTGCTTACGTGCTCTGAGGGTCATTAATTGCACAGGGTTTTCAGTGATACAGAATTGGGCTACTTTCTTAGTTCTTTCATGCTTTGACCATGTGATTATGAAAAAACTGCTCATCCTCTCTGCATCTCAGTTTCTTCATCTGTGAAAAAGAGAACAACAGCATCTCCTTGTACATCACTGTGAGGATTGAATACAATAATGTCTGTATGTATATGTATATGAAGCACTAACAATTGTGTCTCCAAAGTAAAGGCTTGCAGTAAACTACAGTTTGTACTAGAAATGCTTAACATTATTAATTTATGATAAATCCAAAAAGAAAAGAAAACAAGCAAGGATTTCTGGCAAAAGCCATTTAACTTCTCCTGCTTTGTCCTATACCCGTCTGTAGCACAAGATTCTCTCTCTTATACCCAAGCCCCAAATTATTTTCTTTGTTTGCTGCATAAGGGAGAGATGTTACAGGGAGGAAATCAAGCAAATAATGCAACTAGACAAGGCTGTTAAAATGCACACCCCTAAACACATTTTTAAAAGAGATACTAAATAACCCATTGTCCCCAAAGAAAAGAAAAGCAAACAGATACGATCACAACATACGCCATGAAAAAAGTCCCAAAGTGGAAAGGTAGTTATATAAAGAGCTAGTGAACAATATAAGTACTATAAATACATACAAAATTTCATCATTTGCTGTCTCACTGTTAGATGTACTCTCTCAGATTGTTCTCACGCATCTGTTCAAGACAAAGCCGCTGAGCCTCTTAAATTACAGCTCATAAAAACACACACTTTGGGTTGCAATTTTTAAAGTATTCAAATTTTATTTAAAGACAGTTTTATGTTCCTGGATTTGGAAGGCGATAACATATTTCCCATAATCAAACCACTCTTAAACATTAAAGACTTTACTGAATGCTAATTAAACCCAGAAAATATGTTATAAAAAATTAAAATTCCAGACTCATTTAAACCACAGATATTTTAAAAGATAAAGAGGGTCTAGCAGGTGATAGTGAAAAATTAACTAGTGGGGATTTTTATTTTTGGTTTATTTTTTTATTTGCAACATCTTATTTGTAAGGACTCGGTATTGATGAATTTATCCAAAATGAGCTTTCATCTCTAAGACTAGATTACATAAGTATTGCCTGGACCACCATGGTGGTTTTCTTTTAATATCATGAGATATTAAAAACTGTTCCTTTATAATTCTAGAGAATATCTGAGTAGTAATACTTATATACAGCAAATCTGTTCTACATTTTTCTTCATATAATCCTACCTCAAAGTTTTACATGATATTTTCCATTTTTAATAAAGCAATTCCATTATTTTGTGTATGTTATTTTTATATACTTTAAAAATATTTAAGGGAGAAGACTGGTTCTGACTTTTGTTCGGAAACCTGGTTGACAGAATAAAACTATTTGGAAATAGTAGACCACATATTATATTTTCTTCAGTAATCTATGTAAAAGCGGCATTGGTGAGGATCGTAAGTCACAAATAATGAACTCCTTAGTACTGTTTGCAAGGTAACTCTCTGTTGCTTGCAACAGACCACCATAAGGAAGTTGAGTCTACAAACACAATCCTACATTTTTCAATTTTTCAGGAAGAAACAAGAAATACATTAACTATTTTCTCCCTAAGGATTGGAAAGAAAACAGAGATGGGATACAGGAGATTGCTACTAGAAGCAGAAAAGCAGTCTTAAACATCCCTTGTCAAATGTGAATGGAGAATAACTCCAGAGATAATTAGAAATGCCAAGGATGAAAATTAATGTCTTCTTTCCAGTAAAATGCACTGTTTATATGCACTGTTTATAATCTATTGAAACCTTATATTGGCCATACATAGAAAGAACCTGTTGGATTAAGACAAAGGGCACAGCCAGAAAGCTCAGAGCCTCAGGGAACACTGTAAGGAAGTCTCTAATGAACCCAGAGGATGGTCACAAGGGCACAAGTTGCATTGGCCTAAACGCCCTTTTTCCAGTGATGTACTTGTGATTTTGTTCTTAAAATAACAGCATATTTTTAATGAATAAGTTATAATCAGTATATAAGACACTGATTTACATGCTAGATTGCGCTTTCTCTGATATTCACATTAGTCAAAGAATTTAGATTGAGCCTCTTCAGAGCTGATGTCCTATTGTTTGGTGGCAAAACTCGGAAGTTTAGGCCAAGTGTCCAAAAAGAAAATTGCTTTTGAAACCCAACATACTGAGACGGGTAACTTCTGGGTAGAGAGCACTAGCACTTACTTCATTACTTTACAAACCAACACTGTTTTACTGTCAACAGAACCTGTCTGGCAAAGTAGGGGCCCACTCTGCCCCTGGAGGGGGTTATGGACCTTGGTTGCCTGGGGCCCATGGGAGAGATGGGTCCACGCAGTGAGAACAGCTCTGGCCACCACTGGTACCTGGGTGGTCAGAGGCAGCAACTGGAGGGTCAGCAGGGGGCATGGGAGCCCCCGGGGAGCTGGGTCTTGGCTCCCCCTGGCTCATCTGCAGGAGGCCAGTGAGGGCGATCAGCTCAGGCCCTCAGAGCCAGGCGGTGGAGCAGCCAGAGGATGGAGTGGGGAGGACCCAGGGGGACATAATTGGGGCTGGGAGCAGCAGCTTCTGAGAGCCCATCACCTGCTGAGGGCCCTGAGACAGGTACAGGGGAACATGCTGCCCACCTCACCCGCCTGGCCCCTCCCGGCTTGCACTTGGGCCCAGCCTCCCTCAGTGGCCCGTGCTGCCCTCACGTCCCTGCAGACCCAGGTTGCGGCCCACCTTGCAGGTACTTCATTACTTTAATTATCCCCAAATCCTACAATGGGGGCTTTTTTGTTTTAAGGCACAGCCCCAAATGTTGCTGGAAATAATATCCCTATTAAACAGAAGACTTTGGAAAGCAAGGGACAGTTTCAAAAGACTGTTATGATGGGAATATTCTGCCACTGGTACTGTGGACTATGCTACTTTTTATTGCATTGGGGAAATGGTAGAATGAAAATGAACACCTCCAGGCAGAGTTAAGAGAATCGGGGGAAGGGGATTCTATGATTATCATAAATTAATCTCTTTTAGCTCCAAGTTATGATTCAAGTTGATTTCTCATCCTTATCAAATTTCTTATGTGCATATTAGGGGCTGATAGGAAAAGGATGGAGCCCTGAGAACTGGAATGAAGGCAATTCAGATGAGTCTGGGTACCCTGACCTTACAAATCCCTGTAAGCCTCCCCCGCTAGCAGATCCTGCTCCCCCTCCCCTTTCTGAGGAAGGAGCTGCTTCTCCCAGCACGAGGACAGTGTAATGACCTTACGCTGCAGGGGAAAGCTTATTTCCAAATGATCCACCCTCGCTATCCCTCACGGCCTGCAGAACCATGCTGGAGTCAAATCCAACCTAATCAAGGGAAATGATTACCAAGTCTGACCTGGAAGGAGCCAATTCACACACTGAAAAAACTGCAAAATGTGGTAAGTTTATATCAGCAAAAATTAATATATACATGTGCAGAAATGGAATCTAAGTGTAATTGCCCGGGGTGGAAGAAAATAATATTGGAATGGCCAAATGTATCACCATGGGTGCACTTATCAGGCATTCTGGATTCCATATGTTAGCTTGAGCAACTGGGAAAGACCCTCACAATTTGCTTACACAGTTGACTAAAACCTGGATGTCATACTGGTTTACATTAAATGAAGCTGAAGTGTGCAATTTCCTTCTTATAATGTAGAGGAATAAATCTCATGATTTAGGGAAATGGAATGATGGAGTAGATGTCTAATGTGTGACTTGCTCACCCATCTCCTGGGGGGTGATCAGAGGACACGTTTCACAAAATCACGGAGGAATATTTGGTGAGGGAAGCAGCAACCTCCATGGAAAGCTCTGCAGACAACCTCTGTAGGAGGGGATGATGGCAGGTCCTCCTGGGTCAGCACCCTGCTACCCTCTCATAAGTGTGTACACAAGTGTAAAATCCTCCTCCTTTCCTTCCTCAAAGGGACGGGGGGCCCCTAGCTTGGATAACTGTGCATTTCAGAAAGGGAAGTAGGAATACTTGGGGTTACTGGACCCTGACTCCGAGCTGTACTAAACCCATGAAGTCTATCAGTCAAGGTGGGGACTTTTGAGGGTTGGTGGTAAAGAGGCTTGTGGCCTGACTCTGTTTCTTGATGTAGCCAGTGGGTCCACAAATTTATCTGGAGTTTATTTCCCATTTTTAAATATGTGGTTAAAAATGATAACACGTAGGGCTTCCCTGGTGGCGCAGTGGTTGAGAGTCCGCCTGCCGATGCAGGGGACACGGGTTCGTGCCCCGGTCTGGGAAGATCCCACATGCCGCGGAGCGACTGGGCCCGTGAGCCATGGCCGCTGAGCCTGCGCGTCCGGAGCCTGTGCTCC
>NW_006793884.1:656748-681554 GCF_000442215.2 Lipotes vexillifer | reverse complement strand
TACCCAAAAAAAAAAAAAAAAAAAAATGATAACACGTGCCTGGTGGCATAATCCCTCATTGGTTTCCAGACCCATCCATCCTTTTTCTAAAACTGTTGGCCAATGTATGTATCTATATTCACAATCACCTTTCTTCCTCCTTCAAAAGGAAAGCATACCTTTCACCCATTCCAAATCTAATGATAACACCCTTAGCTGGGTTATAAACTTTCCAGGGCAGTCAAAAAAGTTATAAGTATTGGTTTGGGGAGAAGTCTTTCTAGTCCTGTAGGTCTTCCTCTCTCTTCCCACCTTATACATATTCTGATGGGGGTGAATCTGAGCTCATGATAAATATTCTGAATTTGGAACAACCAAAGCAGTAGAGTATAATGATACTGATTTTTTTTCTAAATATAATTAGCATGTTCTCATGAACTACATTTTGTCAATCTTTTCACTTTGGATAAAACCAACCAACAAATTTTTGTGTGACTTTCTTTCAAATTGGGTGTGCATGATTCAATAAATAGTTAAAACATAGTTAACAAGTTTTGTCACAAAATATTTGTTAATAATTCATCATACTCTTCTATAATATTTATTATGTCCTATCTTTTAGAATATAACACATAATATCATATTTGAAAAATTTAAATATGCATGAGAACATAGATTTTCAAAATTCCAATAATGACTATGCAAGCAAAACCTTTGGTATTTCAGATCCTATCATGGGGTGTCATTATGTTGAAGGCTGAAATGCAAACAGGAATGGGCAGCAAGTACTGAACATCCATGCACCAATTTGGAAACTGCATTCAGTTATTTTGGTACATCACTGGCACTTATATCCAATGCCAATGATGTGTTAAAATCCTAAGTTGTTTTTTTATTTGCCCTTTTCACCTCCTAATTATAAATGAGATGATTCAGACTGCATGGAAGGAACTGAGATGGGGAAAGTGAGGGGGAGAAAAGGGCAAGAAAGTGCTGGCAGTGAAAGCCATTTCTACCTGTCAGTTTTAATGTGGATGTAAGCCTCTAAATGACAGAGTGCCCAGTAGCTTGACGGGACACTTTTTCAGCTTCCTCCAAAGCTTGAGGAAAGAGCAAAGGTTAGTTAGAGGATTACGAGGTGCTGACGCCCATTCAAGTTTTTCTGACATAATCTGAGTTTAAATCAAAAGGGCATAAACAAAAAATAAACAGGCTTTCTTAGAATATCAGAGCACTCATCATCAATTGAAGCTGGAACAAAGTATTTTCAGGATCAATAATACAAGGCATTATATTCTTTTAGATAGTGCACATAATGTGCTATACCCCTCATGGGAGTATGACACGCAAGGGGCCTTCTGTCCCTGACTGGCGCCCACCTATACACAGCCCCCGGCCTGACCAGTCACTGGCCCTCACTACACTGTGCACACCCAGAGTGTGTGGCCGGAGGAGGGCAAACAACGCCTACCGTCCCCACAGCTGACTGAAAGCCCTGATCAGGCCCTGCCTTCCTGACACTGGCCAGTGCCGCAGCACCTACCTGTAGAGAGGCCTTCCAGCTCTGTACCTGCAAGCCCCAGCCCAACCCTCATCACCACCTTCCCTTGCAGTGTGCATGCAAATGGGAGAGAATGCAGCCACAGAAGAGCACAGCACACCCGGGGCCCCTGCAGCTGCTTTAGGTCCAGATCAGGCCCTGCCTCCAGTCACTGGCTCACACCACCGTACCTGGCTATAGCTACCCCCTCCAGCTATGGAAATCCATGTCCCCCAGCCCCAGCCCTGTCAATGGTCACCACTGCAGTATGTATACCAGAGGGTAGAGTGTGAAGCCAAGGGAAAGCACGCTGACACCCATGTCTTTAGCAGATGCCACTAAGCCCATAGTTGGCCCTGGCCCCTGCTACCTACTCTGACCCCCCATTACTATGAGTGTGTCTACAAGTGACCTCCCCTACTACATAGGCACTTGCAGCTGGGCCCTGCAACCAAGTGTGTGCACACCACTGGCTCCAGCCACCACTGATGCCTGCCCTGGTGCTTAGTTACTAGTCCTTGAGGCACCATTTAGGAGACCAATAGCAATTGCAGCCACTGCAGAATCCCCGTAGTGCTTGCCAAGGACCACACAATTGTTGATACTGTGAACCTTAGTGGCTGAGCCAAAGAGACATCATACTCCCTTGGACCCAGTGCTGCCACACACTCCTGCACCTGGGGCCCTGAGCCACTAGATCCACAGTTATAGCATAGTCCATTGTGCCTCCATCTGCAGGTGACAGGCTTCCCTTACTTAAATCAGCCCATGAAGTCTTTAAGAGGTGACTGTTTCTTCAAGGCTACACAAGGCTACAGGGACCACAAAGTATCAGGGAAACAAAATGCCATGAAAGTAATATAGGGGACCTCCAGTAACTGGCTCCAAAGAAAAGGAGATCCAGAAATTGCACAACAAATAATTCAAGATAATTGTTCTACAGACTCTCAGAGAGCTAAAAGAGAGCACAGATAAACAATTTAACAATATGGAGAAAACAACACACGAACAAAATGAAAACCTCAACAACAACAACAACAAAAACAGAACCAAACAGAAATTTTGGAATGAAGAATACAATGACTGAACTGAAGAATTCAATAGAGAGTTCACATGAAACTTGAACAAGTAGAAGTGAGAATCAGTGAGCTAGAATCTTGAAGACAGGTCAATTAAGATTATACAATTAGAACAACAACAACAAAAGAATGAGAAGGAATAAATAAAGCCTACAATAGATACAGAATACCATCAAAGGAAATAGTGTACACATTACTGGAGCCCCAAAAGGGGAAGACAGGGAGAAAGGAGTAAAAAGCTTATTTAACCAAATAATGGCTGAGAACTTTCCAGCCAGGAGGAGAGAACTGGACATCCAAATTCAAGCGAATAGGTCACTTCAAAATTTCAACCCAAAATGTTCTTCTCCAAGATGCATAATAATAAAAATTGTCTAAGACCAAATACAAAAAGAGAATTTAAAAAGCAAGAGAAGAAAAATTTCTCTCATAAAATGGAAACCCCATAAGGCTATCAGCAGATGTCTCAGCAGAAACCTTACAGAACAAGAGAGAATGGACTGATACATTTGAAGGGTTAGAAGAAAGAAACTGCCAATCAAGATTAATTTACCCAGCAAAATTCACCTTCAGAGTTGAAGAGTGAAATGAAGACCTTCACTAACAAAGAAAAGTTGAGGGAATTCATCATCATTAAACCCGCATTATAAAGACTGCTAAAAGGAGTTTTCAAGCTGAAACAAAAGGATATTAATTAGTTACACCAAAACATATAAGAGAGGACTGGGGTTGGCGGCGTGAACACAGCCTGCAGGGGGTTAGTGCGCCACGGCCGGCTGTGGGGGTTCGGGGAAAAGTCTGGACCTGCCAAAGAGGCAAGAGACATTTTCTTCCCTCTTTATTTCCTGGTGCACGAGGAGAGGGGATTAGGAACGCTGCTTAAAGGAGCTCCAGAGGTGGGTGCGAGCCGCGGATAAAAGCGCGGATCCCAGAGACAGACATGAGATGCTAAGGCTGCTGCTGCCACCACCAAGAAGCCTGTGTGCGAGCACAGGTCACTATCCACACCCCCCTTCTGGGGAGCCTGTGCAGCTCGCCAATGCCAGGGTCCCGGGATCCAGGGACAACTCCCCCGGGAGAACGCACGGCGCGCCTCAGGCTGCTGCAATGTCATGCTGGCCTCTGCCGCCGCAGGCCCGCTCTGCACTCTGTGACCCTCCCTACCCCCGGCCTGAGTGCGCCAGAGCGCCCGAGTCAGCGACTCCTTTAACCCCGTCTGTCTGAGCAAGGAACAGACGCCCTCCGGCGACCTACACGCAGAGGCAGGGCCAAATCCAAAGCTGAACCCCAGGAGCTGTGAGAACAAAGACGAGAAAGGGAAATCTCTCCCAGCAGCCACAGAAGCAGCGGATTAAAGCTCCACAATCAACTTGATGTACCCTGCATCTGTGGAATACATGAATAGACAACGAATCATCCCAAATTAAGGAGGTGGACTTTGAGAGCAAGATTTATTATTTTTTCCCCTTTTCATTTTTTTGTGAGTGTGTATGTGTATGCTTCTGTGTGAGGTTTTGTCTGTATAGTTTTGCTTCCACCATTTGTTCGAGGGTTCTATCCGTCCGTTTTTTTTGTTTTGTTTTTCTCTTAATAATTACTTTTTATTTTAATAATACTTTATCTTCATTCTTTCTTTCCTTCCTTCCCTCCTTTAGACAACGAATCCTCCGAAATTGAGGAGGTGGGCTTTAAGAGCAAGATTTATGATTTTTTCCTCTTTTCCTCTTTTTGTGAGTGTGTATGTGTATGCTTCTGTGTGAGATTTTGTCTGTATAGCTTTGCTTCCACAATTTGTTCCAGGGTTCTATCCATCCATTTTTTTGTTTTTTGGGTTTTTTTTCCTCTTAATAATTATTTTTTTATTTTTATAACTTCATTATATTTTATATTAATTTTATTTTACTTTATCGTCTTTCTTTCTTTTTTTCCTTCCTTCCCTCCTTCCTTCCTTGCTCCTTCCCTCCCTCCTTTCTATCTTTCTTTGTTTCTACTTCTACTAATTCTTTCTTTCTACTTTTTCTCCCTTTTCTTCTGAGCCGTGTGGATGAAAGGCTCTTGGTGCTGCAGCCAGGAATTAGTGCTGTGCCTCTGAGGTGGGAGAGCCAACTTCAGGACACTGGTCCACAAGAGACCTCCCAGCTCCACATAATATCAAATGGCGAAAATCTCCCAGAGATCCCCATTTCAACACCAGCACCCAGCTTCACTCAACGACCAGCAAGCTACAGTGCTGGACATCCTATGCCAAACAACTAGCAAGACAGGAACACAACCCCACCCATTAGCACAGAGGCTGCCCAAAATCATAATAAGTCCACAGACACCCCAAAACACACCACCAGACATGGACCTGCCCACAAGAAAGACAAAATCCAGCCTCATCTACGAGAACACAGGCACTAGTTCCCTCCACCAAGAAGCCTACACAACCCACTGAACCAACCTAGCCACTGGGGACAGACACCAAAAACAATGGGAACTACGAACCTGCAGCCTGCAAAAAGGAGACCCCAAACACAGTAAGATAAGCAAAATGAGAAGACAGAAAAACACACAGCAGATGAAGGAGCAAGATAAAAACCCACCAGACCTAACAAATGAAGAGGAAATAGGCAGTCTACCTGAAAAAGAATTCAGAATAATGATAGTAAAGATGATCCAAAATCTTGGAAATAGAATGGACAAAATGCAAGAAGCAGTTAACAAGGACCTAGAAGAAATAAAGATGAAACAGACAATGATGAACAACACAATAAATGAAATGAAAAATACTCTAGATGGGATCAATAGCAGAATAAATGAGGCAGAAGAACGGATAAGTGACCTGGAAGATAAAATAGTGGAAATAACTACTGCAGAGCAGAATAAAGAAAAAAGAATGAAAAGAACTGAGGACAGTCTCAGAGACCTCTGGGACAACATTAAACGCACCAACATTCGAATTATAGGGGTTCCAGAAGAAGAAGAGAAAAAGAAAGGGACTGAGAAAATATTTGAAGAGATTATAGTTGAAAACTTCCCTAATATGGGAAAGGAAATAGTTAATCAAGTCCAGGAAGCACAGAGAGTCCCATACAGGATAAATCCAAGGAGAAATACGCCAAGACACATATTAATCAAACTGTCAAAAATTAAATACAAAGAAAACATATTAAAAGCAGCAAGGGAAAAACAACAAATAACACACAAGGGAATCCCCATAAGGTTAACAGCTGATCTTTCAGCAGAAACTCTGCAAGCCAGAAGGGAGTGGCAGGACATATTGAAAGTGATGAAGGAGAAAAACCTGCAACCAAGATTACTCTACCCAGCAAGGATCTCATTCAGATTTGATGGAGAAATTAAAACCTTTACAGACAAGCAAAAGTAGAGAGTTCAGCACCCCCAAACCAGCTCTACAACTGCTAAAGGAACTTCTCTAGGCAAGAAACACAAGAGAAGGAAAAGACCTACAATAACGAACCCAAAACAATTAAGAAAATGGGAATAGGAACATACATATCGATAATAACCTTAAATGTAAATGGACTAAATGCTCCCACCAAAAGACACAGATTGGCTGACAGGATACAAAAACAAGACGCATATATTTGCTGTCTACAAGAGACCCCCTTCAGACCTAGAGACACATACAGACTGAAAGTAAGGGGATGGAAAAAGATACTTCATGCAAATGGAAGCCAAAAGAAAGCTGGAGTAGCAATTCTCATATCAGACAAAATAGTCTTTAAAATAAAGACTGTTACAAGAGACAAAAAAGGACACTACATAATGATCAAGGGATCAATCCAAGAAGAGATAACAATTGTAAATATTTATGCACCCAACATAGGAGCACCCCAATACATAAGGCAAATACTAACAGCCATAAAAGTGGAAATCGACAGTAACACATTCATAGTAGGGGACTTTAACACCCCACTTTCACCAATGGACAGATCATCAAAATGAAAATAAATAAGGAAACCCAAGCTTTAAATGATACATTAAACAAGATGGACTTAATTGATATTTATAGAACATTCCATCGAAAAACAACAGAATACACATTTTTCTCTAGTGCTCATGGAACATTCTCCAGGATAGATTTCATCTTGGGTCACAAATCAAGCCTTGGTAAATTTTAAAAAATTGAAATTGTATCAAGTGTCTTTTCTGACCACAACGCTATGAGACTAGATATCAATTACAGGAAAAGATCTGTAAAAAATACAAACACATGGAGGCTAAACAGTACACTACTTAATAACGAAGTAATCACTGAAGAAATCAAAGAGGAAATAAAAAAATACCTAGAAACAAATGACAACAGAGACATGACGACTCAAAATCTACGGGATGCAGCAAAAGCAGTTCTAAGAGGGAAGTTTATAGCAATACAATCCTACCTTAAGAAACAGGAAACATCTCGAATAAACAACCTAACTTTGCACCTAAAGCAATTAGAGAAAGAAGAACAAAAAAACCCCAAAGCTAGCAGAAGGAAAGAAATCATAAAAATCAGATCAGAAATAAATGAAAAAGAAATGAAGGAAACAATAGGAAAGATCAATAAAACTAAAAGATAAACAAAATTGATAAACCATTAGCCAGGCTCATCAAGAAAAAAAGGAAGAAGACCCAAATCAATAGAATTAGAAATGAAAATTGAGAAGTAACAACTGACACTGCAGAAATACAAAAGATCACGAGAGATTACTACAAGCACCTCTATGCCAACAAAACGGACAACCTGGAAGAAATGGACAAATTCTTAGAAAGGCACAACCTGCCAAGACTGAATCAGGAAGGAATAGAAAATATGAACAGATCAATCACAAGCACTGAAATTGAAACTGTGATTAAAAATCTTCCAACAAACAAAAGCCAGGACCAGATTGGCTTCACAGGCGAATTCTATCAAACATTTAGAGAAGAGCTAACACCTATCCTTCTCAAACTCTTCCAAAATATAGCAGAGGGAGGAACACTCCCAAACTCATTCTACGAGGCCACCATCACCTTGATACCAAAACCAGACAAGGATGTCACAAAGAAAGAAAACTACAGGCCAATATCACTGATGAACATAGATGCAAAAATCCTCAACAAAATACTAGCAGACAGAATCCAACAGCACATTAAATGGATAGTACACCATGATCAAGTGGGGTTTATTCCAGGAATGCAAGGATTCTTCAATATACGCAAATCAATCAACATGATACACCATATTGACAAACTGAAGGAGAAAAACCATATGATCATCTCAATAGATGCAGAAAGAGCTTTTGACAAAAGTCAACACCCATTTATGAGAAAAGTCCTGCAGAAAGTAGGCATAGAGGGAACTTTCCTCAACATAATAAAGGCCATATATGACAAACTCACAGCCAACATCGTCCTCAATGGTGAAAAACTGAAAGCATGTCCACTAAGATCAGGAACAAGACAAGGTTGCCCACTCTCACCACTGTTATTCAACATAGTTATGGAAGTTATAGCCACAGCAATCAGAGAAGAAAAAGAAATAAAAGGAATCCAAATCGGAAAAGAAGAAGTAAAGCTGTCACTGTTTGCAGATGACATGATAATATACATAGAGAATCCTAAAGATGCTACCAGAAAACTACTAGAGCTAATCAATGAATCTGGTAAAGTAGCAGGATACAAAATTAATGCACAGAAATCTCTGGCAATCCTATATACTAAGGATGAAAAATCTGAAAGTGACATCAAGGAAACACTCCCATTTACTATTGCAACAAAAAGAAAAAAATATCTAGGAATAAACCTACCTAAGGAGACAAAAGACCTGTATGCAGAAAATTATAAGACACTGATAAAAGAAATTAAAGATGATACAAATAGATGGAGAGATATACCATGTTCTTGGATTGGAAGAATCAACATTGTGAAAATGACTCTACTACCCAAAGCAATCTACAGATTCAATGCAATCCCTATCAAACTACCACTGGCATTTTTCACAGAACTAGAAGAAAAAATTTCACAATTTGTATGGAAACACAAAAGACCCCGAATTGCTAAAGCCATAATGAGAACGTAAAATGGAGCTGGAGGAATCAGGCTGCCTGACTTCAGACTATACTACAAAGCTACAGTAATCAAGACAGTATGGTACTGGCACAAAAACAGAAAGATAGATCAATGGAATAGGATAGAAAGCCCAGAGATAAACCCATGCACATATGGTCACCTTATCTTTGATAAAGGTGGCAGGAATATACAGTGGAGAAAGGACAGCCTCTTCAATAAGTGGTGCTGGGAAAATTGGACAGGTACATGTAAAAGTATGAGATTAGATCACTCCCTAACACCATACACAAAAATAAGCTCAAAATGGATTAAAGACCTAAATGTAAGGCCAGAAACTATCAAACTCTTAGAGGAAAACATAGGCAGAACACTCTATGACATAAATCACAGCAAGATCCTTCTTGACCCATCTCCTAGAGTAATGGAGATAAAAACAAAAATAAACAAATGGGACCTAATGAAACTTCAAAGCTTTTGCACAGCAAAGGAAACCATAAACAAGACCAAAAGACAGCCCTCAGAATGGGAGAAAATATTTGCAAATGAATCAACTGACAAAGGATTAATCTCTAAAATTTACAGGCAGCTCATGCAGCTCAATAACAAAAAAATAAACAACCCAATCCAAAAATGGGCAGAAGACCTAAATAGACATTTCTCCAAAGAAGATATACAGACTGCCAACAAACACATGAAAGAATGCTCAACATCATTAATCATTAGAGAAATGCAAATCAAAACTACAATGAGATATCATCTCACACCAGTCAGAATGGCCATCATCAAAAAATCTAGAAACAATAAATGCTGGAGAGGGTGTGGAGAAAAGGGAACACTCTTGCACTGCTGGTGGGAATGTGAATTGGTTCAGCCACTGTGGAGAACAGTATGGAGGTTCCTTAAAAAACTACAAATAGAACTACCATATGACCCAGCAATCCCACTACTGGGCATATACCCTGAGAAAACCATAATTCAAAAACAATCATGTACCATAATGGTCACTGCAGCTCTATTTACAATAGCCCGGAGATGGAAACAACCTAAGTGTCCATCGACGGATGAATGGATAAAGAAGATGTGGCACATATATACAACGGAATATTACTCAGCCATAAAAAGAAACAAAATTGAGCTATTTGTAATGAGGTGGATAGACCTAGAGTCTGTCATACAGAGTGAAGTAAGTCAGAAAGAGAGAGACAAATACCGTATGCTAACACATATATATGGAATTTAAGAAAAAAAATGTCATGAAGAACCTAGGGGTAAAACAGGAATAAAGACACAGACTTACTGGAGAATGGACTTGGGGATATGGGGAGGGGGAAGGGTAAACTGTGACAAAGCGAGAGAGAGGCATGGACATATATACACTACCAAACGTAAGGTAGATAGCTAGTGGGAAGCAGCCGCATAGCACAGGGAGATCAGCTCGGTGCTTTGTGATTGCCTGGAGGGGTGGGATAGGGAGGGTGGGAGGGAGGGAGACACAAGCGGGAAGAGATATGGGAACATATGTATATATATAACTGATTCATTTTGTTGTGAAGCTGAAACTAACATACCATTGTAAAGCAATTATACTCCAATTAAGAAAAAAAAATTAGAAACAAACAAACAAAAAAAAACAAACATATAAAAATATATAACACACTGGTAAAAGTAAGCATATAGTCGGATTCAGAATACCCTAATACTGTAAAATGGTTATGTGCTACTATTTAACTCTAAAATGAAGGTTAAAGGGCAAAAGTATTAAAAATACCAATAAGTTCAATGATTTGTTAATTGGATACACAATAAAACATGTAAATGGTGTTATCAAAAATGTGAAAGTGGGGAGTCAAAGGGTAGAGAATTTGTATGTGATTTTGTATACCACTACATCTATAAGATGTTTTATATAAACCTCATGGGAACCACAAAGTCTATAAAAGATAAACAAGAGGTAAAGAGAAGAAAATCAAAGCATACCACAATGGAACATCATGAAGTTACAAACAAAAAGGGAAGAAAGGAAGAAAAAAATAAAACTACAAACAGCCAGGAAATAATAAGGTGTCATCAGTAAGTCCTTACATATCAATAATTACTATAAATATTAATAAGTTGTTTTCTCCAATAAAAAGGCACTGAGTGGCTGGAAAGATTAAAAAAACAAAAAAGACCCAACTATATGCTGCATATGAGACATTCACCTCAGCTCTAAAAACACACATAGATTCAAAGTGAAGAGATGGCAAAAGATACTCCATGCAAGTGGAAACCAAAAGAGAGCAGGGACACCTATACTAATATCAGTAAAAATAGACTTCACCTCAAAAGTGGTAATAAAAAACAAAGATGGTCATTATACAATGATAAGGGGTCAAGAATATATGACAACCATAAATATATATGAACCCAGCATCAGAGCATCTGAATATATTAAGCAAATAGTAACAGATCTGATGGGAGAAACAGACAACAGTACAATAATTCAGATCTGCAAATAAAAGGATTACATAGATTAGTACAAGTGATAATCCAGTCCCTGTTACTCCATCTTGGCTGCAAGTGGAAATTGAATCTTTGTCTTTTGAAAGTGGACTTGATATTTAAAAACAGCCCAAAGAGAGTGCCCTGAAGACTATTAGAAAATGGAGGACTTTGGACATTTTGGCACCTCATCTCCACACTGGATGGATTTTATAAAGAAAAAGAAGTATTTTCTGAAGGAAAATTAGATTTCTGAACTAGTAATGGAGGGCAGTAGTATGAAGTTCTTGATTAAAAATAAGTGAAAACTATCTATGGATAATCCCATGTCTTCAAGTATAAGGGCTTTTAAAAATCTATATGAACAATATAGTTTTCTAAAAATTTATTTATTTATTTATTTTTGGCTGTGTTGAGTCTTCGTTGCTGCGTGCGGGCTTTCTCTAGTTGCGGCGAGTGGGAGCTACACTTCGTTGTGGTGTGCAGGCTTCTCACTGCAGTGGCTTCTCTTGTTGTAGAGCATGGGCTCTAGGCATGCAGACTTCAGTGGTTGTGGTACGTGGGCTTAGCAGTTGTGGTGCATGGGCTTACTTGCTCTGTGGCATGTGGCATCTTCCGGGACCAGGGCTCAAACCTGTTTCCCCTGCATTGACAGGCAGATTTTTAACCACTGCGCCACCAGGGAAGCCCCTTTTTTAAAAGATGTTTTTAAAAATATTTTATCATGACTGGTTCTCCTGTCAATTTGGAAAGATGAACTTGGCTCTCATTCCTATCACCAATTTGGAAGTCCTGAGGCAGAGCTGAGCGACAAGCAGGTTAAGTGATTAACCGATTAACTGATCTGTGAGGAGCAGCGCTGGGAGGGCAGAGGGTGAAGTACCCCTCTTTCATGAGATAGTACCCCTTATTCATCTACATGAGATAGATCATTTAGACAGAAAATAAACAAGGAAACATCGGACTTGAATAATACTTCAGACCAAATCAACCAAAGAGACATATACAGAACATTTCATCCAACAACAGCAGAATACACATTCTTCTCAAGTTCATAAGGAACATTCTGCAATACAGATCACATGACGGGTCATGAAACAAGTATCAACAAATTTTAAAAGATTGAGATTACATCAAATATATCTTTTCTGACCACAGTGGTATGAAAGTAGAAATAAATAACAGAAGAAAAGCTGGAAAATTCACTAATATGTGGGATTAAACAACATCTCCTGAACAACCAATGGATCAAAGAATAAATCAAAAAGGAAACCAAGAAATATCTTGAAACAACTGACAATGGAAGAATAACATATCAAAATCTATGGGATGCTGCAAAAGCAGTTCAAAGAGAATAGTTTATCATGATAAGTACCTACATTAAGAAACAAGAACAATCTGAAATCAACAATCTTATTTTATACCACAAGAAACTAGAAAAAGAAGGACTAAGCCCAAAGTTATCAGAAGGAAGAAAATAACAACAATCAGAACAGAAAGAAATGAAATAGAGACCAAAAAATCAATAGAAATGAACTATTTTTTGGAAAGATAAACAAAATTAACAAACCTTTAGCTAAACTAACTCAGAAAAAGAAAGGATTCAAATAAATAAAATCAGAAATGAAAGAGAAAAAATATAACTGCTACCCCAGAAATGAAGGCTCATGAGACTACTAAGAACAAATTACACACCAACAAACTGGAAAATCTAGATGAAATGAATAAATTCCTAGAAATATACAACCTACCAAGAATGAATCATGAAGAAAGAAAATCTGAACAGGCTAATATGAAGTAAGAGAATTGAATCTGTAATCAAAAACCTCCCAAGATAGAAAAGTCCCAGACAAGATGGTCTCACTGGTGAATTCTGTGAAACATTGAAAGAAGAATTAATGCCACTCCTTCTCAAAACTCCAAAACTCCAAAAATTGAAGAGGAGAGAAGAGTTTATAGCAATAAATACCTACATTAAGAAACAAGAACTAATTTATGAGGCCAGCATTACCCTGATACCAAAGCCATATAAAGATACTACAAGAAATGAATAATACAGAACAATATCCCTGATATAGATAGCAAAATTCTCAACAAAATATTAGCAAACCAAATTCAACAGCACATTAGCAAGATCATTCACGATGATCAAGTGGGATTTATCCCTGGGGTGCAAGGATGGCTCAGTATCTGCAAATCAAACAATGTGATACACAGTATCATCAGGATAGAAGATAAAAATCATACAACTGGGCTTCCCTGGTGGCACAGTGGTTGAGAGTCCGTCTGCCGATGCAGGGGACACGGGTTCGTGCCCCAGTCCGGGAAGATCCCACATGCTGCGGAGTGGCTGGGCCCATGAGCCATGGCCGCTGAGCCTGTGTGTCCGGAGCCTGTGCTCCACAACGGGAAAGGCCACAACAGTGAGAGGCCCGCATACCGCAAAAAAAATAAAAAATCATACAATTATCTCAATAGACATAGAAAAAACATTTGACATAGTTAAAAATCCTTTTATGATAAAAATTCTTCATAAATTGGATATAGAAGGTACTGCAACACAATAAAAGCTGTATATGAAAAACCCACAGCCAACACTATAATCAATGGTGAAAGTTTGAAAGGTTTTCCTCCAAGACGAGGAACAAGACAAGGGTGTCCACTCTCACAATTCCTATTCAACATAGGACTGTAAATCCTAGCCAGAGCAATCAGGAAAGAAAAACAAATAAAAGGCATCCAAAATAGGAAAGGGAGAACTAAAAATGTCTTTGTGTACAGATAATACTGTGTACTATACGGAAAATCCTAAAGACTCCACCAAAACACTGCTAGAATAATCAACAAATTCAGTAACACTGCAGGATACAAAATACAGTTGCATTTCTATACACTAACAACAAAACATCTGAAAAAGACATAAAGAAAACAATCTCATTCACAATAGCATCAAAAACAATAAAACATAAATAAATCTAACTAAGGAGGTGAAAGATGTGTACACAGACAACTACAAGACTTTGATGAAAGAAACTGAGGAAAATATAAATAAATGGAAAGATATCCAGGGTCCATGAATTGGAGGAATTAATATTGGTAAAATGCCTATATCACCCAAAGACATCTGTAGAGTCTATGCAATCTCCATCAAACTTCCAATGGCATTTTTCACAGAAATAGAAAAAAAAAATTATAAAATCTGTATGGAGCCACAAAAGACCCTAAATAATGAAAGTAATCTTGAGAAAGAAGAACAAAGCTGGAGGCATCACAGTTTCCATTTCAAACTATACCACAAGGCTATAATAATCAAAATAGTATGATACTGGAATAAAAACTGACTAATAGAGCAGTGGAATAGATTGAGAGCCCAGACAAAAACCCCAGGATATATGGCCAACTAATATTTTATAAGGGAACCAAGAACACTCAATGAATAAAAAATAGTCTCTTCAACAAATGATGCTGGGAAAAATACATATTTGTATACAAAAGAATAAAGCTAGACCCTTATCTTACATCACTCACAATAATGAACTCAAAACGGATAAAAGACCTAAATGTAAGATCCAAAACCATCAAACTCCCTGGATAAAACATAGGGAAAAAGCTCCTTGACACTGGTCTCAGCAGCTATTACCTGGATACAATACCTAAAGCACAAACAATAAAAGCAAAAATAAATAAGTGTACATCAAACTAAAAAGCTGCTGCACAGCAAAATAAACAATCAACAAAATGAATAGGTAACCCACAGAACAGGAGAAAATATCTGCAATTCATTTATCTGATACGGGGTTAATATTCAAAATAACTCATACAACTCAATAGCAGAAAAACTAACAACCTGCTTAAAAAATGGGCAAAAGACCTGAATAGACATGTTCACAAAGAAGACATAAAGATGGCCAACAGGTACATGAAAAGATGTTCACCTCCACTAGTCATCAGGGAAATAAAAATCAAAACTGCAATGAGATATTACCTCACACCAGTGAGAATAGCTATCATGAAAAATACAAGTGATGACAAGTGTTGGTGAGGGTGTAGAGAAAAGCGAACCCTCATGCACTTGTGGGAATGCAAACCAGTACAGCCATTATGGAAAACAAAATGGGGTTTCCTCAAAAGTTAAAAACAGAACTAAAATATGATCCAGTAATTCTACTTGTGGGTATTTATCTGAAGGAAACAAAAACACTATGTCAAAGAAATATCTGCACCACCATGTTCATGGCAGCATTATTTTCAATAGCCGAGACATGAAAATAACCTGTGTCTATCAATGGATGAATAGATAACAATAATGTGGTATATATACAATAGAATATTATTCAGCCATAAACAAATAATGAAATCCTACCATTTTCAAAAACATGGATGGAACCTGAGGGCATTATGCTAAGTGAAATAAGTCAGATAGAGAAAGACAAATACTGTATGATCGATCTCACATCTGAAATCTAAAAAAAATAAATTAAAAAACCCAAAGAGATCAGATTTGTGTTACCAGAGAAAGGGGTTGGGGAATGAGGGAAATGGATAGAGGTCGAAATGTGCAAATTTCCAGTTATAACATCACTAAGTACTGGGGATGTAATGTACAATGTAATGTCTATAGTTAACACTGCTGTATGGTATACAAGAAAACTGTTGAGGGCAAATAGATTGTAAGAGTTCTCATCAAAAGGAAAAAAACACTTCTTTTTTTGTATCTATATGAGATGATGGAGGTTAACTAAATTTACTGTAGTAGTCATTTCACAATATTTGTAGGCCAAGTCACTATGATGTCTACCTTAAACTTATACTGTTTCATGCAAACGAGAGCCTTGTTCCTTTTATTCAACTTTGACACTGCCTGGCACTCAAAAATATTTGCTTAAATGGTATCCTGATTTTGTACACTTTTTAAATTGTGGGAATGTTTTGCTCTTTGTTCTTAAAAACTGAAGTATAATTTACATATTGTAAATTGCACAAATCTCAAGGTTACTACAGTTTGATAAATTTTGACAAATGTATATATGAGGTAACCTCAGACTGAATCAAGATAACATTTCTATCACCATGGAGAGCTTTTTCATACCCTTTCCAATCAATCCCTCTGCACCAACAACTGCTATTATGAGTTCTACTGTTATACATTACATTTATCTGCCTTTTGAACTTTCCATAAGAGGAAACATGCAGTTGGCACTCTTTTTGGTCAACATGATGTTTTGGAGATCTCTCCAGGTCACTGAATGTATCAATATTTTGTTCCTTTTTGGTTGCTGAGTAATATTCCATTTTATGAGTATAACACAATGTACTTCCTGCTGTCTTGGTGATGAACACTTGGTTTGTTTCAGATATATTATTTCATGAAAATAAAATACATTATGCACACTCTTATACAAATATTTTTGTGTACATATGAACTTATTTCTCTCAGGCATATAGACTTGAGGTATAATTGCTGGGTAATAGAACAGATGTCTGGTTAACTTTATTAGAAACTTCCCAATGGTTCTCCTAAGGGCTTATACCATTTTACATTCACACCAGCAATGTATGAGAGTTATAGTTTCTCTACATCCTTGCTAACACTTGATATTATTATTCTTACAGGTGTCTGGTGGTATTACCCTGTGGTTTTATTTTGCATTTCCCTAGTAATAAGTTTGAGCATCATTTAAAGTAGTGTTGTGAAGTATGTGTTCAAATATATTGCCATTAAAATTTTTTAGATTATTGATTTGAATTATTTCTTTGTATAAACAAATGTGGTTTCTTTATAATATGAATGTTTTCTCTCAGTGACTGACTTTTTTTCTTAATGGTGTCTACCATACAATTCTGAGCAAGGCATAAGTATCCTTGAAATTATTTTACCCATATTTTCTTAGGATACAGTTTACAAGAAATTAAATTTCTAAGTCAGAAAGTGTGTGTGTATGCCTATAAATACACACACAATTCCTCCTCCCCCCCAGTTCAGATCCTGTACACACACATTAAAGCACTCAGACTAGGTCTTTGGGGCCTCAGATTTTAGTCTTACGTTTCCACTAATTATCATTTTCAGATACACACTACGATTCTCCCCTTTCCTCTTATACCTTAACCATATTTCTCACCTATTAAAAAAGAGCCCTCCTAAATATAATAAGGATGAAAAAGAATAAACAGTTGTTAAGAACCTACTATGTGAGGGGCACAGAACTATCATCTGGATATAAATGATCTCATTCAATCCACAGACCAAACCAATGAATTTTATTCTCATTTCATTTTTCATAACTAAAGAAGCTGAAATCTGAGTTACCCAAGCATATCCAATTAGCAAATGGTAGAGATAGGATTCAAATCAGGTGGTCTGTCTCTAAATCTCAGTACGTTTCTCCATTCAACTGGGTGTTTTCTAATAAAATTTCAAGAAAACAGTGTAGCAAAACTGATATAAAAACACAATTTAACTTCCACTTCCAGCACCACGTGCAAGGGCCTTGGAAGTCACCACTACATCCTAACAGCAAGTAAAAAGCTGAAGAGATGAAAAATCAACAGCTCTTTCTGGATTCCTAAGAGAGGAGAGAAGAGGACACACAACAAACCGCTGTCTCCAAGACTGGAGGGACAGGCGAATACAGGTTATTCTGGCTTATCCGAACAGAGACTCAGGAGCAGAAAGTGACACGAGAGGGAAAGTGGCAACTGTAAATGACAATTTGCTGAAAGCTCAGTGCAGACATGTCTGAGAGTTAAAACTCCGGGGCGGGGGGGCTTCCCTGGTGGCGCAGTGGTTGAGAGTCCGCCTGCCGATGCAGGGGATGCGGGTTCGTGCCCCGGTCCGAGAGGATCCCACATGCCGCGGAGCGGCTGGGCCCATGAGCCATGGCCGCTGAGCCTGCGCGTCCGGAGCCTGTGCTCCGCAACGGGAGAGGCCACAACAGTGAGAGGCCCGCGTACCGCAAAACTGCAATAAGAAGCCCGTGCACCACAATGAAGGGTAGCCCCCGCTCATCCCAACTAGGGAAAGCCCACGTGCAGCGACAAAGACACAGCCAAAAATAAATTAAAAAAAAAAAAAAAAAAAAAAACTCCAGAGGAAACCAGTAATGGAGTGGAGGGACAAAAATATTGAGAGACTTACCTTTAGGAGCGACAAGGTCCCCACAATAAATATCAGAGAAAAATTCTCTCAGGCTTACGGCAGGGAAGAGGAAAAGGAGCCATTTTAAAACATGCCAGGTCTTAACAAGACCTGCCCTAAGGAGAAATTAATTAACCAGAGCCCAACCTGCTGGGCTATTATCAGAGCATAACTGACACCTGAGCAAGGGAAATACCCAATTCCAGCCCACTCTAGCTATCCTGTCCTACCTAAGGGGAGAGAAAAAAAGAGAAACACGTGAGAAGTTCACAGTCCAGAGGCATAGGTTCACTAAAAGCCTGGGACCTGATCATGGTTCTATAGAGGGCTTCTCATCCCGATATACCTCACCCCACATTCCTAACGGCCTATTTACAGCAATTCCTTTCACCTGGTACATCATGTCTGGCTATCCAGAAAAAATTACAAGGCATACAAACAGGCCGAAACACAATTTGAAGAGACAGGCCAAGCATCAGAACTAGACTTAAATATGGCAGGGACATTGGAGTTATTAGGCTGGGAATGTAAAACAACTCTCATTAATAGACTAAAGGTCCTAATGGATAAAGTAGACTGTGTGTAAGAATAGATGGGCACTCTAAGCAGAGAGATGGAAATCCTATGAAAGGATCAAAAAGGAATTCTAGATGTAAAAACACCTGTAACAGAAATAAAGCATGCCTTTATGGGCTTATTCGTTAAACTACACACAGCTGAGGAAAGAATTTCTCAGCTAGAAGATATATTAATAGAATCCTCAAAAAATAAAGAAACCAAAAGCTAGTTCTCTGAAAAGATCAATAAAATTGATAAGACTCTAGCTAGGCTACTTAAGAAAATGGAAGAGATGGCATGAATTACTAATATCAGAAGTGAAAGAGGGCACATCACTACAGATCTCATAGACATTAAAAGGATAATAAAGGAATGCCATAAATAACCCTATGCCCACAAATTTGATTACCTAGATGAAATGGACCACTTCCTTGAAAGATACAATCTACCAAAACTCACACAAGAAGACACAGATGATCTGAATAGTCATATATTTATTAAAGATATTGAAACAATAATGAATAACCTCCCCAAACAGAGAGCATCTAGATATAGACATTATACTCTTCACAAAAATTAACTCAAAATAACCCTAAATGTAAAACGTAAAACTGTAAGACTCTTTAGAAGATAACCTAGGAGAAAATCTAGGTGACCTTGGGTATGGTGATGCCTTTTTAGATACAACATCAAAGACATGATCCATAAAAGAAATAATGGATAAGGTGCACTTCATTAAAATTAAAAATTTCTGCAAGAGTTTATCAAGAGAAGAAGAAGACAAGCCACGGGCTGGAGATATTTGCAAAAGCAGATCTGATAAAGGACTGTTATCTAAAATATACAAACGACTCTTAAAACTCAAAAATAAGTTAACAATCAACCCAAGTAAAAAAAGGACCAAAGACCTTACTAGACACCTCACCAAAAATATATAGATGGCAAATGGGCATATGAAAAGAAACTACACATATGTCATCAGGGAAATTCAAACAGTAATGAGATACCATTACATTCTAGAAATCGGATGGCCGATTTCTAGAACCCTGAGAACACCAAATGTTGGTAAGGATGTGGATGAACAGGAACTCTCATTCATTGCTGGTATGTATACAAAATGGCACAGTCACTTTGGAAGACAGTTTGGCAGTTTCTTACAAAATTAAACATACTCTTACCATATAATCCAGCAGTTGTACTTTATGTTATTTATCCAAAGGAGTTGAAAACTGTGTTCACAGAAAAACCCATCACATCACAGATGTTTACAGCAGCTTTATTCATAACTGTCAAAATTTGGAAGCAAACAGATATACTTCAGTTAAGTGAATAGATAAAGTGATTATGATATATCCAGACAATGGAAAAGAGCTATCAAGCCATGAAAAGACATGGAGGAACTTTAAATGCATGTTACTAAGCGAAAGAAGCCAATTTGAAAAGGTTACATACTGTATGATTCCAACTAACTGACATTCTGGAAAAGGCAAAACTATGGAGACATAAAAAGATCAATGGTTTCCAGGTGGTGGGGATGGAGAGATGAGTAGTCAGCAATCAGAAGAATTTGAGGGTGCTGAAAATACTCTGTATGACATAATGACGGATATATGTCATTATGCATTTGTCCAAACCCACAGAATGTACAACACCAGGAATGAACCCTAATTTAACGTATGGACTTTGGATGACTATGATGTGTCAGCGTAGGTCCATCCTTAGGAAGAAAAAAAAAAAATGCACCACTCTGATGAGTGATGTTGATAATAGGGGAGGCTATGCACGTGTGGGTGTGGGGGATATATGGGAAATCTCTGTACCTCCCTCTCAAATTCATGGTAAACCTAAAATTTCTCTAAAAATACAATTTTAGAAAACACACAAAGTTTACATTACTTCCCACTTTCTCAATAGGAACATCAATTCAGAGAAGTTACAAAATAGTGAAAAAATAAGCCTGACTTTTCACATTAGGTGAACTGTCTTTTATCTGATTATTATGTGTACACGGCATATCAGAGCTAATGTCCCTTTTTTAAACCTGATATTAACTTAGCAAAATAGAATACATCAAACCACATTCATAATCTGCAGAGTTAAATGCAGCTCCTACAAAAGCCATAATCAGGGATCAAATAGGTAAGAGGAAAACGTTCTTCTTGACCAACACGTCAGAAGCAAATCACACTGGAGCAAAGGTAGTTTTTACTGTTTTTTGAGCCTGCTGATATACAACTTCACTTTCATAAGCTCCTGAATTTGAAACAAAAAGTGGCAGAGGAGAGGGGGAGGATAGGGAACGGCAATAGAACTGGCACATCTGATATCTGGGAAATGCCAGTTAAGAGAGTGAAGCCACTTTAGAAGATGTGGAGGTAACAACAACCTCACAATAACAGTCATATTTTCATGTTTTGTTACGAGGTTCCCAGAGGGCATGTGTTTAATGGTAGGGATAAAGATTTTCAGTTGCCAGGAGTTCAAACCTTGAACTTTGAGATTCTGTCCAATTAGGTAAAAAGTAAAGAGGAGGAGGGATGGTTTGGAGGCAGGAGACTAGAAATTGACTAAAGCCATTTGCAGATCTGTAGAAGGAGAAACCATACATATTTTCCTGCCAGGTTGAGAGTAATTTACAGGTTAAACTTTGATAACTTCTATGTGTTAAGAATTGACCTGTTTTTTATGGTAACACTTTTTAAAAAACATCCAGGTTGACCCAAAGAAAACACCTGACCCTGAGAGTCGTGAGAAAATGAAATGGAATTATCTTGGAAGATTTCAATAGTTTTAGGTTACTTCAGATCATATATTCACTTGCCATACTAAATACAATGTGAATAAAATAAAGCTTTGGAATGTGCAAAATAATTTTTTAAATAAGCCTTATTTTTAGAACAATTTTATATATTCAGAAAATTTAATTTTCAAACAAGATTTATTTTTCTAGGACAGTTTTAGATTTACAGAAAAATTCAGATTGTAGAGAGAGTTTCCATATATCTTGTAAACAGTTTCCCCTGTTATTAACATCTGACATCAGTATGGTTTATTTGTTATGATAAACAAACCGATATTGCTACATTATTATTACATCCACAGTTTATTCAGATGTCCTTTGTTTTTACCTACTATTCACTCCAAGATTCCATCTGGATACCACATTACATTTAGTCATCAAGTATCTAGGCTCCTTTGGGCTGTGACAGTATCTCAGACTTTTCTTATGCTTGATGACCTACACAGTTCCAAGGAGACAGTTTTGGTCAAGTATTTTGTAAGATGTCCGTCTACTGGAATCTTTCCAATGCTTCCCTTGCTATTAGACCAGGTCATGAGTTACTGGGAGGAAGATCACAAACATGGGGTACCATCAATTAATGTGTGGGGTGTGTGTGTGTGTGTGTGTGTGTGTGTGTGTTTAAAGCATTTCCTTACTTTCTGCCACAATACTATGCTCCTTATCATTTTGCATATTTTCAGTGCTAAAATTGGCCATTTCTCCAAGAACTCCTGGTTCTTTCTACTGTAGAGTTAGAAACCATGATCTGGGTGTGAGGTATGCTTGTTGCTACTGGGCTGTCATTTCTTTTAGGCTCTCAGCTGACAGAGAAAGAAAATATATGTGTTAATCCATGTATAAGTATTTCTATATGTAACCATCTGCATATATTAAGTTAAACATAAGTACATCCTGATGTCTTCAACTCTAATCCACTACAACATGGATCATTCTAGCCTTGTCCCACTGTCATAGTGAAAAAACCTGGCTCCCATCCCCTGCCATCCATTTACAGATGTCCCCCACTTAACGGTGGTTCAAATTATAATTTTTTGGCTTAACGATGGTGTAAATGTGTTACGCATTCAGCAGAAAATGTACATCGAATTTTGAATTCTGATCTTTTTCTGGGCTACCAATATGAGGTCTTATACTGTCTCCTGATTCTGGGCAGTGGCAAGTCACAGCTCCCAATTAGCCACACAATCACAACGGTAAACAACTGATAATGCTTACAACCATTCTGTACCCAGACAACCATTCTGTTTTACATTTTAAGTGCAGTATTCAGTAGATTACATGAGATACCCACAGATGGTACAGTATTCTGTAGATTACATGAGATACCCAACACTTTATTATAAACAGGCTTTGTGATAGATGGTTTGCCAACTGTAGGCTAATGTAAGTGTTTGAGTACGTTTAAGGTAGGCTGGGCTAGGCTATGATGTTCATTCAGTAGGTCAGGTGTACTAAATGCATATTTGACTTACAATAATTTCAACCTACCGTGGGTTTATTGAGATATTACCCCATTGAAAGTCAAGGAAGATCTGTATAGGCATACCTTGGAGATATTTGGGCTCAGTTCCAGACGCCTGCAATCAAGCGAATATTGCCATAAAGTAAGTCACATGAAGTTTTTTGTTTCCCTGTGCTTATAAAAGCTATGTTTGCACTATACTAGTCTAGTAAGTGTGCAATAGCATTATGGCTAAAAAAAACAATGTGCATACCTCAATTGGAAAATACTTTATTGCTAAAAATGCTAACCATCATCTGACAACACAGGGTGGCCACAAAACTTCAATTTCTTAAAAAAAAAAAAAAAAAAAGGAATAAACTGAAGCACAATAAAAGGAGTTATGCCTGTTCTTAATTTTTTAATTCCCAGTATACACATATAGGTCTCCTCTGCTATCCAAAAGTAGAGCGTTCCTATGAAACCTTTGGTAAGAAAGCAAAGAAGCAATTACCTTAGGACACATCTTGCTAATGGATGCATAAAATAAACCGAGATAGAGATGCTAACAGACAGTTCAAAGCTATGGCAGCTTGATGCTGAGCTGTTGAGTGTAGTTCCCAGGGAAGGAGCTTGGCGGTGCCCCTCCCACTGCTTGGGGTGCAAATTATCTCTGTAACAGCTTAGTGCAAAACAAATGCTGAATGCTACTTTCGCTTTTCACCTTTTTGCATAAAAGCAGAATCCTCTTTGGATTTCTTTCGGTTAGTGAAAATAGATACTAATGTAGGTCTTACTTAAAAGTGAAGTAGCATAAAGGGAGCTTTTGAAAAGCAGGGGATATACCTGTATAGCAGAATCAGAACTGGTAATCATACCCCAGTAGTCTCATGAGAAACAACTTTATCAACTGTAGTACAGCACTTATGTGTGGTTCCTTTGCCTTTAATCTTACAGAATTTACTTAGATCCAGAGTTACTCAGGTCAGTCCTTTTCCCATGTACACCCTTAACTGGGGTTGTTTCATACATTTGAAACGCAGCTGGATTCTCTTGTGACAGTCTGCATGCCTCCCTGGAATACTCAAACCTCCTTTTTTTTTCTAATTTGTATACACTAAAGTCAACTCTTTGTGCTATAAAGCTCTGTGAGTTTTGATGATGTATGATGTCATGTATCGACCATTTCATTATCATACTGGATAGTTTCACCACCCTAAAAATCCCCTGTGTGTCAGCTATTCAATCCTCACTCCCTTTCCCCCAGAAGATCTACACATTTAATGTAGTCGGTATCAAAATCCCAATGGCATTTTTTGCAGAAACAGAAAAATCCACTCTAAAATTCATATGGAATCTCAAGGGACCTCAAAAAGGCAAAAAATTCTTGCACAAGAAGAATAATGTTGCACAAGTAACATCAGTTGCTAATCATCAGGAGCAAAAGTCTGGACATTTCTGCCCACTGCATCTTGATATTGAAGTCATTAAGGAAACACAATGCAGTCAAGCACTGGATGGAACAATGCTTTGCTCACACAGAGAAGAGAAAAACCAAGATCAGTAGTGAGCATCAGTTCCCCATGGCCAGTGGTCCCTCCCAGTAGCTGATGCAAGGCAATTGGCCTGCATGCATCCTTCTTGTACTGCAGCAGAAGAACTCCGTCTCCTCCCCACAGATACAGCAGGATGTTGGCCAGATGCCATATGATGCACATACTTAAGCAGAACAATGGAGCACAGCATTC
>NW_006793884.1:645680-656738 GCF_000442215.2 Lipotes vexillifer | reverse complement strand
GGGAAAGATATTCCCACACAAGTTGGTAAGTCCAACACAGGCTGTGAGGACTCTTTCTCTCTTGATCAAGAAGTGTTCCAGGCTCAAGGCTTATTTTTATGCATCCAAGTGGGTGTCAAAAGACTCTATGGGGCTTCCCTGGTGGCACAGTGGTTGACAGTCCGCCTGCCGATGCAGGGGACGTGGGTTCGTGCCCTGGTCCGGGAAGATCCCACATGCCGCGGAGCGGCTGGGCCTGTGAGCCATGGCCGCTGAGCCTGCGCGTCCGGACCCTGTGCTCCGCAACGGGAGAGGCCACAGCAGTGAGAGGCCCGTGTACCGCAAAAAAAAAAAAAAAAAAGACTATGCATGAGACTGCCTTTCCCAACAAAGTTGGATGATCCACACTTCCTGATTTCAAAACTTATTGTGAAGCTACAGTAATTAAAACAGTGTGGTACTGGCATAAAATAAAGCCAAATGGAGGAGAATAGAAAGCCCAGGAATAAACCCTTACAGAAACAGTCAAATGACTTTCACAAGGATTTAAGACCATTCAACAGGGAAAGGACAATTTCTTCAACAAATAGTATGGGAAAACCAGAATGAGTCTGGTAGGGAGAACAGTGAATATTTTGACAATACCACCTGCCCCAAGTAGTACTGCCTGGAGCTTAAGACCACAGACTGTAGAGGTGGAATGCCTACCTTTAAATCTTGTCTCGGTTACCAATTATCAGCTAGAAGACCTCGGGCAAATTACTAAACCTTTCTCAATATCAGTTTCCTTATTTGTAAAATTAGGATCATTACATTAGTTACTTCTTTGGGTTGTTCTAAGGATTAATTGAGATAATACATAGAAAACATTTACAACGTCTCTGCCACATGGTACACTATGTGTTCACAATTATAATTATTTGCAGAGGTATCCAAGAGAAAGCAATAGGTGTTCAGCCATTCATTCCTTAGATATTTGCTTAGTGTCTGCTAATGGGCAGAGGGTTGTCCATTGTTCTTTTGCCTAAAATATTTGTCTCTTTCTTTCTTTAAAGTTATTAAGTTTATTTGTTTTTACCCACTAGGATTTATTCTTAATTCCAGAATTATGGCATATTCATAAAAAGCAATGAAGGGAAGGTTTGGTAAGGGAGTCATATTGTTTCACCGACAAAAATTTCATAGATCTGTTTCACTGCTTATTAACTCAGAGTTTTCCTACATTGACAATGGAAGGGATTCACTCAGTCAGTCAAATACTCTTTGAATGGCTACTCTGTGCAATGAACTAGGAATATACAAGAGTGAGATACTACAGCCTTTGATGTTTTTATTGTCTAGTGAGGGAAGCAACATAGTCACATGAAATATAAGACATTCTGGGTGTGGGTATGGAGAGGGAGAAAGAAGCGGGACAGAGTAATGGTAAATTACACGTGGAGAGATCTATATGAATATGATTCAAAGTGAAATTTCACGTCCAACAAGAACCTGGGTAGACCATCTTTTATTTAATGGAAGGAACTATCTAGTGCAGTGAAAACCTGAACTTGAGGTGACAAAATGAGCAATAACTCTCATGGACTTGAAAACAATGAAGGAACCATTTTAAATGCTTTGTTTACATTAAAAGTAAAACTTCCATAGCTTATTTCCTTATTTAACAGTGATTATTTGAATTCACCTTTGTTATCTGACAGTTAGCCCCACTGATTACTGTGGCCTCTAACATGAGGCTTCTGAGTTGGCAGAAGAGAGAACAGCAGTGAGTGATACTGCACTCTCTGACTACAGAACTTAAATAAATCATGTGATTCTGGGGTCCCTGAGAAACCTCTGCGCTTATCTTTCCAGGCCTTGGGTATTCCAAGTGCAAGGCAGGGTCTACTCTTTTCCCTCCCACTGAGGTACAAAATACCAAAGACGAAATGAGTTTATATGTATCTATCCAGCATGAGGCTCCCTACCGTCCCTGGAGAAGAGTATAACTTGCCTCCTTATATCAAAATGAGGCCAGAATTTCAGTTCACCAAACAGACAGAGAACTGTCACAGTTTAACATGCCCTTTATTCCCTATAAAATGCAGTGCCAGGCAACAGAAATTACTACCTCAAATCACGACCCAGCTACATAATTTGTGGGTACTAGTGCATTTTGAAAACACAGGGCGTCTTATTTGTAAATCATTAAGAATTTCAAAATGGTGACAGCAGAGCATTAAACCATTCACAGGTCACATCTAAGCTCAGGGCTCTGTGTCTTTGCCACACGGGACACTGATGAAGCCCACCCTGCCCAAGTTCTCTGCCTGAAGGCGGGATTTCCGACTTGTCCACATGTCTGTGAGCACAGCATTGACATTTTTCTGAGAATAAAGGTGAATGGCAGGATTGCCCAGGCTTTACCTCAATCCCTACAGTTCTACCCAAGCCACTAATTGAAACATGGGCTTCAGAGAAGCATTGGAGACCTTGTTACAGAAATGCAAAGAAGCAAGCAAGCATAATTTCCATAAAAGAGAGAAATAATTGAAAGAGATTTACAGACTTCCATTTTTTCTTTCCTTGTTTAAATCTTCTTGAAAGGGACAAGAAAAACATTAGATGATAATGAATTAGATGATAATTAAAATCTGGTGTTTTCCTCTTCTAATGAGAAGAAAAGAGTAGTTTCATGGTTGATGTTTCAGTCAGTATAGGCAGGGTTATGCTATAGAAACAAACAACCCTCACACTGCAAAGGCTGACTATAACAAAATCTCACTTCTCGTTCCCAGTGTGGTTACAGGTGACTCTCCAGGGCAACTGTCCTTTATGTGGCAACTAAGTTAAGTACTTACTTCAAACATGTATACAAAGGAACTCCATAAACTCATTATAGACCAAAGATTGTCTTCCACTCAAACACGTGTTCACTGTCTCCATAGTGGAAAACTAGGGCCAATATTTAGTAATGGAATTTCGTTCACAGCTTTTCCAATTGTGCATTTTCACTCCAAACATTAGAAAGCTACCCTATTAAGTTTTTATAGGAAAGAACAGTTTCATTTCTCATGGCAACAGGCAGTGAGAATTTGCATTAAAAGTGCAACTATATCAGTTATGCTTTTGTAGCCTGGAGAATCTACTCACTCTCTCTTGCTCAGGCAAATATCAACACAGAAACCAGATGATACATTTTATTTCAATGAAGAGTTTCAAAGAGCCTCAGAGACACAAACAAGATTTATGGCTCTTTAGAAGCTATAGTGTATAAAAACAAAATTACTTCCAAAACTCTATTTCCTTGAAGTTAAATGCAAATCAAATAGGCCCTGGGCTTCCCTGGTGGCGCAGTGGTTGAGAGTCCGCCTGCCGATGCAGGGGACATGGGTTCGTGCCCCGGTCTAGGAAGATCCCACATGCCACGGAGCGGCTGGGCCTGTGAGCCATGGCCGCTGAGCCTGCGCGTCCGGAGCCTGTGCTCTGTGACGGGAGAGGCCACAACAGTGAGAGGCCCTCGTACCGCAAAAAAAAAAAAAAAAGGCCCTAATCTACTCAGCATTTATCTAGTGCCACTTGGCGTAGTGTCTGGAAATTTAACATGATTATTTAGCATTTATATGGCACTTTCTATTTGCTGTTTTTAAAAAGCACTCCGCTCAGTCATTTTTAATTTTCTCCACAAGCTTTGACAGGCCAATCAATCCCATTTTACAGTTGAGGATACCGTGATGATTTGAAGTTCCCGTGGCATCATAACGACCCCAGTGCCTGACCTAGTAAGTCTGCTTGTCTGGGGATATGGGGCCTCTGCATTTCCTGCCAAAGCCAGTAAGTAGGCTTGGGCAGGAACCTAAATCTCAGACATGCCTCAAACCTTCCTTAGTTTAGCCCAGGATTCCCCAACCCTGTAAGGAACTGGGCCGCACAGCAGGAGATGAGTGGCGGGCAAGCAAGCAAAGCTTTATCTGCTGCTCCCTATCGCTCCCCATCGCTTGTATTATTGCCTGAACCATCCCCCTCTCCACAACCTTTGGTGGAAAAATTGTCTTCCACGAAACCGGTCTCTGGTGCCAAAAAGGTTGGGGACCACTGGTTTAACCAATTGGTTTTAGTCATCCTCAATATTTTTGTTTGTTTCACTTGATGCCTGATTGAAAAAATTTGTATCTACTGGCTGATGCATCCTGTTGGTTGCGATAGACTAGCAGAAGTTTCTGAATAAACTAATTTGCAAATTATGCGTAATTCACAGAGACCTGGCTGGACCTTCACTCTCTCTCTCCCACTGGTTGGGACTCAGTGGTGTGGCTTGATACTATAGTGTAAAGAGACCCCATGCAACATTGAGATCAAGGTCATAGTTGATTCCAGCATCACATTATCACATTTCTTATGGACTGCACACATGCCCATGAGGCTTAATTTACAAGTGCATGATCTTCCAGTTGATCCTGGACACAAGCAATCAGTACAATCCATCACCAGCGCAATTCTGTCTCTGTGGTTGAGAAAACAATTCAAACTATGTGAATAGAAATACCTACTTCCTCTAAGAAACTTTTGAGGTCCTCCTTGATAGGATTGTTTCTCTTTCTATCACCGATTACAGTTCTTTTGTTCTGCACATAATTGACTTCAAAGGCTTTTGTGGATACAGAATTTATTCCTATGTGTGTACATCTCTCTTGCTCAAATGTAAAGCACCCTGAGTTCAAGGTCTTTGCTTTTATATCTTTAAATATATTCACATGTCCTCATATAGGACTTTTGCACATAAGCATCCAATTTATCTTTGTTAAATATAATTTAATAACATCTATTTTTATTTCAAAATTTCTCAAGATGTCTCCATCTTTAGTTATTAGCAGACCCATGCTTAGGTGTAAATATTTATATTAAAACGCTTTTGGAGTAATTTTCTGACCTGCTTTGAAAAACTCTGAATTAGAATTTTTACCCATACACAGAGATACAAGAAAATCTAAACATGAGCTTAGAATTAAATACAGACTAAAAATGAAACTTTACTCGGGTTCTCTAGAACTCTATTTGTGTCATCTCACTTAAAAACTTCTGCAGGTTTTCCTAGGTAGAGTCAGATACTTCCGGCGTTGTTACCCTCTTAAGACTACTTTGAACTCTGCTGGAATTATAGCATGTGGTATGCTGTGTGACATTTATGTATTTACATAACTGTTCCTAATACCGGAATGTAAATTCCTTGACAGGGAGAGCCTGTGTTTTATCTCTGTAACCGTACTGCCTTGCATAAAGCAGTGTTTAGAATGATGCTCAATATATTCTTATTATGAATAAGTCATTTGAAAGTTGGGTAATAGAGACTGGTATAGATAACTTCTAAGGCTATTTTAAGCAATGCCAGAATGCTCATAATGAATGGATTAAAAAAAAGATTTTCTGTAAGGCAACCATTAAACAGCCTAGTTTCCCAGTATTTGGAACAGGATAAGGAAACCTGATTATGTAAAGAGACTAGACCAATGACATCTACCCCACGATTCCCAGGAGATTTCAAAGCAAGGTCTCTGTCACAAACACATACCAGTTCCAACAAGGTCCATATGCACTGAATTCCTTTAGCAAGACTTCTTTGCATTTCTGATGGATGCATGGATGAATAACACAGAATTTCCTGAAAACTGTGGAGTTACATTGTGGGGATGTTACAGCAGTGGATGGCATTTGCATAAATATAACTGATGCAATTTCAAAGACGCTACCAGAGAACCTTTAGGCAACCATTCAGTATCTCCTTTTCCTCATTTCTCATTTGGGCTGGAAGTGATAAACTGAAGAATATGCTAAGCTGCTCCTTAATGTTTTTCCTCTTGTTATTAGTTATAGCCGAGTTTTGCCCCCTGTTTACTGAGAACTCTAAAAGATTGGACTGATGTTTAAATCTGAATTTAATTAAGTTTTAAATGACAATCTGCTTACTCCATCTTCCTTTCAATTTGCATCAGTAAGCATCTGCCAAAAGAATATTCAGAAGCATTTTGATCGAAAGTTTGCTTTAGTAAGTATCACGCCAACCTCAGCCTTTCTTTTCTTTTTTTTATGACTTCCTTTCCACCACAATACTTCCTATATGTGAAAGCATCTTTAATTGAAAGAGTTAACATAGATATAAAAATATTTTTTTGGAAAAAGAAAAAAAGAAACATCACTTGCATTGTAAGACATTTTGATTCAGAAAAGTAACTACATGGAAAAAAAGGTAGTGCATCTACAGCAATACTTAAGACTCTCACTTGCATTTTATCTGTGATGTTTTAATGACCTCATACCAAAGTTCTCTCTACTTTTTCTTCCAAATAATCTAGGAAATTCTCCAGTCCAGTGCAAAGAGTTTCTAGGTCCAGTAGGCTATGGCTACTCCCTGCATTTAATGATACAGTGGGAAAAAAAGTGCTATCCTTATTGAACTTGAACACTTGTCTCTTGAGCACTGTCGAGCTATGATCTGAGTTATTCAAGCTTATCTCATAGTGGTCCAGATTCCCTTGTCTCCCTCTGAAATCCTATTGGCTCTTCCCTACACTCCTCTCCCCCAGTTGAAGACACTGGGGAAATTCATCTATTTATTTTTTTTGCTTCTGCTTTAACGGACGCTGAATTCCAATCTTGAAAAACATAATTGGTGTTCTGAGCACCTAATTCCACTGTGTACGTGGAGGGGAGAGGGGTTTCCCACACCAACAAGCAATTCTCAGACACTAGCTGGGTGTCCTACAAGTCAACTCAGTTCTGACACTATCAACCCAGAGACAGCATCAGATTCCACAGTTTAAAGGCTCAGTCTTACAAGACTGTCCCTCCCCCACCCCAACTTCCCTGCCAGTTGCAAGCCCAGGTTTCACCTGTGCATCTGACTGACCAGCTATAGAGTGAGTGTCCCAACTCCTCTTTGGGGTCGATTACTTTGCTAGAGTCAGAAAAACATTTTATTACGAGATCACTAGTTTATTAGGAAACAATATAACTCAGGAACAGCCAGATGGAGGAGATGCACAGGGCACTGCACGGAAAAGCACATGGAGCTTCCACGCTCTCACTCAAAATGCTCCTCTGCCCGCACCTCCGTGTATTCACACACTGTGGAGGCCTTAAAAACCCATACTTTGGGGATTTTATTAAAGCTTCATTATATAGGCAATAATTGATTAAATCATTGGCCTTTGGTGATTGATGCATCCTCCAGCCCCTCTTGATCCCAGGAGGTCAGGGGGTGGGACTGAAAACACCAACCCTCTAATCACATGGCTGGTTTCCCTGGTATAATGAGCAGGACCCTAGGGGGCCTTCCCAGAACAGACCCCTCCCCCATATCCTCTGCTGTAGCTCCTCCCCAGAGTACCTAGATGACAGTATCTGATGCACATTTCCTGAGTTGTTTTGCAGATGCTGGGACCTCCACCAAATGAAAGAAGTGAATGCATCCCCTCTGGAGACTGGCCAGAATCAGGAAATATTTGCAAAAATTTATTGCCTTTTTACTGTACCTCACCATCAACCAACAAGAGAACTGTGTGTGAGCTGATCACATACCCTGGGACTCCCCTCCCTCGCCTGGCCTTTAAAAACGCTTTGCTGAAACCCATTTGGGAGCTTGGGCTTTTTTGAGTACTAGCTGTCCCAGACCCCTTGTCTGGCACCTTGCAATAAACACTGCACTTTCCTTCACCACAATCCGGCGGTGTCAGTAGATTGGGTTTATTGCACGTTGGTGAGAGGACCCAAGTTTGGTTGGGTAACACTGGCATCCAGTCCCCATCCTTAGCAAGGTCCAAAAGTCACTTCATTAACATAACAAAAGGCTCCTTTATCAGTCTTATCACTTAAGAAATTCAAAGAGTTTCAGGAGCTCTGTTCCAGAAATGAAACCCAATATCACAAGCATATTGCATTTGTTATCGTCTGTTGACCCCTCCAGATCCACTCTACCTATGTCTGCCCTGCTAGAGACTGGCTTCCGTGGATTTGATCACCCAGTCTCACTGTCTCCAAGGACCAGAACTCCTATTCGATGGTCTTCTCTAGAGCTACAGAGGTCACTACCTTTCACTAATCTCTCTCTTCTCACCCTTTCGACTGTCCTACCCACCCCCCGCCACCCCATTAACCCATGGTTAGCTCTAGAATACTTCATCCCTAATTCATCCATTTTTATTTATTTCTCTTTATCCAACCATCTTTGAAAATGAAGTTTTGGGTTTTTTTAATATTTCTTTATTAATTTGGCTGCACTGGGTCTTAGTTGTGGCATGCGGGATCTTTTAGTTGCAGTATACATGTGGGATCCAGTTCCCTGACCAGGGATCAAACCTGGGCCCCCTGCATTGGGAGCGTGGAGTCTTAATTGCTGGACCGCCAGGGAAGTTCCGTAAATGAAGTTTTATTAAATTCTCAATTACCACATCTGAATAGTGTTCCATCTTTTTCCTGCTATGAGCCTTACCATACACAGCCACACACATTCACATATATAAATTGATATATAGATAAAAAGATATAGTAAGATATGAGATCACCTATTTTTAGTATTATAATCTTTTCTACACTTTCATGTTGAACATGTCTTAATTTTATAAAAAGATCCATATGTATAACAAAGCACAATAAATCCATGTAAGTCAGCATCAGCTTTGCTGAAGATGCTCCGAGCCAATATTTCTTTTCATCTCTAGTTGATTCCCTAGTCCATTCCACTGTTGAATACTTTCTAATCTTCCTCGCATGCCCAAACCACCCACCCCACTCTCACTCTTTTGCACTGACTGAGCTTTGAACTGACATGAATTCCTCCGATTTCTTTTGTTATTACTTCAAAACTCCATAGCTTCGGTAACAATGTCTTTTTTCTCATCACCAAGAAATATGAAGCCATTTTTCTTTCCAAGATCTACACCTGCACCTGAACTTTAAAAACCACCTACTCCTACATGCCATAGGACTTATCTACGTGAACCGTCTCTTTGATCTCTTCAATCTTTATTTTACCTTCTCCATTAATTTTTTCTTTATCACCTATAAATTTCCTCCATTCTCTGCATTTATTTTTAAGAGGAAAATGCCTATTCTCTGTGGTGCTTATCATTCAACTATTTCCTGATTTCTCTGCTCCCTGTTGTCTATTTTATCTTCTCATTCTCTCCTTTGAAATTGTGCTTTCAAAGGACATGAATGTCTTTATATTTATCAAATAGCAATGGCTTAACCCTCATCTCTGGCATCTGAAAGTTCTGAAAATACTGCTTTTTCCTGAGTTATCTTTTTCTTTGGTTTCAGTAACACTCCAGACACTTTGTGCTTTTAATTTCCCTCCAGAGATTGTTCTTGGGTTACCTCACCGACTTTTCTTTACCTTCCATTTGCTACAAGCTTTTTTGGGTTTGCCCTCGAACCTCTTTTCTTCTGACTTTACACCCTTTTGGGACTTAAACAATATTCTTCAGTTTAATGACCGTAAGTTATATTTTTAGCAGCTTTTATATTTACACGGGAAAGTTCTCAACTATTTCTCAGTGTCTCAACATAGGAAACATGAAATTTGGAGATACTGTTGTTTTGGTGGATGGCTTTATCATAGGATTTCTTGGATGTAGCCCCAAAAGCAGAGCATTCAACTTGACCAAGCAAAGTCTGCAATAGAGATCTTTGTTGATTCCCCATCCTTGACACTAACCCGAAAATCTTCTCCAGGTTTAAGGCCATTCTGAAGTTTCACCCTGAAGCTCTTTCAAAATCACATATCTCATTATATCATGTCCTTTCTTAAATATACCCAGATGCTCTCATTTTCTTCAGAATGAATTCTAAAGTTAATAGCATGGCACCCAAACCAGGTTCATGTCACATGTTGAAGTTTTCAATGTTTCCTCTGATGATTTACTTTTGTGTATCTTGTTATCCAACAGTGGTGAACAATTTGGCAGTTTCTAAATATATCATGTACCTGCGTGCTTTCTTTTTATACTGTTCCCTCAGAATGCTCTTTTTCTCATCTATGTGACTGAAATTCAACTCATTTATAAAATCCAACTTAAATCTTATTAGTGAGAATTAAACGCTCCCTTTTTCCTATTACCATAACACGTTGTTCTGTAACCATATTTATTTCATGTTTACAGGCAGCCCTCCTTCACTACAATGTGAGCCAGGATTTCTCTACACTTTTTTTTTTTTGGCCGCACCATACATCTTGCAGGATCTTAGTTCCCTGACCAGGAATCGAACCCAGGCCCCCTGCAGTGGAAGCACGAAGTCCTAAGCACTGGACCACCAGGGAATTCCCTGATTTCTCTACTCTTTAATGAAAAGCGAAAATATAATTTTGGGGTCATGTTATAGCTAAGTTCTAAAGTGGAGATGGGGAAAATGGAGAAAACTAATAAATATCTGGGACTAAGATGTTATCTTATTAATTTATTTAATATAATTATCTTTTTAAAGGTATAGTAGTACCAATAGATAGTTAATTTGCAGATCATCATCCTTTATTTTAAAATAATTACTCAAGAGCTTTTAATTACATGTATTTCTTAGTTATATTCTAATAATTCTGTTCACACTTTCAATTTGCTTGGCAAACTATTTCTTTTCATATAATACAAATGCAAATTTCAGAAGTGTGTCTTTCTATATTGCATCAAATTCTAAATTAAAAGTGTCTAGATGAATGAGGATTTATTATAGTCTAATATACTTTTTCATTTTTATGATAATGCAATATTTCTAAGGTCTTCATAACCAGTAATTACTTTAATGCTTATGATATTGCTATGAGCTAGGGAGGAGAGAAACACTCTTTTCCCCTGGTTTAAGTATACACAAAGAAAGGGACAAACAATTCTGAGTAATTTGTTAAGATCACCCATGAATAGAGACACGTCATGAACCCAGTTTTCCAACTTGGGTTATTGTGCTTTGTCCAACAAAAGTTGCTTTCATGTTGTGCTTCCACTCCACCAAATAGTTTTCAGGTTTTAAAATATTCGAATTTAACCACTAATTGCACTGATCTTTGCCAATATTATCAAACAGAAAATTGAACCAGGGTAGAAACCTGCTGAA
>NW_006793884.1:635693-644794 GCF_000442215.2 Lipotes vexillifer | reverse complement strand
CTGCTGAACTCATGTAGTCTCTGGGTTATATGAAGATCATTTTTCCCAGGTGGTAAATTTTTATAAAACAGGCTCCCCTATATTTGGTCCAAAAGTGAAGGACTCTGGTTTTCCAAGCTTGCTTTTTACTTAAAATGAAAGCATATGGGACGTACGAAAACCTAAAATAGTATGAATGGCGCATACTTAATTGAGGCTATCTCTACAGGCCTGAGCATCTGTTAATAGTATTTTAAAAACTGGTAAACCCTGTGCAATGATCTTAATTCACTCCTCAGCCTAGATTTATATTTTTTCCCCAAGAAATGGAGAGCAGCCCATTCATCACTTCCTATTGTTCAGGTTATACAGACTCTCATTGGCCTTGGCTGACCAGACTTTTAGAATAAGAGTAAATCCCTTAAAGTGGAGGGTTTAATAGAGCAAGCTGATGGGGACAACCAAGTAAATTTCAGCACTCTGGGAATGGAAAGGAAATTGCCAAGGAAACATAATCCCCTATAGATTCTCCTACCTGAAAAGCCAGCCCCATATTTGAAACCCAACCAGTTGGTGGCAACAAGCCCAGAAAAGTGAGGCACCTGACTCCCTTAAGCCAAGAATCTTTGGAATGGGAGAGACAGGTAAGGGATGAAAAAGAGCCTCATTCTAACCGCACAGATGGCCACTGCCATCCCTGCCAAATGCTTCACCAGGTCTGACAAAGGGGGCAGGTGATACAATAGACTAAGGCTGGAATGACTAAATGGTACTGGAAAGTGCGACGGGGACGAGGGAGGAAAACAGAAGTAGTCAATATATGAAAAAATTATTGCCATCTCCACCTGGCAGTGTGTCCTTTCGACATCTGCCTTCCTAGGGCTCTTGGATTTTCTCAGCCCTGGCAAGTGGAGATCAGGTGCTTGGGCAGATGATATACCTAGTTCCTGCTGGGATGGAGGCTGAATTGCTGTGCCTTGTCAGCTCCACCCTGATGATGGATGGGGTGGTGGGAAAGTCACCGCTCCATTGGCCCAACAGAGTTCTCTCCCTCCTGTCAGAGAACCAGTCCCGCAGACAAAAGTGGATGGCATTCAAGAATGACAAAGAAAGAAGAGAAGCCACTGAAAATGAGATGACAGTTTGCAACACAGCACCGTCTCCATAAAAAGTGATGGGTACATGTTAGTTCCCTCTGCTTTCCCTTTCAATCAGTCTCCACCTGAGCAAGGGTATACGACCACTAATTTCTTTTTTTACATTTATCCTCTCTTCATCCCACTTCATCCTAATGCCCTTTACAGTTCAATATACAGGAAACATAACAGAGGAGGTCTTTTTAGGAACAGAACCATGAAATACACCCTCTGACTAATTTAGTCTAATCCACAAGCGAACTGGGAAACTTCACAAAGGATTGATCATTTTATTTCCTAAGTTTATCTTACTGAACTAGTTAAAATGCTTACAGGTTATTTGTCATGTCTTTTTCAAAAACCTTCTGTGAAAGAGGATGAAAACAATGGTTTTGCTGAAATGCTACTATTGAAGTGTCAATAGGCATAACATTTCTCTACCTATAGATTAAACATCCTCAGGAGTAAATATACCCTTTGATCCAGGAGTTCATTATCTAGAAGTTTTCTCTAAGAGGGTAATCAGAGATGTGCATAATGGTTTATCTACTAGGATATTCATTGAAACATTAGACATAGTTTAAATTCTAATAGGCTACTTATGAAATTAACTATGATATAGCTGTATGACAGGCTTTTTAAAAGATTCAGCCATTAAAAGTAATACTGTCAAAGAATATTAAATTATACCATTCCCAGTCAGTAATGTTCTAAGTTTTGCCATGATAACAAGAACAAACTCTCGAATCCTTATGGTTTATAGAAATAGAGGTTTGTATATTGCCCACATCACACATCCACGGTAGGCTGTTCTGTCCCACTTTTCCTCCTTGTGGGATACAGCCTGGGGTAGGCTGAATAATGACCCCCAACAATACCCAGATCTAAATATCTGAAATCTGTGAATGTTACCATATGTGGAAAAGCTTTGTAGATGTGATTAAGTTAAGGACCTTGAACTAGGGAGATTATCCTTGGATAATCCAGGTGGGCCTTAAATGTAATCACGAAAATCCTTATAACACGGAGTGAAGGGATATTTGACTACAGGCAGAAGAGAGGAAGGCCATGTGACAGAAGCAGTGGGAAGCAGAGCTGGAGAGAGAAGGTGCTTGGCTGATGGCCTTGAAGATGGAAGGGGCCATGAGGCAAGGAATGCAACTACTGAGGCTGGAAAAGGGAAGGAAATGAATTCTCTCCTACGATCTCCAGAGGGATCATGACCCTGCCAACATCTTGATTTTTGTCCTATCATACTTATTTTGGACTTCTGGCCTCCAGAATTGTTAAGGGAATAAATTTGTGTTGTTTAAAGCCACCAAGTTTTTGATAATTTTTTACATACAATGGAATAAAAATCTAGTACACTGGCTAGCAGAACAGGAACTATCTTGACCCTTAGGTCCATGGCAGAAAGGAAAAGTGCTTTGGTGGGTTATATTCTAGAAATTAAATGCTCCTTGCCAGAAGACAGACAGGTTGTTTCCACTTAATCTTCACTGACCAAAAGGAACTTATGGCCCCACCAAACCCTAGGAGTTCAGGAATTCCACCATGTATTTGAAATTAGAAGAACTAAAAATATTTGGTGAGCAGCACAAATTCACCACACTGAGAATACAGGTAATGTAGTACTCAGTGAAGATCAGGTTAAAAGTCATTGTTACAAAATAATTGTGCTACCAATATGGGATGAAAAAACAGAAATATGTACCTATACTTAAACATAGAAAACAGCCTGAAATGAATACTGTCATTTTTTCCCCAGAAGTGACAGTACACATGACTTTCCTTTTTCTCCTTTTTAAGTGTCTGTAACTCTTCTTCAATGAAAATGTATTTTTACAAGTAGCAGGAAAATACACTCATCCAAGTAGACTAGAAAGTAAGCAGTAGTAGAAGACGGTTCAAATTGAAAACTAATATTTAAAACATGATATTCATTTGTGAAAAATATAGTCAGGAGTAGGGTACTATCACAGTTTAAAGGATATAAAAGGAAACTGAAGCCCAAAGAGATTACAGAATTTATCTATGACATAGCAATTATGTAATACTATGTAAAACTTCAGCACTCCTGAATTGAAGCGTTGTTTTTTTCAACCACAGGCTAAATCCAATCTTTGTTTATGAAATTGATAATTTCATATTCTGTTTCATTTCCCTTTCTATTCCATAATTTCTATGATGACTTTTGGAATAATGAGCTTTTAATTTTTTTTATAGACTTAAAAATTATTATTATTGGGGTATAGTTGTTTTACAATGTTGTGTTACTTTCTAATGAACAGCAAAGTGGAGCTCCCTGTGCTACACAGCAGGTTCTTATCAGTTAAATATTTTGTACATATTAGTGTATACATGTCAATCCCAGTCTTCCAGTTCATCCCACCAACTCCCCCCTTTGCTTTCCCCCCTTGATGTCCATACATTTGTTCTCTACATCTATGTCTCTATTTCTGCCTTGCAAACTGGTTCATCTGTACCATTATTCTAGATTCCACATATATGCATTAATATACGGTATTTGTTTTTCTCTTTCTGACTTACTTCAGTCTGTATGACAGTAGGTCCATCCACATCTCTACAAATGACCCAATTTCATTCCTTTTTATGGCTGAGTATTATTCCATTGTATATATGTACCACATCTTCTTTATCCATTCGTCTGTCGATGGGACATTTAGGTTGCTTACATAACCTGGCTATTGTAAATAGTGCTGCAATGAACATTGAGGTGCATGTGTCTTTTTGAATTATGGTTTTCTCTGGGTATATGCCCAGTAGTGGGATTGCTGGGTCATATGGTAGTTCTATCTTTAGTTTTTTAAGGAACCTCCATACTGTTCCCCATAGTGGCTGTATCAATTTACATCCCTACCAACAGCGCAAGAGGGTTCCCTTTTCTCCACACCAGGTCCAGCATTTGTTGTTTGTAGATTTTCTGATGATGCCCATTCTAACCAGTGTGAGGTGATACTCATTGTAGTTTTGATTTGCATTTCTCTGATAATTAGTGATGTTGAGCAGCTTTTCATGTGCCTCTTGGCCATTTGTGTGTCTTCTTTGAAGAAGTGTCTATTTAAGTCTTCTGCCCATTTTTTGACTGGGTTGTTTCTTTAATATTGAGCTGCATGAGCTGTTTATATATTTTGGAGATTAATCCTTTGTTGATTCGTTTGCAAATATTTTCTCCCATTCTTTTTTTTTAAGGGCATTTATGCATAGGATGAACTTACATTTATACTATTTATTTATACTAAATGAATATATTGCTCTGCAACATTTTCTCCCATTCCAAGGGTTGTCTTTTCGTCTTGTTTATAGTTTCCTTTGCTATGCAAAAGCTTTTAAGCTTCATTAGGTTCCATTTGTTTATTTTTGTTTTAATTTCCATTACTCTAGGAGGTGGGTCAAAAAAGATCTTGCGGTGATTTATGCCAAAGAATGTTCTGCCTATGTTTTCCTCTAAGAGTTTTATAGTGTCTGGTCTTACATTTAGGTCTTTAATCCATTTTGAGTTTATTTTTGTGTATGGCGTTAGGAAGTGTTCTAATTTCTTTCTTTGACATGTAGCTGTCCAGGATTCCCAGCACCCTTTACTGAAGAGGCTTTTCTCCATTGTATATCCTTGCCTCCATTGTCATAGATTAGTTGACCATCGGTGTGTGGGTTTATCTCTGGACTTTCTATCCTGTTCCATTGATCTATATTCTGTTTTTGTGCCAGTACCATATTGTCTTGATTACTGTAGCTTTGTAGTATAGTCTGAAGTCAGGGAGCCTGATTCCTTCAGTTCCATTTTTTGCCCTCAAGATTGCTTTTGCTATTTGGGGTCTTTTGTATCTCTATATGCATTTTAGGATTTTTTTGTTCTAGTTCTGTAAAAAATGCCATTGGTAATTTGACAGGGATTGCATTGAATCTGTAGATTGCTTTGGTTATTTTAGGCATTTTCACAATATTGACTCTTCTAATCCAAGAACCTGGTATATCTCTCCATCTCTTTGTGTCATCTTTGATTTTTTTCATCAGTGTCTTAGTTTTCTGAGTACAGGTCTTTTACTTCCTTACGTAGGTTTATTCCTAGGTAATTTATTCTTTTTTTTTGCAGTGGTGAATGGGATTGTTTACTTAATTTCTCTTTCTGATCTTTCATCATTAGTGTATAGGAATGCAAGAGATTCCTGTGCATTAATTTTTGTATCCTGCAACTTTACCAAATTCATTGCTTAACACTAGCAGTTTTCTGGTGGCATCTTCCAGATTTTCTATGAATAGTAACATGTCCTGTGAGAACAGTGACACTTTTACTTCTTTTCCAATTTGTATTCCTTTTATTTATTTTTCTTCTCCAACTGCCATGGCTAGGACTTCCAAAACTATGTTGAATAACAGTGGCAAGAGTGGACCTCCTTGTCTTATTCCTGATCTTAAAGGAAATGCTTTCAGTTTTTTATATTGAGAATGATGTTTGCCAGGGGGTTGTCATATATGGCCTTTATTATGTTGAGGTAGTTTCCCTCTATGCCCATTTTCTGGCGAGTTTTTATCATAAATGGGTGTTGAATTTTGTCAAAAGCTTTTTCTGCATCCATTGAGATGATCATATGGATTTTGCTGTTCATTTTATTAATATGGTGTATCACATTGATTGATTTGCATATACTGAAGAATCTTTGCATCCCTGGGATAAATCCCACTTGATCATGGTATATGATGCTTTTAATTTGTTGTTGGATTCTGTTTGCTAGTATTGTGTCGAGGATTTTTTGCATCTATATTCATCTGTGGTGTTGGTCTGTAATTCTCTTTTTTTGTAGTATCTTTGTATGGTTTTGGTATCAGGGTGATGGTGGCCTCATAGAATGAGTTTGGGATTGTTCCTTCCTCTGCAGATTTTTGAAAGAGTTTGGGAAGGATGGGTGTTAGCTATTCTCTAAGTGTTTGATAGAATTCAGCTGTGAAGCCATCCGGTCCTGGACTTCTGTTTGTTGGAAGATTTTTAATCACAGTTTCAATTTCATTACTTGTGATTGGTCTGTTCATATTTTCTATTTCTTCCTGGTTCAGGCTTGGAAAGTTATACATTTCTAAGAATTTGTCCATTTCTTATAGGTTGTCCATTTTATTGGCATAGAGTTTCTTGTAATAGTCTCTTATGATGCTTTGCATTTCTGTGGTGTCCGTTCTAACTTCTTTTTCATTTCCAATTTTATTGATTTGAGTCCTCTCCTTCTTGTTCTTGATGAGTCTGGCTAAAGTTTCATCCATTTTATTTATCTTCTCAGAGAACCAGCTTTTAGTTTTATGGATCTTTGCTATTATTTTCTTTGTTTCTATTTCATTTATTTCTGCTCTGATCTTTATGATTTCTTTCCTTCTACTAACTTAGTGTTTTCTTTGTTGTTCTTTCTCTAGTTCCTGTAGGTGTAAGGTTAGATTGTTTACTTGAGATTTTTCTTCTTTCTTGAGGTAGGATTGTATTGCTATAAACTTCCTTCTTAGAACTGCTTTTGCTGTATCCCATAGGTTTTGGACGGTTGTGTTTTTGTTGTCATTTGTCTCTAGGTATTTTTGATTTCCTCTTTGATTTCTTCAGTGATCTCTCGGTTATTTAGTAGTGTATTGCTTAGCTTCCATGTCTTTTTGTTTTTTACTTTTTATTCCCTGCAATTTGTTTCTAATCTCACAGCATTGTGGTCGGAAAAGAAGCCTGATACACTTTCAATTTTCTTAAATTCTTTGAGTCTTGATTTGTGACCCAAGATATGATCTATCCTGGAGAATATTCCATGTGCACTTGAGAAGAAAGTGTAATCTGCTGTTTTCAGATGGAATATCCTATAAATATCAATTAAATCTATCTGGTCTCTTGTGTCATTTAAAGCTTACTGTTTAAGCTTTCCCTATTAATTTTCTGTCTGGATAATCTGTCCATTGGTGTAAGTGAGGTGCTAAACTCCTTGTGTTACTGTCGATTTCCTCTTTTAAAGCTGTAAGCATTTGCCTTACGTATTGAGGTGCTCCTATGTTGGGTACATATATATTCATAATTGTTATACCTTCTTCTTGGATTGATCCCTTGATCACTATGTAACGTCCTTCCTTGTCTCTTGTAACATTCTTTATTTTAAAGTCTATTTTATCTGATATGAGTATTGCTGCTCCAGCTTTCTTTTCATTTCCATTCGCATGGACTATCTTTTTCCATCCCCTCACTTTCAGTCTCTATGTGTCCCTAGGTCTGAAGTGGGTCTCTTGTAGACAGCATATATACAGGTCTTGTTTTTGTATCTATTCAGCCAGTCTGTGTCTTTTGGTTGGAGCATTTAATCCATTCACATTTAAGGTAAATATTGATATGTATGTTCCTATTACTATTTTCTTAATTGTTTGGGGTTTGTTTTTGCAGGTCCTTTTCTTCTCTTGTGTTTCCCACTTAGAGAAGTTCCTTTAGCATGTTGTAGAGCTGGTTTGGTGGTGCTGAATTCTCATAGCTTTTGCTTGTCTGTAAAGCTTTTGATTTCTCCATCGAATCTGAATGAGTTCCTTGCTGGGTAGAGTATTCTTGGTTGTAGGCTCTTCCCTTTCATCACTTTAAATATGTCCTGCCACTCCATTCAGGCTTGCAGAGTTTCTGCTGAGAAATCAGCTGTTAACCTTACGGGACTTCCCTTGTATGTTATTTGTTGTTTTTCCCTTGTTGCTTTTAATAAGTTTTCTTTGTTGTTAATTTTTGTCAATTTGATTACTACGGTGTCTCAGTGTGTTTCTCCTTGGGTTTATCCTGCCTGGGACTCTCTCCACTTCCTGGACTTGGGTCTCTATTTCCTTTCCCATGTTAGGGAAGTTTTGGGCTATAATCTCTTCAAATAATCTCTTCAAATAGTTTCAAATAGAGGTTCTTTCTCTCTCTGCTCGTTCTGGGACCCCTATAATGCGAATGTTGGTGTGTTAAATGTTGTCCTAGACGTCTCTTAGGCTGTCTTAATTTTTTTTCATTCTTTTTTCTTTATTCTGTTCCATGGCAGTGATTTCCACCATTCTGTCTTCCAGGTCACTTATCCGTTCTTATGCCTCAGTTATTCTGCTATTGATTCCTTCTAGTGTATTTTCCATTTCAGTTATTGTATTGTTCATCTCTGTTTGTTTGTTCCTTAATTCTTCTAGGTCTTTGTTAAGCACTTTTTGCATATTCTCCACCCTTGCCTGCATTCTTTTTCCGGGGTCCTGGATCATCTTCACTATCATTATTCTGAATTCTTTTGCTGGAAGGTTGCCTATATCCACTTCACTTAGTTGTTTTTCTGTGGTTTTATCTTGTTCCTTCCTCTGGGACATAGTCCTCTGTCTTTTCATTTTGTCTCTTTCTGTGATTGTGGTTTTCATTCCGAATGCTGCAGGATTGTAGTTCTTCTTGCTTCTGCTATCTGCCCTTTGGTGGATGATGCTATCTCATGAGCTTTTAAATATATTTATTTAATTCATTTATTTTTCCTCTTTAGGAGAGAGATGCCAGATTCTAGTAACCTGCTTACATCCTGGTAGCAGGGCACAATCTTTTCACCATACCTGCATGCCTAACACAAAGTTGTCTTTCAAATAATGCCAATAATTTCGATCAAAAGAACAAAAGGGTGGCTTCAGATATAGTATATAGGATATTGGATTTATAGGAAATACTGGGGCGGTGAAAAATTCATTTGGGTTTTTATGTAAGCTGTTATGGAAAAACACCAACGAACTTTTTGGCCAACCCAATATACATATACGTATTGGGTTGGCCAAAAAGTTTGTTCTGGTACAGGACACAACCTGGACTTGGGTCTGGCATCTGAAGCAGAGTGCAGTCTCATGGGACTGAGCCCTTTAGCTGTGGAATCTGATGCCATCTCCAGGTGTCTGAGAATTGCTTGATGGTGAGGAGAAGCCTACACACACACACACACACACACACACACACACACACACACACACACACAC
>NW_006793884.1:610295-635670 GCF_000442215.2 Lipotes vexillifer | reverse complement strand
TGGGGGGGGAAGCACACACACACACACACACACACACACACACACACACACACACACACACACATCCACGCATTGGAATTGGGCCCAGGAACCTAACTTAGTGTTCTTCTTGGGAATACAGATATATTAGTTTACTAGGGCTGCCATAACAAAGTACCACAAACTGAATGGCCTAAACAATAGAAATTCATTTTCTCATACTAAAAGAAAAGAATCAAGAAGCCCAAAATGGAGTCATTTGCTCCCAGGAGAGCAAACCAAGATTTCATTGCAGTTTCAACCTCTCCCAGGAATGTGACATTTAAACAAACAATCTGAAATTTCCTGATGAGCACCAGTGAAGTAATCCACATAATAAGACCCATGCCATTTCCTTTCCCCCAAAAGATGAGCTGGGCTGAAATAATTCTTTTTCTTTTGCTGATAATTCCCTTGCCCCATTCTCCCTCTGCCTATACAAACCTTCCACATTGTACAGCTCCTCAGAGTATTTCTCTACTTGTGTTGGGATGCTATCCAATTCATGAATCATCAAATAAAGACAATTAGATCATCAAATTTACTTGGTTGATTTTTGTTTTTTAACACTCACAGTTACAGAGGATCGAAGTACAATATAAAGGTATCAGCAGGGTTGGTTTCTTCTGAGACCTCTCTCCTTGGCTTGTAGACAGCCGTCTTCTCTCTGTGTCTTCACATGGCCTTTTCTCTGTGTATGTCTGTATCCTAATTTTATCTTCTTATGAGGACATCAGTCATATTGGATTAGTGCCCATCCTAATATCCTCATTTTAATTATCTCTAAGCTCCCTTTCTCCAAATACAGTCACATTTGGAGATACGGGGAAGGGGTTGTTAGGATGTCAACATATGAATTTGAGGGGCAGATACAACTAATTCTATAACATCAGGTTTTTGAGGAGGACTGTTGACTGATGCATAAGGTCCTTTTATTTCTTTTTGAAAGTGATGGAAATGCTACATCTACGAGAAAAGATGTTGCCTAGCAGAGCTAAGTATTATTTGGCCTTGCCTTTAAATGTCATCCTTGGAGACCAAAATCCTCTTGGAAGATTGCAAGAAGAGACATATATGTTTATTTAAATTTGTAGACAATTTCTGCAGGCCTTTTCTTTGTGTAAGAGATCTTCATGCAAGAACATCGATATTCCTGTTGACTCTCCTTCAACACAGCATTTGTGGAAGGCAGAGGCTTCCAAGAGAACGCAATTTACCTCATTCCCTGCTGGAACACACAGCAGGTGTTAATTACTTTGTTATTTCAATTGATCAAAATGCCCCTAATGCCATAATGATTCTGGGCACACTTACCAACGCTATTTTCCTCCCATTTATTTAAAAGGCCCGCCTTGAGTGTCTGTTCAGCCAAAACTGTGTTCCAAATTGGTACTGGCAAATTCTTACCAGAATATAAAATGAATTCCCAGAGGTGACCCTCAGTTATGATTTCCTGACACTAATTGCAGTGAGATTATAAGGAGGAGTTAATGTTTATTCTATCACAGGACAAAAATCATATCATTTGAGACCCTAGAATTTGCCCCTTGCACAAATTGGTGCCATTTTACCAGTCCATAAGAAAAGACATAAAGGTTTCAATTTCCTGAATAGCGAGAGTGTGTGTGTGTGTGTGTGTATGTATGTGTGTGTGTGTGTGTGTGTTCTGTTCAGGAGGCACTTACTAAATAGAACTAATTTAGGGCCCCTTGAAATTTTTGTGATTTAAATGCATGAACAACAGTTCATGGGGCCAGCCACTCACTCTAATAGGGGAGGCTATTGCTGCTGCTTCCTTTACCCAGTGAACAAAATGATTCTGGGTTGATATTTTATCCACTTTAATCTTGGGAAAGATCAAAAGAAACTGTGCAAATTCTGTTCAAGTCCTTTGAAATTAAAGCAATTAAGGTTCAGGTCAAAAAAATGTGGTCCTGGAAGTAATGAGTTGAGGTTTTCACAACCTTCTACTTGAGTGACACCTAGAAGATCCTGGTGTCACTCTGACCCTTGGCTGTCTCCTCTGTTCCATGGTGATCAAGCAACACCTGATATCTACATAGTGCTTTATAGTTTAGAAAACACAGTGAACATTTGATGCTTCCAGCTAATCAGCACTGGAGATAGGGAAGGCTTGTTAGTACTACCATTTTTCATATGAAACTCCTGAGGCTCAGAAATGTGACTTGCTCATGGTTATACAGCCAATGACTAAGGAAACAACACTTGTTTCCTGAAGGTAGAGGGGGAAACCAGATGTGCTTTTGATATCTCCTCCTGCTCCATGATCTGTGGTTTTATTTAAAACGTAAAGCCAACTTTTGGAAAATTTGCAATCACTAGCAAAAAGATACTAAAGCCAAACAGCATTTACCCATACTAAAGAGATCCAAAGATAACATACATAATTTATATCTCCAGACAATACAAATCCTATTTTGCTTCCTCATAAATTCATTTGAACAAACAAAATAATATGGTAAAACTATCTGAAGTGTTGAGTTTCTATTAGGTACTCAATATATGTTGGCTGAATATAAAACTAATAAACCTATTTTTTTCTCATAAAGTTTTTTTTTTTTTTTTTTTTTTTTGCGGTACGCGGGCCTCTCACTGTTGTGGCCTCTCCCGTTGCAGAGCACAGGCTCCGGACACGCAGGCTCAGCGGCCATGGCTCACGGGCCCAGCCGCCCCGCGGCATGCGGGATCTTCCCGGACCGGGCACGAACCCGTGTTCCCTACATCGGCAGGCAGACTCTCAACCACTGCGCCACCAGGGAAGCCCTCTCATAAAGTTTTTTAGTTTCTTTTGGGGATTTTACTCTAGATTTTTGCTTGTCTGTTTTTCCTCCAGAACTGCTCTCCTTTTAGCATGCTCCATGCATCATTAATTGAGGATTTACAAGATCCCTGAAATGGAACAGCATTGGGTGAAACCGTTTTCAGGACTAGGAAAAGAAACAGCTTCCAGATCTATGTTTAGAACATTATCTATTTCCAAGAAACCTTACTGAAAACCTAGACAAACATCCAGGTTTCAGAATAAATATTCTGTGAGTGGTAGCTTTAGATGAATTATCCTACCACATCTCAGTGCTTTTGGTCACTATATATATTAAGTGGTATTTCTCTAAATATTACTCTGTAATTATGTGCATTCTTGTAAGCACTTTTAAGGCAAGATCCATTAATTCCTGGGTTTTTCTCTCTTTCCCACTAATGCATGTGGCAAGGGGCAGTGCATGGGGCAGTTTAAAGACAGTGGGCTTTGGGAATGAAAAGAATTGAGGACAGTCTCAGAGACCTCTAAGAAAACATTAAACGCACAAACATTCGAATTATAGGGGTTCCAGAAGAAGAAGAGAATAAGAAAGGGTTTGAGAAAATATTTGAAGAGATTATAGTTGAAAACGTCCCTAACATGGGAAAGGAAATAGTCAAGTCTGGGAAGCACAGAGAGTACCATACAGGATAAAGCCAAAGAGAAACATGCTGAGACACATATTAATCAAACAATCAACAATTAAATACAAAGAAAAATATTAAAAGCAGCAAGGGAAAAGCAACAAATAACAAACAAGGAAATCCCCATAAGGTTAACAGCTGATCTTTCAGCAGAACTCTGCAAGCCAGAAGGAAGTGGCAGGATATATTGAAGTGATGAAAAGGAAAAACCTACAACCAAGATTACTCTACCCAGCAAGGGTCTCATTCAGATTTGATGGAGAAATTAAAACCTTACAGACAAGCAAAAGTTAAGAGAATTCAGCACCACCAGGTCAGCTTTACAACAAATGCTAAAGGAACTTCTCTAGCAAGAAACACAAGAAGGAAAAGACCTACAAAAACAAACCCAAAACAATTAAGAAAATGGTAATGGGAACATACATATCAATAATTATCTTAAACATAAATGGATTAAATGCTCCAACCAAAAGACATAAACTGGCTGAATGGATACAAAAACAAGATCCTTATATATGCTGTCTACAAGAGACCCACTTCAGACCTAGGGACACACACAGACTGAAAGTGAGTGAATGGAAAAAGATATTCCGTGAAAAAAGGAAATCAAAAGAAAGCTGCAGTAGCAATTCTCCTATCAGACAAAATAGACTCTTAAATAAAGACTATTACAAGAGACAAAGAAGGACACTACATAATGATCAAGGGATCAATCCAAGAAGATATAACAATTGTAAATATTTATGCATGCAAAATAGGAGCACCCCAATACATAAGGCAAAGGCTAACAGCCATAAAAGGGGAAATCGACAGTAACACAATAACAGTAGGGGACATGAACACCCCATGTTCACCAATGGACAGATCATCCAAAATGAAAATAAATAAGGAAACACAAGCTTTAAATGACATTAAACAAGATGGACGCAACTGATACTTATAGGACATTCCATCCGAAAAGAACAGAATACACTTTCTTCTCAAGTGCTCATGGAACATTCTCCAGGACAGAGCATAACTTGGGTCACAAATCAAGCCTTGGTAAACTGAAGAAAACTGAAATCGTATCAAGTATCTTTTCCGACCACAACGCTATGAGACTAGATATCAATTACTGGAAAAAAAACTATAAAAAGTACAAACACAGGGACGTTAAACAATACACTACTTAATAACCAAGAGATTACTGAACAAATCAAAAAATACGTAGAAACAAATGATAATGAGAACACGATGACCCAAACCTATGGGATGCAGCAAGAGCAGTTCTGAGATGGAAGTATATAGCAATAAATTCCTACCTCAAGAAACAAGAAATAACTCAAATAAACAACCTAAACTTACACCTAAAGCAATTAGAGAAAAAAGAAGAAAAAAACACAAAGTTAGCAGAATGAAAGAAATCATAAGATAAGGTCAGAAATAAATGAAAAAGAAATGAAGGCAACAATAGGAAACATCAATAAAACTAAAAGCTGGTTATTTGAGAAGAGAAACAAAATTGATAAACCATTAGCCAGACTCATCAAGACAAAAAAAAAGGAAGAAGACTCAAATCAATAGAATTAGAAATGAAAAAGGAGAAGTACAAAGACATTGCAGAAATACAAACGATCATGAATGATTACTACAAGAAACTTTATGCCAATAAAATGGACAACTGGGAAGAAATGGACAAATTTGTAGAAAACACAACCTTCGGAGACCAAACCAGGAAGAAACAGAAAATATAAACAGACCAATCACAAACACTGAAATTGAAACTGTTATTTAAAATCTTCCAGCAAACAAAAGCCCAGGACCAGATGGCTTCACCAGTGAATTCTATCAAACATTTAGAGAAGAGCTAACAACTATCATTCTCAACCTCTTCCAAAATATAGCAGAGGGAGGAACACTCCCAAACTCATTCTATGAGGCCACCATCACCCTGATACCAAAAGCAGACAAACATGTCACACAAAAAGAAAACTACAGACCAGTATCACTGATGAACTTAGATGCAAATGTCCTCAACAAAATACTAGCAAACAAAATCCAACAGCACATTAAAAGATCATACACCATGATCAAGTGGGATTTATCCCAGGAATGCAAGGATTCTTCAATATATGCAAATCAATCAATGTGACACACCATATTAAAAAACTGAAGGATATAAACCATATGATCATCACAATAGATGCAGAAAAAGCTTCTGACAAAATTCAACACCCATTTATGATAAAAACTCTCTAGAAAGTAGGCACAGAGGGGAACCTACCTCAACATAATAAAGGCCATATATGACAAACCCACAGCCAACATCATTCTCAATGGTGAAAAACTGAAACCATTTGCACTAAGACCAGGAATAAGACAAGGTTGCTCACTCCCACCAATATTATTCAACACAGTTTTGGAAGTTTCAGCTACAGCAATAGAGAAGAAAAAGAAACAACAGGAATACAAATTGGAAAAGAAGTAAAACTGTCACTGTTTGCAGATGACATGATACTATACATAGAGGATCCTAAAGATGCTACCAGAAAACTACTAGAGCTAATCAATGAATTTGGTAGAGTAGCAGGATACAAAATTAATGCACAGAAATCTCTTGCATTCCTATACACTAATGACTAACAATTTGAAAGAGAAATTAAGGAAACACTCCCACTTACCACTGCAACAAAAAGAATAAAATACCTAAGAATAAACCTACCTAAGGAGACAAAAGACCTGTATGCAGAAAGCTATAAGACACTGATGAAAGAAATTAAAGATGATACAAAGACATGGAGAGATATACTATGTTCTTGGATTGGAAGAATCAACATTGTGAAAATGACTATAATATCCAAAGCAATCTACAGATTCAATGCAATCCCTATCATACTACCAACTGCATTTTTCAAAGAACTAGAACAAAAAATTTCACAATTTGTGTGGAAACACAAAAGACCCCGAATAGCCAAAGGAATCTTGAGAAAGAAAAACAGAGCTGGAGGAATCAGGCTCCCAGGCTTCAGACTACACTACAAAGCTATAGTAATCAATACAGTATGGTACTGGCACAAAATTAGAGATATAGATCAATAGAACAAGTTAGAGAGCCCAGAGATAAACCCACTCACATATGATCACTTTTTGATAAAGGAGGCAAGAATATACAATGGAGAAAAGACAGCCTCTTCAATAAGTGGTGCTGAGAAAAGTGGACAGCTACATGTAAAAGAATGAAATTAGAACACTCCCTGACACCACACACAAAAATAAACTCAAAATGGATTAAAGCCTTAAATGTAAGGCCAGACATTATTAAACTCTTAGAGGAAAACATAGGAAGAACACTCTATGAAATAAATCACAGCAAGATCCTTTTTGACCACCTCCTAGAGAAATGGAGATAAAAACAAAAATAAACAAATGGGACCTAATGAAACTTCAAAGCTTTTGCACAGCAAAGGAAACCATAAACAAGACAAAAAGAGAACCCTCAGAATGGGAGAAAATATTTGTAAATGAAGCAACTGACAAAGGATTAATGTCCAGAATTTACAAGCAGCTCATGCAGCTCAATATCAACAAAACAAACAACCCAATCCAAAAGTCGTCAGACCTAAATAGACATTTCTCCAAAGAAGATATACAGATTGCCAAAAAACACATGAAAGAATGCTCAACATCACTAATCGTTAGAGAAATACAAATCAAAACTACAATGAGATATCACCTCACACCAGTCAGAATGGCCATCATCAAAAAATCTACAAACAGTAAATCCTGGAGAGGGTGTGGAGAAAAGGGGACCCTCTTGCACTGTTGGTGGGAATGTAAACTGATACAGTCACTATGGAGAATAGTATGGAGGTTCCTTAAAAAACCTAAAAATAGAACTACCATATGACCCAGCAATCCCACTACTGGTCATACAGCCTGAGAAAACTGTAGTTCAAAAAGAGTCATGTACCACAATGTTCATTGCAGCTCTATTTACAATAGCCAGGACATAGAAGCAACCTAAGTGTCCATCGACAGATGAATGGATAAAGAAGATGTGGCACATATACAATGGAATATTACTCAGCCATAAAAAGAAATGAAATCGAGTTATTTGTAGTGAGGTGGATAGACCTAGAGACTGTCATACAGAATGAAGTAAGTCAGAAAGAGAAAAACAAATACCATGTGCTAACACATATACATGGAATCTAAAAAAAGAAAGAAAAAGGTTCTATGAACCTAGGGGAAGGACAGGAATAAAAACAGACGTAGAGAATGGACTTGAAGACACAGGGAAGGGGAAGGGTAAGCTGGGACGAAGTAAGAGAGTGGCATGGACATATATACACTACCAAATGTAAAATAGATAGCTAGTGGGAAGCAGCTGCATAGCACAGAGAGATCAGCTCGGTGCTTTGCAACCACCTACAGGGATGGGATAAGGAAGGTGGGAGGGAGATGCAGGAGAGAGGGGATATGGGGATATACTTATGCATATAGCTGATTCACTTTGTTATACAAGAGAAACTAACACACCACTGTAAAGCAATTACACTCCAATAAAGATGTTAAAAAAAAAAAAGAAAAAAGAATGTGGGCTTTGGAGTTAAAATACTTGAATTTGAGTACTAGGTCCTCAAATTATCACATATGTGACCATGGGCAATTCGCATAACCACGGAACCCCTGTTTCTGTTTCCAAAAATAAGGGTGATGACTAAAATAATTCACAGGGTTTTGACTTATTTGTAATCCAATGACTCCAAGATGAAAGAGATCTATATGTATAAGACCTATACAAATGTTAGTTCCGATGTCAACAAACCCTAAGTATTTCATCTTTAAAACTGTTTAGTTTTCCTTTGGGTACACGGATTTGTTATATGTCAAAGCATCCTTCACAGCTTGGTATGGCTATATGACTAAGTTATGACTAATGGAACGGGCAGAAAGAGACAGACAGTACTTACAGGTCTAACTCATTAAAAATTTCCCATATAAGCCTCTTCCTATGTAGCTGGTTTGATACTGATGCCCAGGGTAAACTTGGAAGCTTTGTATTGAAAATGGTGGAGGCTTCAACAGCCTGGGTACCTGCATGCCTTCATGGGACAGAGACCCCATCTCATCCTGCTACCAACTGACTTCACAAAAGTAGGAATTAAATCTCTGTTTTGTTAATGCATTGGTACTTTTTAGTTTATCTGGTCCAGCAGCTATCATAGTCCTAACCAATAACCAATTAGTATTAAATGTTAGCCAATATCATTTTCTTCCAATATCTGTGATTATTTTCAGCTTATCAAATATGATAAATTCTCAATAATGATAGTACAATCACTCATGCAGTACAACAGTGTCCAGGTATCTATAAAATCTCCCATATAAATCTCTGGTTTAGCTGGTCATCCAGTTATTTGTGCATCCTGGATACTTCAGTGATCTTGCTTTCAGATTTGCTCATGAGGCAAGCTGTTGCACGTTCTGGTGACAGTGTGAACCATCTCTTCACTCTTAGGCCAAGCAATTTGTACTGCATGTATCACAATGTCATAGGACCTCCATGGATGTTTCAAAAGATTTGCTATAAATCTATGGACTCTCAGTTATAGCAAAAATATAGTTTTCATATTAATAATAAGTTGGCCTCATACTTGCCCTCATGATTCTCACTAAGGGTCCAGGTCCTGGATCCTTTAAGGAAACTCTTATTGAGTTTTTGAAGCTCACAGGATACACACGGGGGAATCTGATGTGGAATTGACAGCTCCAGCAGTGCTGATTACTTCAAGGCGTGGACCACAACTGCAGCAAAGGTGATCAGCAAGGCTCTCCTAATTCATTCCACATCACACTGATCAAAAGATTATCTCTAGCACTCTCTCAGCGCTGCCAAGCTGTTTTCCTTTGCAATTGCTTTCATATTTTCTTTGAGCTGGTATCTTTTATCTTTTATCCTAGTTTTGTGCCTGTTTCTTTTATCTTGAACACTTAACTTATGGCTCCTGATTTATGTTTATCACTCCATCTTGCCTTGTACAGAACCTGAACAAATTAGGAACTCAACAAAGGGATATCGTTTATCTTCTGATGTGAATATAACCAGAACTGCTACACTTTGGCACCTGAGCCATGGTTTTCAAAACACATTCACATACCTCATGCACCCTAACTCTGTGAAACCAGAGGGGCAAGATTTCCATGTACAGATGAGGGCGGCTTATATAAGCTAAGAAGGTCAATCACTCTATGTTTCCATGACAAATAAGTGGCAAATCTAAAACCAGCTCCATGCTTTCCTAATTTCCAATCTAGGTTTATTTCTACGGAATCACACATAGCAACTACAACATTCAAGGCATCCTGGTGATGATAAGGAGATAGTCCTTATCCTGAAGGGGCCATGGTCATATTGGTGTCTTACAAATATCGTCAAGAATAAAGACAGTCAATAAAAGAGAGAGCTAAGTCTTGCCCCTAACATCCTATTTTGAATATTTTTGAATGAGTACTTTTCCTGACTAAGCAAGATTTTCTGTGGTAACTTGATCAAACAAATGTAATAGTTGGCCCTGAGTAGGGCAGCCATGGTCACCTGAGTCAGAGTCACAACCTTTTAATTCAGATGTTGAAATGAGGTTTCATCTGTGTGCAGAAAGATATTGGGACTCTATCTAAAATGAAGCAGATTATGATGTAAGACAGTCCTAATTGAAAGAACCTGGAGTACTGAAGAGATTACAAGAACATTCTATATGACTTGTCAGAGACTGCCAGCTCAATAGCCAAAACTTGTTGACCCCTCCTTTGGGCTTAAGGCTAGACTATATCTCTAAGTTTTCCAGACAGTTAGATGTGTTCACATGAATTAGGGCCCTCAAACTGGATGTAAGCAAGAATACTGTGTGCCACTTCTAGGTCTGATCCATAACATCTCATCGACTGTGGACCACTATGAGTTTTCCCCATATGAGTAGCCATGAGATGTAAGGAGCTTGGATCACATGGAGAAGAAGATTTTGGTCAATCTGACTAATTCCATGTCTGGGTTTCTTTGCTATTTCACCCTACCTTATTTTAATGACCAAATACAAGTGGTCAACAGAGGTATATAAAATAGTAATGAAGAGAGAAAAACAAACTACTACTGGTATTCCTGAAGGCAATGATTGGTACCCCTGAAGGATCAAGCCATAGAAAGAATTTTTAAAAGGAAATTGGTTCATAGAATAAAGCATCAGGAGAGACCTCCAAGATGGCGGAAGAGGAAGATGTGGAGATCACCTTCCTCCCCACAAATACATCAGAAATACATCTACATGTGGATCAACTCCTACAGATCACCTACTGAATGCTGGCAGAATACCTCAGACTTCCCAAAAGGCAAGAAAATCCCCACATAACTGGGTAAGGCAAAAGAAGATGACAAAACAGAGACAAAAGAGTAGGGATGGGACCTGCTCCTCGGGGAGGTAGCTGAGAAGGAGGAAAAGTTTCCACAAACTAGGAAGCCGCTTCACTGGTGGAGACAGGGGTGGCGGCGGGGGTGGGGGGAGCTTTGGAGCCACAGAGGAGAGCGCAGCAACAGGCGTGCAGAGGGCAAAGTGGAGCGATTCCCACACAGAGGATCCACGCAGACCAGGATTCACCAGTCCCAGAGGCTTCTCTGCTCACTCACCAGCCCGGACAGGTGGGGGATGGGACCTGAGGCTCCGGTTTCATCGGAGGTCACATCCCACAGAGACAAGTGGGGTTGGCTGCATTAACACAGCCTAAAGGGGGGTAAGGCACCACAGCTAGCCAGGAGGGAGTCCAGGAAAAAGGCTGGACCTGCCTTAGAGGCAACAGACCATTGTTTCGGGGTGTGCGACGAGAGGGGATACAGAGCACTGCCTAAATGAGCTCCAGAGACAGGCGCGAGCCGTGGCTATCAGCGCGGACACCAGAAAGGCATGAAATGCTAAGGTTGCTGCTGAAGCCACCAAGAATCCTGTGTGCAAGCACAGGTCACTATCCACACTTCCCCTCCTGGGAGCCTGTGCAGCCTGCCACTGTCAGGGTCCCGTGATCCAGGGACAACTTCCCGGGGAGAACACATAGTGTGCCTCAGGCTGTTGCAAGGTCATGTTGGCCTCTGCTGCCACAGGCACGCCCCGCATCCTGTAACCTGCCCTGCCCCTGGCCTGAGTGAGCCAGAGCCCCCTAATCACCTGCTACTTTAATCCTGTGCTGTCTGGGAGGGGAACAGATGCCCTCAGGTGACCTACACGCAGAGGCAGAGCCAAATCTAAAGCTGAACCCCAGGAGCTGAGCGAACAAAGAAGAGAAAGGGAAATTTCTCCCAGCAGCCTCAGAAGCAGCAGATTAAACCTCCACAATCAACTTGATGTACCCTGCATCTGTGGAATACACGAATAGACAACGAATCATCCCAAAAATTGAGGTGGTGGACTTTGGGAGCAACAATATATATATTTTTTCCCTTTTTCTCTTTTTGTGAGTGTGTATGTGTATGCTTCTTTGTGTGATTCTGTCTCTATAGCTTTGATTTTACCATTTGTCCTAGTGTTCTGTCTATCCATTTTGTTTGTTTGTTTGTTTACTATAGTTTTTAGTGCTTGTTATCATTGGTGGATTTGCCTTCTGGTTTGGATGCTCTCCTTTTTCTTTCTTTCTTTTTTTTATTTCATTTTAATTTTATTTATTTATTTTGTTTGTTTGTTTGTTTTGCGGTACGCGGGCCTCTCACTGTTGTGGCCTCTCCTGTCGCGGAGCACAGGCTCTGGACGCGCAGGCTCAGCGGCCATGGTTCATGGGACCAGCCGCTCTGTGGCATGTGGGATCTTCCCCGACCGGGGCACGACCCGTGTCCCCTGCATTAGCAGGGGGACTCTCAACCACTGCGCCACCAGGGAAGCCCTATATTTAATAATTATTTTTATTTTAATCATTTTATTTCATTTTATATTTTTCTTTCTCACTTTTTTTCTCCCTTGGTTTTTTTTTTTTTTTTGCAGTATGCGGGCCTCTCACTGCCATGGCCCCTCCTGCTGCAAAGCACAGGCTCCGGATGTGCAGGTTCAGCGACCACGGCTCACGGGCCTAGCCGCTCCATGGCATGTGGGATCTTCCTGGACTGGGGCACAAACCCATGCCCCCTGCATCAGCAGGCAGACTCTCAAATACTGCGCCACCAGGGAAGCCCTTTTCTCCCTTTTATTCTGAGCCATGTGGCTGACAGGGTCTTGGTGCTCCGGCTGGGTGTCAGGCCTATGCCCCTGAGGTGGGAAAGCTGAGTTCAGGACATTGGTCCACCAGAGACCTGCCAGCTCCACGTAATATCAAACAACAAAAGCTTTCCCAGAGATCTCCATCTCAAGGCTAAGACCCAGGTCCACTCCACGACCAGCAAGCTACAGTGCTGGACACCCTGTGCCAAACAACTAGGAAGACAGGAATACAAACCCGTCCATTAGCAGAGAGGCTGCCTAAAATCATAATAAGTTCAAAGACACCCCAAAACAAACCGCCGGACGCGGCCCTGCCCACCAGAAAGACAAGATGCAGCCTCATCAAACAGAACACAGGCACTAGTCTCCTCCACAAGGAAGCCACACAACCCACTGAACCAACCTTACCCACTGCAGGCAGACACCAAAAACAATGGGAACTATGAACCTGCAGCCTGCAAATAGGAAACCCAAAACAAAGTAAGTTAAGCAAAATGAGAAGGCAGAAAAACACACAGCAGATGAAGGAGCAAGGTAAAAACCCACCAGACAAAACAAATAAAGAGGAAATACGCAGTTTACCTGAAAAAGAATTCAGAGTAATGACAGTTAGGATGATCCAAAACCTTAGAAATAGAATGGAGAAAATACAAGAAACGTTTAACAAGGACCTAGAAGAAATAAAGAGCAAACAAACAATGATGAACAACACAATAAAAGAAATTTAAAATTCTCTAGAAGGAATCAATAGCAGAATAACTCAGGCAGAAGAACGGATAAGTGACCTGGAAGATAAAATACTGGAAATAACTACTGCAGAGAAGAATAAAGAAAAAAAGAATGAAAAGAATTGAGGACAGTCTCAAAGACCTCTGGGACAACATTAAACGCACCAACATTCAAATTATAAGGGTCCCCGAAGAAGAGAAAAAGAAAGGGACTGAGAATACATTTGAAGGGATTATAGTTGAAAACTTCCCTAATACGGGAAAGGAAATACTTAATCAAGTCTAGGAAGCACAGAGAGTCCCATACAGGATAAATCCAAGGAGAGACAGGCCAAGACACATATTAATCAAACTATCAAAAATTAAGCACAAAGAAAAAGTATTAAAAGCTGCAAGGGAAAAACAACAAATAACAAACAAGGGAATCCCCATAAGGTTAGCAGCTGAACTTTCAGCAGAAACTCGGCAAGCCAGAAGGGAGTGGCAGGACATATTTAAAGTGATGAAAGGGAAAAACCTACAACCAAGATGACTCTACCCGGCAAGGATCTCATTCAGATTCAATGGAGAAATTAAAACCTTTACAAACAAGCAAAAGCTAAGAGAATTCAGCACCACCAAACTAGCTTTACAACAAATGCTAAAGGAACTTCTCTAGGCAGGAAACACAAGAGAAGGAAAAGACCTACAATAAACCCAAAACAACTAAGAAAATGGTAATAGGAACATATATATCGATAATTACCTTAAATGTAAATGGATTAAATGCTCCAACCAAAAGACATAGACTGGCTCAGTTGATACAAAAACAAGACTCGTATATATTCTGTCTACAAGAGACCCACTTCAGACATAGAGACACATACAAACTGAAAGTGAGGGGATGGAACAAGATATTCCACGCAAATGGAAATCAAAAGAAAGCTGGAGTAGCAATTCTCATATCAGACAAAATAGACTTTAAATAAAGACTACTACAAGAGACAAAGAAGGGCACTACATAATGATCAAGGGATCAATCCAAGAAGAATATATAACAATTGTAAATATTTATGCACCCAACATAGGAGCACCTCAATACATAAGGCAAATGCTAACAGCCATAAAAGGGGAAATCGACAGTAAAACAATCATAGTAGGGGACTTTAAGATTCCACTTTCAGCAATGGACAAATAATCGAAAATCAAAATAAAGAAAGAAACATGAGCTTTAAATGATACATTAAACAACATGGACTCAATTGATATTTATAGGACATTCCATCCAAAAACGACAGAACACACTTTCTTCTCAAGTGCTCATGGAACATTCTCCAGGACAGATCATATCTTGGGTCACATATCAAGCCTCTTAAATTTAAGAAAATTGAAATCGTATTATCTTTTCTGACCACAATGCTATGAGACTAAATATCAATTACAGGAAAAAAAATCTGTAAAGAATACAAACACATGGAGGCTAAACAATACACTACTTAAAAACCAGGAAATCACTGAGGAAATCAAAGAGGAAGTCAAAAAATACCTAGAAAAGAATGACAATGAGAACACGATGACCCAAAACCTATGGGATGCAGCAAAAGCAGTTCTAAGAGGGAAGTATCTAGCAATACAATCCTACCTCAAGAAACAAGAAACACCTCAAATGAACAACCTAAAAAAATAATAATAATAACCTAAACTTACAGCTAAAGCAATTAGAGAAAGAAAAACAAAAACCCCCAAAGTTAGCAGAAGGAAAGAAATCATAAAGATCAGATCACAAATAAGTGAAAAACAAATGAAGAAAACAATAGCAAAGATCAATAAAACTAAAAGCTGGTTCTTTGAGAAGATAAAAAAAATTGATAAACCATTAGCCAGACTCCTCAAGAAAAAAGGCAGAAGACTCAAAGGAACAGAAATAGAAATGAAAAAGGAGAAGTAACAACTGAACCTGAAGAAATACAAAGCTCATGAGAGATTACTAGAAACAACTATATGCCAATAAAATGGACAACCTGGAACACATGGACAAATTCATAGAAAAGCACAACCTTTTGAGACCGAACCAGGAAGAAACCGAAAATATACACAGACCAATCACAAGCACTGAAATTGAAACTGTGATTAAATTCTTCCAACAAACAAAAGCCCAGGACCACATGGCTTCACAGGTGAATTCTATCAAACATTTAGAGAAGAGCTCACACCTATCCTTTGCAAACTCTTCCAAAATATAGCAGAGGGAGGAATACTCCCAAACTCATTCTATGAGGCCACCATCATGCTGATACCAAAACCAGACAAAGATGGCACAAAAAAAGTACACTACAGACCAATATCACTGATGAACATAGATGCAAATGTCCTCAACAAAATACTAGCAAACAGAATCCAACAGCACATTAAAAGGATCAAGTGGGGTTTATTCCAGGAATGCAAGGATTCTTCAATATACACAAATCAATCAATGTGATACACCATATTAACAAACTGAAGGATAAAAACCATATGATCATCACAATAGATGCAGAAAAACTTCTGACAAAATTCAATATCCATTTATGATAAACACCCTGCAGAAAGAAGGCATAGAGGGAACTTACCTCAACATAATAAAGGCCATATATGACAAACCCACAGCCAACACTGTTCTTAATGGTGAAAAACTGAAAGCACTTCCACTAAGATCAGGAACAAGACAAGGTTGCCCACTCTCACCACTCTTATTCAACACAGTTTTCGCCACAGCAATCAGAGAAGAAAAAGAAATAAAAGAATCCAAATTGGTAAAGAAGAAGTAAAACTGTCACTGTTTGCAGATGACATGATACTATACATAGAGAATCCTAAAGATGCTACCAGACAGCCACATGGCACAGGGAAACCGGCTCGGTTCTTTGTGGCTGTCTGGAGGGGTGGGATAGGGAGGGTGGGAGGGAGGGAGACAAAGAGGGAAGAGATATGGGAACATATATATATGTATAACTGACTCACTCTGTTATAAAGCAGAAACTAACACACCATTGTAAAGCAATTATACCCCAATAAAGATGTTAAAAAAAAACAAACAAACAAAAAAAAAGATGCTACCAGAAAACTACTAGACTAATCAATGAATTTGGTAAAGTAGCAGGATACAAAATCAATGCACAGAAATCTTTTACATTCCTATACACTAATGATAAAAAATCTGAAAGAGAAATTAGGGAGACACTCCCATTTACCATTGCAACAAAAAGAATAAAATGCCTAGGAATAAACCTACATAAGGAGAAAAAAGACCTGTATGTAGAAAACACTGGTGAAAGAAATTAAAGATGATACAAGCAGATGGAGAGATATACCATGTTCTTGGATTAGAAGAATCAACATTGAGAAAATGACTCTATTACCCAAAGCAATCTACAGGTTCAATGCAATCCTTATCAAACTAGCAATGACAGTTTTCACAGAACTAGGACAAAAAATTTCACAATGTGTATGGAAACACAAAAGACCCTGAATAGCCAAAGCAATCCTGAGAAAGAAAAACAGAGCTGGAGGAATGAGGCTCCCTGACTTCAGACTATACTGCAAAGCTACAGTAATTAAGACAGTATGGTATTGGCAGAAAAAGAGAAATATAGATCAATGGAACAGAGTAGAGAGCCCAGAGATAAACCCACAAACATATGGTCACCTTATTTTTGATAAAGGAGGTAAGAATATACAATGGAAAAATGATAGCCTCTTCAATAAGTGGTGCTGGGAAACCTGGACAGGTACATGTAAAAGAATGAAATTAGAGCACTTCCCAACACCATACACAAAAATAAACTCAAAATGGATTAAAGACCTAAATTTAAGGCCAGACACTATAAAACTCTTACAGGAAAACATAGGCAGAACACTCTATGACATAAATCAGAGTAAGATCCTTTTTGACCCACTTCCTAGAGAAATGGACTATCATAGGACCCAGCAATCCCGCTACTGGGCATATATCCTGAGAAAACCGTAATTCAAAAAGAGTCATGTACCACAATGTTCATTCCAGATCTATTTACAATAGCCAGGACATGGAAGCAACCTAAGTGTCCATTGCCAGATGAATGCATAAAGAAGATGTGGCACATATATACAATGGAATATTACTCAGCCATAAAAAGAAACGAAATTGAGTTATTTGTAGTGAGGTGGATGGACCTAGAGTCTGTCATACAGAGTGAAGTAAGTCACAAAGAGAAAAACAAATACCATATGCTAACACATATATATGGAATCTAAAAAAAATAAAAACAAATAAAAACAAATGGCTATGAAGAACCTAGGGGCAGGACAGGAATAAAGACGCAGTTGTAGAGAATGGACTTGAGGACTGGGGGAGGGCCTAAGGGTAAGCTGGGACGAAGTGAGAGAGTGGCATGGACTTATATATACTACCAAATGCAAAACAGATAGCTAGTGGGAAGCAGCCGCATAGCACAGGGATATCAGCTCCGTGCTTTGTGTCCACCTAGAGGGGTGGGATAGGGAGGGTGCGAGGGAGGCACAAGAGGGAAGAGATATGGGGATGTATGCGTATGTACAGCTGACTTCCTTTGTTATAAAGCAGAAACTAACCCACCATTGTAAAGCAATTATACTCCAACAAAGATGTTAAAAAAAAAAAAAGAATAAAGCATCATTTCAAGAGATTCCTATGTTTTCCATTTATTTGAATAATGAAATATTACCATTTATCATCCAGGCAAGTAGCTGATTTTAAATACAAGAAAAGGAGACTGGGCTTCCCTGGTGGCGCAGTGCTTGAGAGTCCGCCTGCCGTTGCAGGAGACGCGGGTTCGTGCCCCGTTTCGGGAGGATCCCACGTGCCGCGGAGCGGCTGGGCCCGTGGGCCATGGCCGCTGGGCCTGCACGTCCGGAGCCTGTGCTCCGCAAATGGGAGAGGCCGCAACAGTGAGAGGCCCGCATAACGCAAGAAAAAAAAAAAAAAAAAAAAGAAAAGGAGACTGAAGTTTTATTATCTTCGCAAATACCTCAACATTTCGTCTAAAGCTATCGATATTGAAATGCGTAAGGTTCTCTCCTAAATAATGATCATGACTTCCTATGACTAATTTGAAATATTAAGAATGATTTATGACATTTATAAAAGGAACAGAATCACTCAAATGTTGAATTTGTTAACATTTTCCATCATATCTACACATCTACTTTGTTTCATAAATATTATAGCATAGCTAGCTATGCACCTACCTTCTTATATACCTACCTGTCATAGGCTCTGAAATCAGACTACTTGTGTTAAAATCCAACTATGTCACTCATTAGCTCTGTGATTTTAGGGAAGCTGTGTAACATTTCTTGTTTTTATCTGTTGTGACATTAAGTGAATGCTTGCATGTGGCAGTGATGGATATGCACTGCTCAGAAATCCCTCTTCAGGGAGCAAAACTGAGTGATGGTTCCAGCTACTGATTACCTAGACCCACTCCTGTGCTCAACAAAGGTACTAATGCAGATCCAATGCCTGCAAAATGAGGAACACCTTTGATGGGCAACTTTGGCTTAAGGGTTCCCCTCATCCTGGCTGGAACGTTCCTAGGACTGCCTTACAGTTTGAGATTCTTCCTAACCAATCTCCTGCATTGCTGTCTAAAGGTTCCTCCTGTTATCTTTGGCTACCTCCCCTTTATCCTTCACAGCTGTTTTCTAATAAATCTCTTGCATGTCTAATCCCATCTTGGAGGGTCTAGAGTAGCATAATGCATGTGAAGGGCTTAGCACAGAATAAGTGCTTGATTCATATTGACTAGTATCATTCATATACTTTTTATTCATCACATAGGAGACTGCATAAGCACGATGGTAAAATGGCAGCCTCAAGGGTAGGGAGGACTCAGAGTACACATTCAAGATTAGGAAAAAACATGTACAATGTTAGATAATCTCATATCATAGTGTAATGATATTGTCACTTAAAATAATATGGAATATAAAAAGCAACAAACAATATACAGGGCTGGTTTGGATTAGAGTATGATTTGGATTAATTTTTAAAATTTTACTTATGTAAATTTAAAATCATAAACTTAGAGATGTGGATTTATATTATCCCATATTTTTTGTGGGATATGGGGGAAAAGGAGACAAGATAAAAATAGTATGAATGAAAAAACTCCTTCTTAAATAAACAAAGAAAATAGAGCATGTTATTCCATTTGTGAATTTTTAATATCAGACAGACACTCATTCTAATATTTAGGTTGACCCCAAGCACAGTCTAATGCTATGTGATTTGGGGGCATGTATTAGGGGACAAGTCAAAGGATGAAGGTTTGTGATCCTGTTATTGGGCTACTTAAGGCTTAAGTGAATATATGTGAATATTTTATTAATGAACAATAATAAAGTACAACTCATGTACAGAAGTGCTATTAAAACTTGTTTAAGAAGACTAGTTCAATACTAAAAGCAATAATGGTAATTAGTACCATTTCTCAATTACCCACCATGCGTCAGACATTTTATGTAAGTTATCCCATTAAATCCTCTCAACAACACTGTGAAGTCTGCTATATATTTATGGGTGATCAAGCTGGGACATAGGCTAAATAAGAGACCCAGAGTTTTAACCTGGGTTTAACTGAGGCCAGAGCCTTTGTTCTCAATCACTGGGGCAGTGGGAGTCCACAGTGGATGCAACCAAGCAAATGACTTGCCAGGAAAGACAATGTTAAGGGAGAGAAATTTTGAGTAGTTACCATATGCTGTAGCTTCACTGAAGGAAATACAGAATCCAGGATTCCAAGTATGTACTAGAGAAGGGAGAGCAAAGACACAAAATAGAAAGAAAGCAAACCATGTGTACGAGAGAGAAAAGTAAACTGGCCTATCGGTATGAGAAGCTCTGTTTGGGGACTTAGGGAGAGATGAGGCGGTGGAAGTGGAGGGGAATGGAAAAGTGGTGAACAGCCTGAAAAGCAGGAGGCAGATTCGACCCCTGCTGTTTAAGGGACTCTGCTCTGACAGTTATAGGTCCTGATTTTGTTCATTTCCAGGGCCTGGAATTCTGGCATGAGGGCATGACACTGGTTGAGGGGCAAAACTCTGGAAATGGAAAGCATGGAGTGAATCAGAAAACAAAAAGTCTACAGAGGAAGCACTAGGTATAAGTGGGTGACATCATGTAAAGGACACAAGAAAGAAAGAAGTCAGTCCCTGTCCTCTATCACTACTGGTTCCATGCCAGACATAGGTATTACAATACTGGGAAGTCAGGAAATGTTGTCAATGGACAGAAGCAGTAACAACCAAACTCTACAGCCCTGCTTTCCCCATTTGTCAAAGACATTGGGTGGTTTATGGACGGTCTGCCTGGGAACAGGAGGCTGAAGTGGATGGTCTGAGAGGACCCCATCCAGGTGTAGAATTACCTGCCTCCGTGAATATAGCAAATAAAGGGACCTCTGCTCAAATCAGAGCTGGCCAGAATTCAACAATTAGGCACCTAAGAAGCCTGACAGAGGAGTTTTGCAGTTGCTCCACACCCCATCCTTTTCCAGAGCAATAGCTAATCCCCCATGAAGAATATTGGGTTTGCAGCCATCTTCTCCTTGGGCACCACTATGTTTTTCTGAAGCTCAAGTTGGCCTCTATGCTCACAGCTAACAGTCAGAGGCGAGCACACTGCTGCCAAGCCAAATGGCTGGCTAATCAGCGCCTATTATGTTCTAGAAAGCCACAATGATGTGCCTCTTAAAATTTTTCCACTGACACACCTACCATCTGACACCGTACAATTAGCCCTGCTCTCTTGGAGCCCATGGTAGCAGCAATATTACCACATCAGAGAAATCATTATTTGAGTTTCAGAGCAGCCCGTGTACACACAGAGTTCCTCTGCCCTTCTAGGGCAAAGGAGTGAGAGTGTTAGTCTTTATATTGTCCAAAAGTGTTAATTTTCCAGAGCATTTTCTCTTATGAAAACCATGGTGCTATATTGTCATCTGATCCATTACAATTTACCCCACAGGGAAATGTTACCCCTTCTAGGAACTGAGGAAATGATACCTTGCTGAGTATTTCTTTGTATGTTAAACCGGAGAAGAATATCTATTTGGGGAATTCTGTGACATTTCAGTTCACCAGATAGTCATACAGAAAACCTCCATGACATCTCCGAGTGTTCTAGATTCTCACATCTTATCCCCAGGCTAATGTCTCCTACTCCCTGCTATAAACACACACACACACACACGCACACACACTCAGACCACAGAGACACAGACATGCACACAGATAAATAGATACACAGACACAGAGACACACAGAGGCACGCAAACACACACAGGCACACAAAGGCACACAGACACGCAGACACACTAACAGACACTCACACACAAAGATGCCAGACCCAAGTCCAATTCAAAATAGGACAGAAAGGACAATACTATAAAGGTAAACTCCTAGAAAAAAGCGATAGATAAAGGTCTCAAGCATTCAAAGCAGGCAAGAAACTGGGTATAAATATTATGAATAAAATTCTAATATATAAAAAAAAATCAGGGCTCATGGTATACTATGTACAAATGTGGTTTTGAACAATGAGGACAGAGCATAAGAACGTGAGTTCTTAGACTATTCCAGATATATACTTGTCAGGGGCACGGAAAACAGCCAGTGGTCAGCAGACTTATATAAAAGCTTTCTTGAGCTGTGAACTAAACCACGGTGTTTCTCCAGCAGGATGTTTGTGGAGCAGGAGGCAATGCATTCGGGGAGCCCTGTTCACACACCGTGTACTCCTAGTGGCGATGCAAAGCCACTGGTGAGGGGCAACTGGCAAGCACGGGGAGGGAATTCAAGGTTTTAGGATAATGTAAGATATTCCCTCTGGTGCTGGTTTTATAACCAGGGAATAAGAACATTTCCACCTTTCTCCAATCTGTGTTTATCCATCTGTAGTCTCAGGAACTTACACAAATCTCCTGCTGCAACTTCAAAACAAATGGAAAAAAAAAAAAAAAAAAAAGCAAAAAATCCCCTGAACCTTAGATACTAAATCATTTCAATAGCTGTTTTTGTTGTTGTTTTGGTGATGGTGGGTCCTCATTTTTTTTCTACTTCAGCTGCTGCTCTGAAACCCGTCATATTTCTTGGGAGGTGCCAAGGGAACAGTTTCTGCTGAATTTCCAGCTGGAACTTTTAGGAATGAAAATGTCCCAGAATGCTATTTCTAGTCTTGTTTTGAATCAGAATTGACTAAGAATATGGACTTTCAGATTTTGGCAAAAAAAAAAAAAAAGGAAGACAGAAAGAAATCTTTACATTGAAATACTTTAAAGGTTTTCCAAAGACTTACCTACTTGTTTGGGGTGGGAGATGGCAGCTCCTGGTCAGGCAAAAGGTCTGTTGACCCTTTTGTATGATAGAAACATTTCAAATGGACTTGTTTCCTATATAAGTGATGCTTCTGAAATCACACCTCCTGATTTCCCCACAGTCAGTGGCTTATATTTATGTATTAGAGTATCTTAAAGCACAGGAGATTTCTTTTTTTCTTTTATGATAGCACAGACTTTCTCAATGTAAAGGTAAACATGCTTGAAGAAAATAATGGAATGTGAAGACCTGACATCAATGTCAGCACATCTTCTAACGAGCTTTAACCATGGCGACTGCCAGACCAGTGAGACCACCTGCTCCAGGCAGACAGATGGAGGCCCTATGGGGGTCATGGCTCCCCTTGTAAAGAAAGCTGGAGTCACATACGTGCACGATTTTGGCAGGAAAAAACCCACCAAGTCACTGACACTTCACAGAAGATGGTAGTGACTTTGTTAAAGAAACATCAGCCATCCCAGCTTCCTGACTCCCTCTATTCCCCATCATTTCAGGGGCTGGGCAGCCACATCCTTAGCACATTTGCCTAAGAAGAATAGGATGAGAAATTAGCATTCTCAGAGGCTCTGGCAATCATGCGGATGGAATGTACATTGAGGAACGAAAATAAAACCCAGAGCAGTGCTTCTATTTGGATCCATACTCTACTAATCGCAGCCATATAGTAGTGATGGATTTTGGATGATTGAAGACAGCACTGAAAGGGAGAAAAAATGTGACACCAAGAAAGAGCTTAGATGGGAAAGATAGGGGCACATTGGATAGAAATTCTATTTTTAGGACGGTGTATATGGGTGAGCTATACTATTAGGAGATTCTTAGGAGATATACTTAAGGAAGAAAATTTGTAATTTTAGGGGAATAAAAATATGCTCTGTGTCCTAGCAAACATGTTAATAAAATTCACATTAAAATGTGAGTATAGAAGGTGGTAATGTAGATTACTCTTGGTCCTATACAAAGCATGGCTTTATTTTTATGTTAATGTTTGGGTTTCAAAGATTTTAAAATCCCTTTTCATTTGTTTTGGAAGCCATATTTTTGCTCATTAGAAAAGTTTTGACTGCATTTATCATATCAATAATGAATAGATAAATTCATTCACTAACTCATTCATTCATGCATTTGTCCCTTCACTCATGTCTCCACTATGGTGCACGATCCTGCAGACCGTTTAGAATTAACGGTTCCCACTGACTAAATACCTTGAGCATTCCCCCCAAAAAATAGAGAATAAAAAGCAAAGAACAAAAACCTCAACTCATTTCCAAACATTCTGGAGAAGGAAGAACACCCCCCTATCCCCACTTCCAGCTGAGAATTCTCAAAAGAGGCTGTGGGTATAAAACAAAAATATATGGTTCCTAACTCCCAGGAATGAACAGTCAGGTGGGGAAATAGATGTGCATGTGTGTAATCATTTCATAGATGTGTCACGACTCAGTCTTCTTGTCCTTTTAAAACCTTCTGTGCAATAATCAGTTTAGAGCCCGGCTCTTCTCTTCCCTGAGCTCAGCCTGTGCTCCCAGAGCCTTGCCGTGAAGGTGGGGTACGTGCCAGACAGCTGGGGCAGCAGAGGGCCCCTTACAGCATTGACTTTGGGGGTCTGGCTGGTTCCATCTGGTGCTGATGGCCTCTGCTGCAGGAAATGTGTCCAGGTAGGTGGTGTGTGTGAGCGATTTGGGGGCAAGCTATACCATCTCAGTCTGTATCTCCCTGGCTGAGGAATTCCTTGTCAGAGAAGCAGCACAGACTCTCTTCAGCCCTGCTAGCTGCTCACATTCCCAACCTCTCGTCTAGGCTGGGTTTCCCAACCTTTGCCAGAGTAGTCATCCGAGCACCCCTACAGCTCACGCTCGTCTCTGTCTCTGGGCTCCTCCATGTGGAGCCATAGGAACAAAGGAGGCCCTCTCTCGAGACTAGAGTGACTAAGGAGATATGATGACACGTGCCATGTCATGTAGTAACCTGGACTGAATTCCAACAGAATGACATTAGATAAAAGCAAGTACGATCTGAATAAAATCTGGAATTGAGTCAATCATCACACACTGATGTTGGTTTCCTAATTTCTTTAACTACACCATGGTAATGAAAGATGTTTACCTTAGTGGAAACTGGGTGAGGGGTCTATGAGAACTTGCAGCACTATCATTGCAACTTTTATGTCAATTTAACATTATTCCAAAATAAATGCTCTAAAAGAATCAAGGAGAGCACAGAACAAAGCTTAACTCAATAGTGGGGTAATGGCCTTATCAGAAAGGATTTTATATGTCGTGTATGAGACACCTGAAGAATGTTGGTTGGAGGAGAAACATGGTCAGGTTTTTTAATCCCAGAAGGATTAAATCAGAAGCTGTGTGGAGGAAAGGATTAACAGGGAGCTAAGAGCCAGAGAAGGAAGGGTGGTGTGAACAGTTTAAATGCAGAGTTTCAACAAGAAGGCTACTGCAACAGTCTGAGAAAGAAATCATGTGAGCCTGTGTGGGAGAGTGTGTGTGAGTGTGTGTGTGTGTGTGCGTGTGTGTGTGTGTATGTGTGTGAGAGAGAGAGAGAGAGAGAGAGAGAGAGAGAGAG
>NW_006793884.1:579280-610171 GCF_000442215.2 Lipotes vexillifer | reverse complement strand
GGAGGGAGGGAGGGAGGGAGGGAGGGAGGGAGGGAGAATGTATACATGCATGGCAGGCCACATCAGAACAAAGACATTTCTTGTCAAATGCTGCAAAGAGCAGTATATATAATACATTTTATAATAAAAATGAAACACAGATCATTGTTTCTATTTGGTTGTATTAGCTCTAATAGGATAAGTTCAGTTGTTTTAATGCTTTTTGAAGAAGCAGACAAAGGAAACAGCTTCATCTGATTTGGAAATAACATTGCAGATTTGGCATTAAAAAAAACTAGATTCTTGTCTTCAATCAGCTCTTTGCTATGTAATCTTGATTTAATCACTTCAATAGGACAAGTTTTTTCCATTTCTAAAACAAGCAGATTGAAACAGAATGCCTTTGATTTCTGAGATAGCTATCAGAGATGTTGCAATGAAACAACTACATTTGGCAAATTATTGGATTAGAAGATGATTAATAAGATTCCTCCCAGGCCTAAGGAGAGAATTAGTATTTGTCGAGTGCTTGCTAGGCTAAAAACGTTTTTTACCATTAATGATTGTTTTCTTTTTATCCTATGAAAGTAATGTTGGCCTAAACAACATAAAATTAGCTCATTAACAAGAATTCATCTCAAACTTTGCTACCTTTTAAAATTTCTGTGACTTTCAATATGAAGAGCTAGGACTTCAGCATTTCCAAGCAACGAGCCTTGTTTTGTACCTATGAAAGTGTCTGCAGTATTAAAACTGTTCATAAAATACTTTTAATGCTTTAAGACTTCTGAGAAAGAAATCAACCGTGAAAAAGTTAGACGGGTTCTTTTGCAATAGATGTTCACAGCCAAAATGTGGATGAAATTGTGTAAGCCTGCATTAGTGTTGTGTGTGTGTGTGTGTGTGTGAACTATTTTATTACTAATACAAGTAAGACATTTATTTGATAAGGCAACAGCGAACAATTTGACACATTTAAGAAAATGTCCAAGCTGAGAAATTTGATATAATTTTGAGGGGACAGGACACCAAGTAAATAAAACTTTTCTATTATTTAATTACACCCATGCATTTCTTTCCTGAAGCCAGCATGTTAATCATATGTTTACACTTCTCTGACACATCTATTTCCTATTGCTTCTAGTTCCTAAATATTTCAGATTAGCTTCTTTTGACATTATGAAACGACCTCTTTTATAATTAAAACAATAGACTGAGCCTTATAAATATTTACTTTTTAAAATGTACAGTGTAGTTACCAATGAGCTCTCATTGGCAATTCATATCGTTTTTGTACAATGGAATTCTTCCCCACAGTGTATAACACTTGATGTTGCACCAGAAATCTTACTGTGGATCCTTTAAAATAAAAACTCATTATTATCCCAGGACAGATAAATATACATGACTGCAATTAAGTTTAGTTATATTTTAGGGTCATAAAGGAGGCCCTCAGACGTAACAGAAAGAAAATCTTTGCAAGACGTACATCGCACGTTCGTAAGTGACTTCTACCATCTGCAGAAACTGTTGGAGGGAGAGAGTGCTTCGGCCTTGCCTTATATGTTAGAGGCGTAAATCTAATTCTGATCTGTCAGAAACCAGTGAAGCTCATTTCTACTCAGCATTGATTTGGCTCTGTTTCAATTTGTGCCATTATTGAATAGCTTCTTCACTTTTAATTTTATGAGATTTAGGGTGTTGAAAGCCCACATCAAGCATGAAAGAGAAAAAATGTTGTACGATTACAGATATAACTCAGCAGAACACACTAAAATTTGCATATGACCTGAAAAGGGAACTTGATATTTGAATGACTTATTCTGACAGTTTTAGAGAAATAGAGAAGGCAACGGACATCTCAGTTGGGGCCATATCCTCATACCCCACTTCAAATGAGTACTACAGAAATATTCCCACAGATTCAATTTTGCCATAACCCAGTGCTTTAAGTGCAGCTTGCTGAGATTTCTTTCTTAATTGCATCCCATTCTGTTCTGTAAGTATTAAACCAATACTTACTTTTCAACTATTTTGGGAATCTTCCAGGTGTTCATCAAACAAGAAGGAAGCTGCTGTCTCTGTGAGATGCATCCCTACTTGTTCCTATGGTGTCTTTTAGTCACTGGGACAGCCTTGACTTTTACTTTTGTGTCCATGACCCATATGATAAATGCCACCTGAACAGAACAAAAAAACAAGGAAAGAATGGAACACGATATTAAAAAAACATTTTAAAGGTATCTAAAAAGACCAAGCTACATTTTTGCTTTTTTTTTTTAAAATATAACATCAGAACTCACAGTCCCTGATCTTCCAGCCTGCTATTTCAGACCACTGAGCCATGCTGCCTCTCTTAATAAGTGGACAAAGATTTAGAAATGCCTTTGCAGTGTGAGGTGACTTCGGAAAGTATATTGTATCTAGAACAAAGAAGCAATGGTGCCTCTCTAATCAATCTTGTTACCACCACTCCTTCAATCTGAGGGCCACTCCTTTCATATCATTGAAAGGCTATGCAGAGATTCCCTTCTAATGCTGGCAGAGCATAAATATATAGCTGGTTTCAAAAATAAAACGTAAAATTCCTGATCTGATTTATACACATACCCTGAGTGTGTAAGAAAGTTTCATTTCAAAATTAACACATTTTTAAATGACGGAGAAGGAATGTAGGTTGTGAATACAAAAAAAGAAGAAATTAACATAAAAGCATTACTACTGATATATAATAATAATAATTATTATTTTTTTAAGATGTTGGGGGTAGTTTTTATTAATTAATTAATTAATTTTTGCTGTGTTGGATCTTCGTTTCTGTGTGACGGCTTTCTCTAGTTGCGGCAAGCGGGGGCCACTCTCCATCGCAGTGCGCGGGCCTCTCACTATCGCGGCCTCTCTTGTTGCGGAGCACAGGCTCCAGATGCGCAGGCTCAGTAGCTGTGGCTCACGGGCCTAGTTGCTCCGCGGCACGTGGGATCCTCCCAGACCAGGGCTCGAACCGTGTCCCCTGCATTAGCAGGCAGATTCTCAACTGCTGTGCCACCAGGGAAGCCCTATAATTATTTTTAATATATTGAAAGCTACTTGGCAAATATAGGTAGTTGCTCAAGTTTTCTCTCTGACATTCTAGAAATATTGGTTTCTTTCACAGGATAAAAATTAAAGAATATTAACCATCAAACATAGTGGCTTTTCCTGAGTTTGAAACTAGTAACTGTATCCTCAGAGTCAGTGTTTTCCAAAGGGTACACCAACTAGCCTTACCTACCCATGAATTCATAGTAAGTCAAGGCATCATCTCTTAGTTTCAATTTTCTGAGGTAGGTAGATGCAATTCTTCACTACCCTCAAAGCATTCCTATTACACATACCGACACTCAAACCAAAGCGTATACACTTGATTTTGTGGGAAAAAATCATTCTACAGAGGATTTGATGTTATGCCTCTTAGAAACAAATGTACACCTCAGATTTCATATTTATTTTCAAAGTCTATGATGTATGAACTACGTGGTTAAACACTGAGGAGGAAATAATTTTATTAGCATTGCAAAAGTACACACTGTTACGAATAAGCCTGTGATTTACTTTCTTCTGCTTTCTACATGATTATAATATATTTAGTAATAAAATATGTATCCTCCATATAATAAGCACTTATCTAAAGTAGATTCCTGTCAATTGAGTTGACCCGTAAAAGTTTTGGCAACATTTTTGTAAAGTTTGAGATTTATTTTTCTTCTGTTACTGTCCAAAGAATAGAATATCCAAAAATTAGAATATGCTTTGGTAATTTTTGATGTTTAATGTCAGTGGAGACTGAAAAAAAAGATTATAGGAATTTGTCCTAATAGTGTCAATAGACAAATGTACAGTGAACTTTCTCTCTGTGTTCCATTACATAAATGTGATCTGCTAATTTGAATTGGAATTGAACAAAATTCAAAGTATGATAAAAACGCTAAGAATTATACTTAGAATCACTCAATTGAGCTTAATAAAATTTAAAACTTTCATTCATAAGACCTCCAGAATAAAAGATAAATAGTAATTTTGTTCAGAAGTCATTGCTAGATGAAACAAAGCATGACTTCAATTGAAATCACACCTAGAGATAAAGTGTTAAATATTACACAAATAACAGGTTTCTCTAATACTACGTTGCCTACTCTACTGGTCTGTGATGACACTGAAGATGCAAAACTGGTTAGACTGCAGTAGTTGCCATGGTAGTTCTCAGTGCTACTCAGCAGTTGGCTGGTTTTGCTCCTTGGGGACACACAAGATTGTGCTTCCCTGATCCTGTGAGGTGCAGTGACCATGTGACTTGTTTTCACAATGAAATGAGGGCACTGATGAATAATTCTTCAATTCCCTCTTCTCCTGGGTCAGAGATTGTACACTCCCGTGTTAATATGGAGGAATGACAGAGAGACCAGATGGAGGCTCTCAGTCCTGGAGACCAGGCGTGAGATAGCAGAGGAGGAGCAAGAAATATACCTTCACTGTGTTAAGCCACTGAGATTTTGATTCCTTAATTAAGGTTCCTTAATAAAACATGCCTAGCTATTCCGATGGATATATATCTGCTGCCTTAAATAAACAGCTTTAAAAGGAAAGCAAGCTTGCACGTTTTCTGTTATACAGATCAAGCAAATCCCTATGTCGACCTGTGAAGTTCATTCTCAAGGGGGAATGGCATATTTTTTCATCTTCTAGAATATCACCCAAAAGTATTTATGAGGACCTTGATGACAATTGAGAAATGGGTTTCTTTCTGGTTTACAGAGGCCACAAAACAATTTACTGTTACTATGGCACTAATTTACCTTTCTGAGACTTCTCAAAATCAGTGTTATGGTATATTATTGTAATTTCTCTGTTTTTCTCTTTCAGCCTTTCAGTCTGCTCTCAGGAGCTTGACTGGACAAGCCTAAAGATATAGTGGGGTGTATTGCTATAACTTCGGAGATTTTATATATATATAATATATATATTATATATATATATGTGTGTGTGTTTCAGACATCCACTGGAGGATCATTAGAAAACAACAAACACAGGAAAAGCTCTGATAGATTTTCCACATGATAAAAATCTACATAGATGAATATAATTTTAGAACCAAAAGGAAAGACTTTTCATTTGCAAATGAAAGCGTGCAGAAGTTGTATAAAATAACACAAGGGATAAATTTCACAACTTTTAAAGCTTTGCCTCTACTGCATTTAATCCATGCAGTACTCAAATCTAGAAATATTGCCTGCCTTTCTGCAGATGACGATAATGTGGCACAGAGTTTTTCTAACTAGTTTGTACTGGAAATAAACATCATATTTGGACTTCACATTCAAGGCAGACCCCAAACCTCCAAGTTATAAAAATAGAAGTGATCTCTGTTTCTGCTCCCTGCCCAAAGAATATGGCTATGGTATGCATGGGCTTAATGGAATCCCTGAGGGTTTCTAAATAACTTTTGAAAATTAATGAGCTTATAGAAACTCATATTTCAATAATTAACATACAGTTTTAGAGCTTATTCCACTATGCCCCATGAATGAAATTTTAGGTTAATGAACGTAATAGACTATTATCAATGGGTCAAATAGTTTCACATATGGCTCAGTGGGAAAATCTATCAAGTGACTGTCATTTTCCTTATTGTTTGTTACAACAAAAATGGAATTTTTTTCTATAGTCAGATGCAAGTTATTTTGTGATGTGTTACCATTTAAAATAAGCAGTAGTGTGTTGTATTTTCACCAACTCTTTTCCCATAAAGCATCTTTACATGTAGCACCAGGCAGAAGAGTTGAGATCAGTGTGTAGATCCATCAACTGCTATATTATTTACACTGACTCCACCGAAGTCAGGTAGAAAAACAATGCATGAAGTCCCCAAGAAGCTCTAGAGAATGCAGATGTAATTTAAACCTTGTATTACTAACCCCAATTTTTCTCTTCATAACCTTAGCTGCTATCTGTAGGACAACCATGCCCACTTTCCCTAAAAACTAACACCAAACCAAAAATACCTCTTCCCAAGAACTTCCCTCAAGATGGATCAATCAGTCACAGTCCTGAATATATAGTCTCCCTCTCTGGTTGAACCCTGACTGATCTGTCTTTATATCTATGTATTTATGTATCTATGTTTCTATCGGTCTGTCTATCTATATCTCTAAATATCTATCTATACACATGCACACACGCACACACACACATATAATACAATACACACACATATTTATGAGGGAGGGAGACAGACACACCCAAAAATATTCATTGCAAGAAATTTGCTTACCCAACAATTGTGAGCATCTGAAATCTGTAGGCTAGGCCATGAGGAAAGAATTAAGGGAATAGCATGGGCAGGTTTGAACTCACAGGCATGGGTAGAAACTGCTGTCTACAGGCTGCATTTCTTCTTCTTGAGAAAGCTTTAGCCTTGCTTTGAAGGCCTTTTAACTGATTGAATCAGACTCCACATAGTATCCAGGATAATCTTACTTACTTAAAATCAGTTGATTACAGATTTTAATCATATCTGCAGCAACACCTACGTTAGCACTTTCTTGAATAACTGGGTACTGCAGCCTACCCAAGTGGACATAGCAAAAAAGCAATCGCAGTGGAGCTATAGACCACATACAGTTTGGCCACAAACTGTTTGCTTTATATTTTCCTTTTTTATTAACCTGACCATAATTATTTATTGGCTATAGCAATGTTTAAAATGTAAGGAAGTCCAAACGTCAAGGCAACAAACATTGGATCATGCTTTGAACAATCTCAGTTGGAACTTTTCTTCCATTTAGTTAAACATTAACTCTCTACTTTTTGTAATGACAAACATACTCAGGTTTTTCTATTTATTGTGTGTATTGATTTTAAGGATTTACAGACCTGTATATTTTTACTGACCTTTTCATATTAATTCACTTAATTTTTTTCCCCCCTTTGGCTGCATTGGGTCTTCGTTGCTGTGTGTGGGCTTTCTCTAGTTGCGGCGAGCGGGGGCTACTCTTTGTTGTGGTGCATGAGCTTCTCATTGCAGTGGCTTCTCTTTTTGAGGAGCACCGTCTCTAGGCGCATGGCCTTCAGCAGTTGTGGCTCGTAGGCTCTAGAACATAGGCTCAGTAGTTGTGGCGCACGGGCTTAACTGTTCCGCAGCATGTGGGATCTTCCTGGACCAGGGATGGAACCTGTGTCCCCTGCACTGGCAGGCGGATTCTTAACCACTGTGCCACCAGGGAAGTCCCTAATTCTCTTAATTTCTAACTTGTCTTTATAATTTTTATTTTCTCATATATGGTAAAGTTCCCTTCTGTTCAAAACTACACAGCCAGCTATAGGTAAAAGATAGACAGGAGAAGTCATCAGGTTGAAATAAAGAAGGAGCTGGAAAGGTATGCTGAAATTTGTAAGGAAATTAAAATGTCAATGGTATCATAAAGATTTATATGAAACGTAGTTATTAGCAAGACTGATTCATCAAAAAATTGAATCAGAATGTACAGAAAAGCAATGGTAGAGAAATAATGGTTATGAAAGGTAAAACATGAAGAACCAAAATATAAAGATTTTTTATTTGTTTAATAGGTATAAGGAAAAAAACATCTGAGAAGAAGCAATAGTCAAAGAGCTAATGGATTTAATATTACCTGTTTGTGTATAAAAAATTGTCAAAGAAAGATTTGTGTATAAAAATTGACAGGATTTATCATCTGCCAAAAAATCAATAAACTAATATGAACCCAGATATAATTACAAAAATATTTAAAGAAGCAAAGAAAGAACGCTATCAATAGCTAAGTAGTAAAAACAGTTTACATCCAAAGAAACAAAATTAGGCAGGTCTCTCACACTTTTATACATCATTAAATCTTGAAAATACAGAGGGAAATTATCTATAGTCTTTTTAGCAAAATGAATTGGAAATCACATTTTATACCTATTGGATTCCTTTTTCTATAAATGCATGGAGAAGAATACTGTAGATATAATACTGTCAACCATTCCTTAAAATAAATAATCAAAATAAAAATTGGAAACTTCACATGGAAGATGGCAGAGACAACCCAGAGTACAAAGTCTCCATTTTTCAAACTGATAAAATTACACACACACACAAAATAATAAACTTGTAAAAATATACACCAGCAGTAACAGAGCAAACAAAGAATTAAAATCTAATGTCAGATTTCTGCAAGCATACTTGATAGAATAACTGGTACTAGGCTTTCTCTCAGTCTGGCAAAAAATATATGAAGTAACTATTTTCTGGCAGAGCAAGACTGTGATTCTGAGGAGAAGGAAAACATCTGAGATAAGTTTTGTATCTGACCTGGCTTTGTAACTGGGATGCTTTCCTGACTACAGCAGAGGATGGCGGAGCCCCACCAGAACATGGTGATCTCACTAGGCTGAGGAGGCAGTGATGCGAGTACAGGGTTCAGGTTGTTGGAAGTCTGTTATGGGATTAAATCAAGATTTGGTGGAACAATCTGGGGATGATGGAGGAGTGGAGATTTTGTGTAGGGTATATCAAGTCTGCTGACCCAGTGAAAATGATTGCCTGGGAAGTTATGATTGACCTGCAAGTCATGGGGGGTGGGTTTTCCTTTTTCATGTTGACTCAGAGGATTAATGATATGAGTCATGGTCAGAACTGGCTGACCTCAAGTTTGTAGGAAAAAACCTACAGCAGTGGTTCTCAAAGGGTGGTCACCAGGACAGCGGTACTGTATCAACTGTGAAGTGCTAGAAATGCAAATTAGTGGGTTCCAGCCCAGATCGACTGAAGCAGAAACTCTGGGGTTAGGACCCAGCAATCTGTGTTGTAACAAGCCCTCCAGGTGACTGTGATGCATGCTCAAGTTTGAGAACCACTGGTCTCTGCAACCTCAGGGTGTCTGGGGAGGGGACACTGAGAGCTCTCGATTTATTTGTGGTTCTGAAAGGGACTCTGAGGGACAGTCTAGGAGATGACACCTGTTGGCAGCAGGTCAGGAGACAAAGCAGTGGATTTTCTTATGATCTTCAAGCAGAAAGTATTAAAATACATTATGAGGGATCATCTATGTTAAAAAGCTTGCTGACATCCACATTTTGTTTAGCTGTATATATACACTCTCGTCTAATTAAAATATTGCTGTCACAGATTGAGGGCTGATAGCTGTGGCATACAAAACACTTCAGGTTGACATGGAATTTTCATTCATTTATTCACAACATATTTGAGCACACACTGCATGTCAGATATTACAGGCAGTAAGCACTCGAAATTTAACAATAGGTCAATTAAAGAACCCCTTATGTTCTGGAGGACAAAAAAAAGTCAAACGAATTATTACAATGCAATAGCAGGGTTAACTACTATTTTAAAACACTGCAAGGTCTATAATAAGGAGAGAGCAATGTAAGGTACCTGGTTGAGTGATACAAGTTTTTATACAGTAGGGTACGATTGAGTTGAATCTTTTCTTAAAAATTTTTTTTAAATTGAAATATAATTGATGTACAATATTATATAAGTTATAGTATACTGTTTGAATCACAGTATAATACAGGGATTCAAAATTTGTGATTATACTCCATTTACAGTTATTATAAAATATTGGCTATATTCCCCATGTTGTACAATATATCCTTGTAGCTTATTTGATACCTAATAGTTTGTACCTCTTACTCCCCTACCCCAATATTGCCCCTCTTCCCTTCCCTCTCCCCAGTGGTAACCACTAGTTTGTCCTATATATCTGTATCTGCTTCTTTTTTGTTATATTCACTAGTTTGTTGTATTTTTTTTTAGCTTCCATATATAAGTGATATCATACAGTATTTGTCTTTCTCTGTCTGACTTATTGCACTTAGCATAACACCCTCCAAGTCCACCCATGTTGCTAAAAATGGTAAAATTTCCTTCTTTCTTATGCCTTAGTAGTATTTCATTGCTTTATATACCACATCTTCTTTATCCACTCATGTGTTGATGGACACCTAGGCTGCTTCCATATCTTGGCAATTGTAAATATTGATGTTTTTGTTTTTTTCAGATATATGACCAGGAGTGGAATTGCTGGGTCATATGGTAGCTCTATTTTTCATTTTTTGAGAAACCTCCATACTGTTTTCTACCATGGCTGCACCAATTTATGTTCCCACCAACAGTGCACTCTTGCACACCCTTGTTCCCTTTTCTCCGCATCCTTGCCAACATTTGTTATTTGCATTCTTTTTGATAATAGCCATTCTGACAGGTGTGAGGTGGAATCTCATTGTGGTTTTGGTTTGCCTTTCCCTGATGATTAGTGATGCTGAGTATCTTTTGATATGCCTGTTGGCCATCTGCATTCCTCCTTGGAAATATGTCTATTCAGTTCTTCTGCCTATTTTTTTTTAATTGGGTTATTTGTTTTTTTGATGTTGAGTTGTATGAGTTGTTTATGTATGTTTGGTATTAAGCCATTAACACTTATATCATTTGCAAATATTTTAATATTTAATACTTAATTTTAATTGCAAATATTTAATGAGCAAACGTTTTCCAAGTAGAAAAGTTGAAGAAAATCAAGTAAAACTGCATGTGCAAAACGAAAGTGGTATTATAAGATATGTAATATGGGTTGGAAAGCAGGATGTGTGTATTTGAAGTAAGTTTTAAAAAGTAAGTTGGGTCAGTATGTGTGCCTAACACATGCTTTAGAGACACTGAAAACCATCTTAGTTGGAGCTCTGGTTGTATTTCCTACAAGCAAGGACGTTCTCCTGAAAATACAACCAGAAAAATCAGGAAAGTAACATCGATACAATACTACCATCTAATCCTCAGAACCCATTCAATTTTCTCCTTTACAGCAAACAGGCCATGGCCAGGAGTAAGTGCTGCATTTAGTTGTCATTTCTTTTTAGATGCCTTCAATCTGGAAGAGTTCCTTAGTCTTCCCTTCGTTTCCTTGACTTCTGAGGAGCGTGGGCCAGTTATTGTATAGAATGTTTCTCAGCTAGGTTCTCCCTGATAGTTCAGTGTGACTATAGTCAGGTTATGCATCTTTGGCAGGAATTTTACTTAAGTTATATGGTTTCCTCATTCCATTTTATAATGTGGCACACAGGATTTTTTTATATGTCTCCAAACTGCCAAACTTGATCTCTTCATGTAGGTGGTATCTTTTCTACTGTAAAGTTGCCTTTTCATCACTATGTAATTAATACTTTGTAGTAAGGTATATTTATAGACATGTATATCTCCCATTCCTTATCAAATTTTAGTATGTTCCAGGAATCCTATTTAATGCTGTTTTATTCTGTTGGTTACAATTTCTTCTTATTTATTTAGATGCTCAAGTGGTTTTAGATTTGACCAAAGGGAGCTCCTACACGCTGGCCCTTGTGTCCTTTTACCTGTTCCTGACATTCTTTGAGCATGCACCTCTTTAGTTTTAGAAACACGATATTCTGAGATTATCTTACAATTTCTCTTACCCATACCTGGAATCAACCTCGTTCCTTCAGGGGAGAATAATATTTATTACCCAAGATCCAAGCACTAGGTCTGCTAATAGTTATTCAGGTATTGCTGCTCCCAGACCCTCTTAGTGGACAGAGTTACAAAACACATGTGTAAATATATCTGTGTATGTATATGCATACATGCACACACATAGTACTTTCACACATTTACATCTCTACTCTGGACCCACCCATATATCTTGAGATCACACCAACATCTCCAATTCCAAATTACCATCACAGGGCTCATTCCTTTTTTTGTTGTTTTTGTTCTTTTTCTCTCTTTTCCTCTTTATTTGTAATTCTCTTCTCTGGCACTGATGAATATGACTCTCATTATCCTTATTTACTTATTGGATTAATCTTCCTATATGTATCAGTCTCTTTTTGCCATCAAGTTGTCCCCACTAACCCCACCAGTACCCTCTTTTAGCCTACTCTGGCTCCAGCGCCCTGCATGGACCACCACCACCCACGAGCACAAAGCCGTCTCACCCGGTCCTGGGCTCAGAAACACTGGGCCAGGCTGGTCCCTGATCACTCTTCCTGGGCTTCAAATCTCTGTGGTGGGCAGCCTTTCCCCAGGTCACTTTCCTCACCTTGCTCTGACATTGGGAAACAGGATCCCCTTCCTGGTCCCAGCCCCATGCAGACTGGCTGGCACCTCTCACCCCTGGTCTGCCTCTGCACACCTTACACGTAAATGACTTATTCTTCACACTGGGCTCTGCATCCTGTGGCTGGGCTGCCCCATACTGCCAACAAGCCCTCACCTGCTCACTCTCCAACACCCACCTCGGGGCCACGCGGATCCTGCTTCCCACCCACCCATCTTCAAGGCACCTCTGCCCGCCAGGCATCCTCACCTTGTTAGCTTTAGGAGTGAATTTTCAAGAAGAGAAATAGATAAATGGGAAGGGTAAGAGGAGGAATAAATAGGAAGAGAACGAGAACGAGCATCAATGTTTTTAAGTGGTGGAAATGATACAGTGGATTGAATTTTAGAGGGAAGAATCTGGTTGAGGATTGGGGGTTGGAAATAATTCAAGGATAAAGTAAACAATTCTTATTGCAATAAACTTTTAACATTCAAAAGATAGTTCCTGAATGCTAAAGAATCCCCAAATTAATAAATATGAAAATGCTTGCAGAGACTCCTACCTTCTCCTGCTGGACAGTATAGAACATTGCTTAAGTACCCTGGCTTTGGAGACAGGCTTGAGGAGAAATCCCCACTGCCACTTACTAACAGTGTGATCTTAGACAAGTCACATAAGTTCCCCAACTTTCAGTTTTCTCATCTGTAGAATGAAGATAATATCACCTATCTTATATAGTCATTATAAGGACCAACTGAAATAACATCTGTAATGTATGCCGAAGCACTTTGCACAATCTTGGCATAAAAACTCAATAAATTTTAGCTGGTAAAAAAGAAAAAAGAGAGAGATGCATTTGGAAATCATAACAGGGCTGGTTCTGAAGCCATAAGGCTAATCAGGTCAGTTTTGACAAATCTGCGTTACTGTAGTACATCAGGTGATGCTGACAGGAGTCTGAAATATGATTGTGACAGCAGGATCATTAAAAAGGAAAAAAGAAATATTTTTGAGGTTGAAAGAAATTGATAATTAATTAGGTAATCTTTAAATAAGGGATATGAAAGGGTCATACTGACATTGAGTTTAAGCTCCAGTTTGGAATCAACAGAAGGTGATATTCAATCATTTGGGGATCTTCACCTACATAATCCTTTCTTTCACCCTTCTCCAATGTTCAGTCTAGCCTCTAACTTTATTCTTTTAGATTTGTGCTCTTTTTTAGATGCACACCTACCATGTGCATCTCAAATTTTAGTATGTCCTTTAAATTTCTCATTATAGAACTCTCAGATCAGTAAAAATTCATCAGATATCTATCTTCTCAAAAGATATAATCTTTTTTATAAGCCAAATCTTTCATTTTGTTCTTAGAGACCTTATCTGCTGTCATATCTTTTCTTCAATATCATAGTAATGATAAAACATATATAGTAATGATCTTGACAAAGTACGTGTCTACCTGACTTTATAGTACTATCAGAATCATGAATCACCAGTAGGTCACAATATCAATAGAAATCAGGAAAATTAACACCCCTAAAGTTATTTAAATTGCAGCAGAGTCAGCAATCATGAACCTGAATGTTATTTAAGCTACGAAACTAAGCATTTCTCTCTGAGAAATGGCTTCTATCCAAAAAAAAAAAAGGCTACAGTGAACATCAAAGGGTGAAATAGAAAACAAAAAACAGACCCTGATTTTTAATCAAAGTTTTGAAACATGCAAGGGAAGACAAGTCTATACCACCAATTTCTTTTTAATTTCTTGTTCTTGTTACAATATCCATACATTATTATCAGCAGAGGCAAAGCCAAAACCTCTAAGTCATGGAAGACTCCTCCTCACTGGAAGTAATAAGACACACCCAATTCCTTCCCCAGTGACAGTGCCTTAAAAAAAAAATCAGTTAATACATTTTGGACAGAGGAATCTATAGAATCTAGGGAAAGCTTGGGGGAAAAAAATTGAATATTTGGAACTTCGTGGGCTATAACATTGGCCTGAAATATCAATAGACATCTTTTCATATGGTTTCATCATTCCTTGCTTTATTTTCAATTTTCTGCCATTAAATTTTTATTTCTTAAGTCACATTAATACCTGACATATATGAAGTGCTCCTTAAGTGTTTGCAGCTTAAACAAATTTGGCATCCTTTCCTCTCTTTCCATAATTCTCATAAAGGCAGTACAAAATTCTGTTAATATAGAGATAGAAGGTTCTAATATGGTAGATCCCTCCTTATGAAGTCATTTATTTGTGAGCTTATTGAGGGTCTGCTGTCTTCAAAGAACTGGGCATAAATTTGGACAAGAACAAAATGATTGGTTATAAAGGGCTTTATTTTCAAAGAATATTTAATATCATGACAGTGATAAGACATGGAAATTCACCTGTGTATTAGAACTATGTAAATGTTAGAAATTTATGTTAGGATGTAGAGAAGGAAGAGAGGAATCAGTATAAGTTAAACTGTCATGAAAAGAATCAGTACTGAGTGATAATCACTTTAAAATACCTGCATTTGCTGATTTGGATTTCTAAAAGAAGAGATAATAGCCTCACATACTCATACATTTCACATATTATTCTTTCCTAGACTTAGTTGTTACATGAAAAATTTTCTAGCAACCTTGAAATCATTACATAATGATCTAAGTCAACAATGTTGTGTGATGGGTAGAACCTATATAGTGCAGAAGAAACAGAAATAGCAGAAATATTCAGACTTGCCATTCAGGGCCTTCCATGATTTCAACCCATCCTCCTTTTCTAGCTCAATCAGCCAGTATTCCCTGTGGCAGAGATAATGCTATGTGTTCAACACATCATTTGCTTTTACTCTTGCACACACAGGAAGATGTCATTTCCCTAACCTCCTGGCTTCTAGATGGTACCGTGTGTTAATTCCTGGTCGATGGAATATGGTCAGAAATGATATACAGTGCATCCAGGCCTGCTAAGATCTTATGAATGATAATTTTTTATTTTAATCTCTTTGACTGTGGGCCAGCTGAACTCTTTGCAGAAACAATAGAAAAGGATGTCATATCAGAACTGAAGGACCCAGCTTTCCTGGGTCGTCATGTGTAATGCTGCCTGCAAAACAACTCATGGAACTGTGATGTGAACAAGAAATAAATTTTAGTCTGTTAGGCCACTGAGATTTGGAATTTGCTGCAAAAACTAACATTGATTACCATATTAAACACATCTATGTACGTACTGGACTTTTTCTGTTAATATGGCATGCCTCGTGTATTCCTATTCCCACATACTCTTCTGATGTTCAGCTGGGTTACGTTCCCCAACATGTCCACTTCCCAATATTTTGCAGATACTTCAAGACCCAAATCAAATATTACTTTCCCATAGATTCCTTCTCCCTCATTTCCAAAAAGATTAAATCTCACACTCCACTGAACTTCTGTAATCTTTCTTCTAGCACTTATAGTAAAATTTGTCATACGCTACTTATGTACACATTACCCAAGATTCTAGATCTGTTTGATGGTGTACATTCAGTGTCACATTATTTATTCTGTATTTCCACAAATAGGTTCTAAAATGCAAATATTTGTTGAATTTGTACACAATGTTTTTTGACTTAAAAGTATGATAGAATGGGTAGCCCTAGGGTTTTAGCCCTATTAAGCTAAGTTAAGATATTTAGGCTACTGTATAATTGTATTTCTGGTTGTACACATTATTAGAATATTTTCTAAAGCATCTCCCTATAACAAAAAGAGTGAAGCAAGACTAGATCTAACTGGATGCTTGAAGGTAAAATGAAGGATATGAAAACTATTATCATGATCAGAGGGCTACCACCATAAAGTTTATAGGGGGATCTGAAACAAACCCGAGGCAAATGCTAAGAGAATATTAAGTAATTCAAACACTAGCACCATGAGTGGTTAAGGCTGCAGTCTCCAATAGGGTGAAACTGGAATTTTAAAATAACTTTTTAAAAAGAGAAAATGTTCTATTTTTAGATTTAAAAAATTTGAATAGTCACTTTCTGCAAACTGTTTCTTTTAGGTAAATCCTTGGTGCTGTCCTTAGATTCTTATCGTAAAGCACCTTCCCTGCCATTCAGGTCCTGATTTCTGTCTCCTGGCAAAACTTCAACTAGACCCAGGGACATTTCTGACCCATAACCACAGGAGCATTTCTTTGTATAGTATCTATTAGTTAATAACTTTTCTTGGTAATCTCACTTGATCTCTTTCTCCTCGATAAATTTTGTCCTTGATTAATACAATGTTCTCAATACAATTAAAATTAATACAATGTTTAATACTAAATTCATCTGAAAGAAGTTATTATTTTCTAATTGACCTCTCAATTCAGAAAAAGAAAGTACACTGGATTTATTGTTTTTTGTAACAGGAGTAATTCAGTCTCCTATAACTAAAGCAATGGGTCGAGGACTCCACATCCTCCTCGCTTTCCCAACAGACGCAAACACAGAAAGAAGACACATGTCTGAGATAAGAAAGCAACTTGGGACACTGGGTATATTTCTGAACAACTGGATGTACTGGGTTGGCCAAAAAATTCATTCTGGTTTTTCCATACCATCTTACGGAAAAACCCCAAAGAACTTTTTGGCCAGCCCAACGTCTCTGCTTCCCACTTGCCATCAGCCACTTACAACTTAGATGCAAATACGCTGGGTGAGGTGGCACGTTCCTTTAAATCCACATTTTCCAAAAAAAAAAAAGGTAAAATGAAAGAATTTATGCTTGTCAAAAGAATTTCAGATAACAGTGAGGAGAGAGGTAAAGTGGGCAAAAAGATGCTGCTCTTGGAATTTCTGCCATTAGAACACAGGAAGCTACCAATTTTTCAGACTCTCCATTAATGCATATATTGGTTTCCAAAGTCTTATTTTACATATTTACATAGTATAGAGAGTGCATAGCAGCACGTATTAATAGCAAAGAATATGACAATGTACATGAGTTTTGTGATAGCATATCTGTATTAATTTTAGGTGCTATGTTTTTACTTTAGCTTAAATAGTCTTAAATTTGTATTCTTGCATTCACAAAATAACTTCAGGGGGCTTTCATTGTCCCTACATTGCCACTACAAGAGACATGCAACACCCTTTAAATTATATGATCTCTAAATCTTGACAATGAAAGGTTATAACATGAATATATTTTTTCCATTCAAAGACTGAGAATATGCTGCCACGGACTGATCTAAGTAACGCTATTTCAAACTCCTTACAATGGCATTAAATTCTATAAACCTTCTCCTCCTAAAGAATTTCAACTATGTTAGATTACAAAAGCCCATTTCTATGTGGGATGAGAAGAGGCATAAAAAATTGCATTCATCTCTGAATTCTGGGGAAATGTGGAAATCAACACAAGATTCTTTGTCAGCAAAGAACTCACTGTATATCCTTATGCTTAGGATTGCGAACACCAAGCATAACTACAGTCTTCAGATGGATTCTTACCATAGATACAGTATTTTATTCTCTTCTATTTCTTAATGCCAGGACCCACAAAGGCTTGGTTTGGTTATGAGGGACCTACTTTATTTCTAATTAGAATTCTATATCAAGAATGAAATACTAAAGAAATACACCCAAGTGCTTGAGAACCCAGATTCTGAAGTATCATTGATCTGGGCTGGAATTGAGACTTGTCCATCCTTCTGATAACCTTGATCAAGTTAACAGTGTGTCCTTCGGTAAGTCGTTTGATTTCTCTGAGGATATGTTCTCAGCCATAAATGTGAAGAACAACAGTATCTTTCTCTCAATTTACTGTCAGAATAAAAATGGTATAACAGAACATTTACTTCTGGCTAGGATGTAGAATTTGGCAGGAGAACAACACCCCCATTAGAAACAACTTGAAAAGCCAGATAATACACAGCAATCATCTGTAAAGTCACCACACACTGTGGCGGTAATGAGGACTAGAGGGACTAAGCTACAGAGTGGGGAAAACCTCTGAAGGCAAGCTGGGAGTATAGAGCTGATGTTCTCTTGGGGACATTTCCTGATTCTTTATGTGGACTAGAGTTTGAGAATCTACATTTCTTTGTACACAATGTCCAATATTTAATAATCACAAGATATACAAAGAACTCATACAACTCAACATCAAAAACAAAGCAAACCAAAACAAACAACCCAATTTACAAATGGGCAGGGTTTCCCTGGTGGTGCAGTGGTTGAGAGTTCGCCTGCTGATGCAGGGTACATGGGTTTGTACCCCGGTCCGGGAGGATCCCACATCCCGCGGACCGGCTGGGCCGGTGAGCCATGGCCGCTGAGCCTGCGCGTCCGGAGCCTGTGCTCCGCAGCGGGAGAGGCCACAACAGTGAGAGGCCCGCGTACCGCAAAAAAAGATAAAAACAAAAATAAAAAAATAGGAACGGGCAGAAGACCTGAATAGACACTTTTCCAAGGAAGACATACAGATGGCCAACAGGCACATGAAAATATACTCAACATAGCTAATCATCAGAGAAATGCAAATCAATACCACAACAGGAAATCACCTCACGCCTGTCAGAATGGCTATTATCAAAAGACAACAAATGACAAGTGTTGTGAGGATGTGGAGAAAAGGGAACACTTGTGCACTATTGGTGGAAAGGAAAATTAGTAAAGCCACTATGGAAAACACTATGGAGATTCCTCAAAAAATAAAAAAAAAGAATAGAACTACCACATGAGCCAGCAATTCCACTCCTGGGTATTTATATGAAGAGAACAAAGCCTAATTCAAAAAGATGTATGCACCCCTATGTTCACTGCAGCATTACTATAAAATAGTCAAAGATATAGAAGCAACCTAAATGCCCATCAATAGATGAATGGATAAAAAAGATGTGGTATACATATATATCATATACCTATATATAATATATATAATAGAATATTACTCAGTCATTAAAAAAGAAATCTTGTCATCTGCAACAACATGAATTGACCTAGAGGGTATTGTGCTAAGTGAAATAAGTCAGACAGAGAAAGACAAATACTGTATGATTTCACTTATATGTGCAATCTAAAAAAATCAATAAACATAACTAAACAGAAACACATTAATAGATACAAAGAACAAATAGGTGGTCTCCAGAGGGATGTGAGGGTAGGGGAAGTAGAGAAATAGGTGAGGGAGGTTGAGAGGTACAAACTTCCAGTTACAAAATAAATGAGTCACAGACATGAAATGTACAGTGTGGGGAATATTGTCAGTAATTACATAGTATCTTTGTACGGTAACAAATTACAACTAGATTTATCTGATACTTTTTTTTTTTTGGCGGTACACGGCCCTCTCACTGTTGTGGCCTCTCCCGTTGAGGAGCACAGGCTCCGGACGCACAGGTTCAGTGGCCATGGCTCATGGGCCCAGCCGCTCCGCGGCATGTGGGATCTTCCCGGACCGGGGCACGAACCCGTGTCCCCTGCATCGGCAGGCAGACTCTCAACCACTGCACCACCAGGGAAGCCCCATGGTGATCATTTTGAAACCTATAGGAATATCAAATCACTATGTTGTGTACCAGAAACTAACATAGTGTTGTAGGTCAGTCACATGTCAAGAACAAACAGACAAGCAAGCAAGCTAATGGAAAAAGAGGTTAGATTTGTGGCTACCAGCTGCTGCTGCAGGGGTGTGGGAATTAGATGAAGGTGGTCAAAAGGTACAAACTTCCAGTTATAAGATAAATAAGTACTAGAGATGTAATGTACAACATGATAAAGATAATTAACACTGCTGTGTGTTATAAATGAAAGTTGTTAAAAGAGTGAGTTCTTACCACAAGGAAAAAAATATCTTTTTCTTTCTATTTCTTTAATGTTGAATCTATATGAGAAAATGGATTGTGGTCATCATTTCAGGATGTATGTAAGTCATATCATGTTATATACCTTAAACTTATACAGTGCTGTATGTCAATTATATCTCAACAAAACTGGAAAAAACCCACCTGGTTAAAAAAAAAAAGAAACAGGAAGGTAAATGGAGTTAATGTGTTCTAAGGTTCTGTCATTACAGAAATTGTAAAAATATTGTAATATTTTTAAAGAATATATCAAAGATACATGTTGTAGGGCTTCCCTGGAGGCGCAGTGGTCAAGAGTCTGCCTGCTGATGCAGGGGACACGGGTTCCTGCCCCGGTCTGGGAGGATCTCACATGCTGTGGAGGCGGCTGGGCCCGTAAGCCATGGCCGCTGAGCCTGCGTGTCTGGAGCCTGTGCTCCGCAATGGGAGAGGCCACAGCAGAGAGAGGCCTGCGTACCGCAAAAAAAAAACCCAAAAAAAAAAAAAAAAAAAAAAAAAAAAAAAGATACATGTTGTAATCTCTAAGTAAGAACTAAGGAATGATCGAAAAATATTTACTGACCAAAGGGAAAATAAAATAATTATAAAAGTTTCATTAGCCCAAGGAAAGTAATGAAAGATAAAGTGCGTCTAGAGCCAGTGGGTCAATTTTTTTAAAAAATAGTGAAATGACAGATATAAACTTAACTACGTCAGTAATTACATTAAATTAAATGGAATAAATTTTTCAAGAAAAAGACCAACATTTTCAGACTAGATTAAAAAGCAAAACTTAATTATATGTTGCTTACAATATACCAACCTTACATATAAAATACAGAAATGTTGAAAGTAAAAGGATAGAAGTAGTATAAACACTAACCAAAGAAAAACTGCTATGTGCATACTTAGTAACATAATAGATGTTCAAGCAAAAAGAAAACGATACTAGAAATAAAGAGATACCCTTCACAATGATAAAGAACTTAGCCTACAGGGAGTATTTCAAAGTTCAAAATCATCATTCACCAGTAATTATTTTAAAACATATTGAACAAATTTTGGTCAATTAAAGTGAGAAACAGAAAAACTCACATTCAAATAAATCTCCCAATCATGAAGATTTGAATATATCTCCTTCAAGGACTAGTAGGAAAAACAGAAAAACATCAGAAAGAATAGAGATCTGAGAAATTTAATTCAAAGTGTCTATCTAATTGACATTTATGGAATCTTGCACCCAACAAATAGAGAATTTAATTCTTTTTTAGCATATGGAATATTTACTAAAAATTTATGAAAATTATATGCTAGATCATAAAACAAACCTTAACAAATGTTAAAAGACAAAATATTTACATATTCTGTCTTTAGTGGAATTGAGCTAGAAACTGTTAACAAAAGAATGAATGAATGAATACAGATAATTCTCAATTGCTTGGAAATTAAACAATACACTTACATATAACTCATGGATTAAGAGAAAAATAACAAAGGAAATTCAGAAATATTTTGAACTAATGATAAAGAAAAATACATCAGTGCTCAGAGAGGAATTTATAGCCTTATGTTCATACATTAGAAGCAGTGACAGTCTAAAAAAACCAATGATATAAGTTTATATACCATGAAGTTAGATAAAAGAACAGCAAATAAACACCAAAGAAAGTAGAAGTAAGGAATATGAGGAGAAATTAACAAAACAGAAACTAAATGTGTAACAGAGAAAACCAACAAAGCAAAAGTTAGTTGTAGGAAACTATAGAAAAAAAGCAATAGCCCCTTAGCAAAACTGACCAAATAGGGTGATGGGGGAAAATAACAGATTAGTGATTATAGGTTAAAAGGGGGGAGGGGCATCTATAATCAGGAATGAAAAACTGAGCATCACTTCATCAGACATTAACTAGATAATAAAAATAATATTATAAACAATTTAATGTAAATTAACTTGAAAGTGTAGATAAAATTTATAAATTGTCTTAACAAACAGAACTTACCCTAGCTGAAACAAGTTTCAAGAAATTGAAATTCTGAATACTACAAAACCTATTAGAGGAATGGAATCTGTTACTTATGACTTTTCCATAATGAGAATCCCTACGCTAGTTGACTTCACTGGTCACTTATCCATCATATTTAAAGAAGAGGTAAGTCCAAACTTATCCCAGTTCTTTCAGAGAATAGATGTGTCAGTTTGGGTTCCCTAAAAAGCACTTTTGTGGATGATGGTCTGCTCTGTGAATGATGGATCTTAAAAGAATTGTTGGTTTTCAGGGTTTTTTTGTTTTAGTTTTTTCTCTTGTTGTGAGAATGAGGGTGATGACTTCCATGTTCTTAACATGTCACACCAAAATCTACAAGTTGTTTTTTAAATTATGTAAACATATTACATAATACACATATGCACATGCATTTAAGGTGTATATATAATAAAACAAAGATTTCTTTTAAGAAATCTGAACCAATACAATTAAACCTAGGTATAAGTGAATTTTAACATCTCTTATTTTGGACATATGAAAATAAATTAATTCCATTTTTATAGTAATGTTTACACGATGAGTATTTCTTCCTAAGTTACACTAAATACCTCTCCATGTTCATAATCAATCAAAGTCTTGGAGGGATAAATATATTTTTCCCTGGAATGTATAATGCATATAGTATTATGTACTTTGTTCTTCCTTAAGTCCATTTTTCCCTCTGAGTTTACTAGCTTCTAAGTGTGTTAGCTTGCTGTGCTTCTCCTCCACAAAATAAGGTTATACACCTACCTTGCCAGACCCACTCTGCCCTCTCCAATAAAAGTAAGATAACTTCCTTACAATATCTTTCTGTCAACTCTGAAACTCCTGTTATCCAGCAACAACCCCACTTTTTCCATTCATATCAAGACCCTTATGGTTTCTAGGGAGCATCAGAGGGGTTCCCCTTCCTTCTGATTATAACTCAAAACCCTAAACAATATACTATTTCTGGCTCTATGGAGCCCCAGCACAATGTCTTTCCTTTGCACATCTCAGGCCCTTTTGTATATTCTGTTGTCTTTGCTGTTAAAAAATATATCATGGGGCTTCCCTGATGGCGCAGTGGTTGGGAGTCCGCCTGCCAATGCAGGGGACGCGGGTTCGTGCCCCGGTCCGGGAGGATCCCACATGCCGCGGGGCGGCTGGGCCCGTGAGCCATGGCCACTGAGCCTGCGCATCCGGAGTCTGTGCTCCGCAGCGGGAGGGGCCACAGCAGTGAGAGGCCCGCGTACCGCAAAAAAAACAAAAAACAAAAAAAACATGGTGTTATTTGTCTTTCTACATTTATACACATTCAGATATTTATGTGTCATGTAGCTGCAATGGGGGGACCATTTTACCCTAATTATATTGACAAGCCTCTGTCAAATAAATTAGCAGAGGCAACTCAACTGATTGATTTGACAGTAAGTAAATACACATACCAGTGTGGATGTTGACCCAGGTAACCCCATTTCCTCAACACAGGGTAGTTATCAATGTGTTTTGGTGTCAGTAAGCCTTAAAAAGTGGTTAGTTTTCTGTATTTCTCTTGTGTTAAGTGCTCTACTTAATTCTGTTCTCCATAATATATTCTCTGTAACACAAGTGTCTTAAAATTTGCAACAGTGGAGGAGGACCCAAGATGGCGGAGTAGAAGGACGTGCTCTCACTCCCTCTTGAGAGAACACCAGAATCACAACTAGCTGCTGGACAATCATAGACAAGAAGACACTGGAACTCACCAAAAAAGATCCCCCACATCCAAAGACAAAGGAGAAGCCATGATGAGACAATTGGAGGGGTGCAATCACAGTAAAATCAAATCCCATAACTGCTGGGTGAGTGACTCACAGACTGGAGAACACTTATACCACAGAAGTCCATCCACTGGAGTGAAGGTTCTGAGCCCCACGTCAGGCTTCCCAACCTGAGGTTACGGCAATGGGGGGAGGAATTCCTAGAGAATCAGACTTTGAAGCCTAGTGGGAATTGACTGCAGGACTTCAACAAGACTGGGGTAAACAAAGACTCCACTCCTGGAGGGCACACACTAGGTAGTGTGTGCATCGGGACCCAGAGGAAGGAGCAGTGACCCCAGGGGAGACTGAACCAGACCTACCTGCTAGTGTTGGAGGGTCTCCTACAGAGGCTGGGGAGGCGGGGGCGCTGCAGCTCACCATGGGGACAAGGACACTGACAGCAGAAGTTCTGGGAAATACTACTTGGGAGTGAGCCCTCCCAGAGTCTGTCATTGGCCCCAACAAAGAGCCCAGGTAGGCCCCAATGTTGCATTGCCTCAGACCAAACAACCAACAGGGAGGGAACTCAGCCCCACCCACCAACAGTCAAGTGGATTAAAGTTTTACTGAGCTCTGCCCACCAGAGCAACAGTCAGCTATACAGACCATCAGTCCCTCCCATCAAGCCTCTTAGATAGCCTCATCCACCAGACCGGCAGACAGCAGAAGCAAGAACTACAACACTGCAGCCTGTGGAACAAAAACCACATTCACAGAAAGATAGACAAGATGAAAAGGCAGAGGGCTATATACCAGATGAGGGAACAAGATAAAACCCCAGAAAAACAACTAAATGAAGTGGAGATAGGCAACCTTCCAGAAAAGGAATTCAGAATAATGATAGTGAAGAGGATCCAGGACCTCGGAAAAACAATGGAGGCAAAGATCAAGAAGATGCAAGAAATGTTTAACAAAGAGCTAGAAGAATTAAAGGACAAACAAACAGAGATGAATGATACAATAACTAAAATGAAAACTACACTAGAAGGAATCAGTAGCAGAATAACTGAGGCAGAAGAACATATAAGTGACCTGGAACACAGAATGGTGGAATTCACTGCTGCAGAACAGAATAAAGAAAAAAGAATAAAAAGAAATGAAGACAGCCTAAGAGACCTCTGGGACAACATTAAACGCAACAACAGTCGCATTATAGGGGTCCCAAAAGGAGAAGAGAGAGAGAAGGGACGAGAGAAAATATTTGAAGAGATTATAGTCAAAAACTTCCCTAACATGGGAAAGGAAACAGCCACGCAAGTCCAGGAAGCACAGCGAGTCCCATACAGGATAAACCCAAGGAGAAACACACCAAGACACATAGTAATCAAATTGGCAAAAATTAAAGACAAAGAAAAATTATTGAAAGCAGCAAGGGAAAAACGAAAAATAACATACAAGGGAACTCCCATAAGGTTAACAGCTGATTTCTCAGCAGAAACTCTACAAGCCAGAAGGAAGTGGCATGATATACTTAAAAGTGATGAAAGGGAAGAACCTACAACCAAGATTACTCTCACCAGCAAGGATCTCATTCAGATTCGAAGGAGAAATCAAAAGCTTTACAGACAAGTAAAAGCTAAGAGAATTCAGCAACACCAAACCAGCTCTACAACAAATACTAAGGGAACTTCTCTAAGTGGGAAACACAAGAGAAGAAAAAGACCCACAAAAACAAACCAAAACAATTAAGAAAATGGTCATAGGAACATACATAGTGATAATTACCTTAAACGTGAATGGATTAAATGCTTCAACCAAAAGACACAGGCTTGCTGAATGGATATAAAAACAAGACCCATATATATGCTGTCTACAAGAGACCCACTTCAGACCTAGGGACACATATAGACTGAAAGTGAGGAGATGGAAAAAGATATTCCATGCAAATGGAAATCAAAGCTGGGGGCTTCCCTGGTGGCGCAGTTGTTGAGAGTCTGCCTGCTAATGCAGGGGACACAGGTTCAAGCCTTGGTCTGGAAAGATCCCACATGCCACAGAGCAACTAGGCCCGTGAGCCACAAATACTGAGCCTGCACGTCTGGAGCCTATGCTTTGCAACAAGAGAGGCCGCAATAGTGAGAGGCCCACGCACCACGATGAGGAGTGGCCCCTGCATGCCACAACTAGAGAAAGCCCTCGCACGGAAACAAAGACCCAACACAGCCCAAAAGAAATAAATAAATTAATTAATTAATTAAAATGTGAAAAAAAAAGAAAGTTGGAGTAGCAATACTCTTATCAGATAAAACAGACTTTAAAATAAAGCCTGTTACAAGAGACAAGAAAGGACACTACATAATGATCAAGGGATCAATCCAAGAAGATATAACCATTATAAATATATATGCACCCAACATAGGAGCACCTCAATACACAAGGCAACTGCTAACAGCTATAAAAGAGGAAATCGACAGTAACACAATAATAGTGGGGGACTTTGACACCTCACTTATACCAGTGGCCAGATCATGCAAAATGAAAATAAATAAGGAAACACAAGCTTTAAATGACACAATAGACCAGATAGATTTCACTGACATTTATAGGACATTCCAACCAAAAACAGCAGATTACACTTTCTTTTCAAGTGTGCATGGAACATTCTCCAGGATGGATCACATATTGAGTCACAAATCAAGCCTCAGTAAGTTTAAGAAAACTGAAATCATATCAAGCATCTTTTCTGACCACAATGCTATGAGATTAGAAATCAATTACAGGGAAAATAACGTAAAAAACACAAACACGTGGAGGCTAAAAAATACATTACTAAATAACCAAGAGATCACTGAAGAAATCAAAGACGAAATCAGAAAATACCTAGAGACAAATGACAATGAAAACACGACGATCCAAAACCTATGGGATGCAGCAACAGCAGTTCTAAGAGGGAAGTTTATAGCTATACGAGCCTGCCTGAAGAAACAAGAAAAACCTCAAGTAAACAATCTAAACTTACACCTAAAGGAACTAGAGAAAGAAGAACAAACAAAACCCAAAGTTAGCAGAAGGAAAGAAATCATAAAGATCAGAGCAGAAATAAATAAAATAGAAACACAGAAAACAATAGCAAAGATCAATAAAACTAAAAGCTGGTTCTTTGAGAAGATAAACAAAATAGATAAACCATTAGCCAGACTCATCAAGAAAAAGAGGGAGAAGACTCAAATCAATAGAATTAGAAATGAAAAAGGAAAAGTTACAACAGACACTGCAGAAATACAAAGCATCCTAAGAAACTACTACAAGCAACTCTATGCCAATAAAATGGACAACCGGGAAGAAATGAACAAATTCTTAGAAAGGTATAACCTTCCAAGACTGAAGCAAGAAGCAATAGAAAATATGAACAGACCAATCACAAATAATGAAACTGAAACTGTGATTAAAAATCTTCCAACAAACGAAAGTCCAGGACCAGATGGCTTCACAGGTGAATTCTATCAAACACTTAGAGAACTGCTAACACTCATCCTTCTCAAACTCTTCCAAAAAACTGCAGAGGAAGGAACACTCCCAAACTCATTCTATGAGGCCACCATCACCCTGATACCAAAACCAGACAAAGATACTACAAAAAAAAGAAAATTACAGACCAATATCACTGATGAATATAGATGCAAAAATCCTCAACAAAATAAGAGCAAACACAGTCCAACAACACATTAAAAGGATCATACATCATGATCAAGTGGGATTTATCCCACGGATGCAAGGATTCTTCAAGATACACAAATCAATCAATGTGATACACCATATTAACAAATTGAAGAATAAAACCCATATGATCCTCTCAATAGATGCAGAAAAAGCTTTTGACAAAATTCAACACACATTTATGATAAAAACTCTCCAGAATGTGGGCAGAGAGGGAACCAACCTCAACATAATAAAGGCCATATACGACAAACCCACAGCAAACATCATTCTCAGTGGTGAAAAACTGAAAGCATTTCCTCTAAGATCAGGAACGAGACAAGGATGTCCACTCTCACCACTATTATTCAACATAGTTTTGGAAGTCCTAGCCACGGCAATCAGAGAAGGAAAAGAAATAAAAGGCATACAAATTGGAAAAGAAGAAGTAAAACTGTCACTGTTTGCAGATGACATGATACTATATGTAGAGAATCCTAAAAAAGCCACCAGAAAACTACTAGACCTAATCAACAAATTTGGTAAAGCTGCAGGATACAAAATTAATGCACAGAAATCTCTTGCATTCCTATACACTAATGATGAAACAAGTGAAAGAGAAATTATGGAAACACTGCCATTTACCACTGCAACAAAAAGAATAAAATACCTAGGAATAAACCTACCTAGGGAAACAAAAGACCTGTATGCAGAAAAGTATAAGACACTAATGAAAGAAATTAAAGATGCTACCAACAGATGGAGAGATATATCATGTTCTTGGATTGGAAGAATCAATATTTTGAAAATGACTATACTACCCAAAGCAATCTAAAGATTCTTTGCAATGATTCAAAGCAATGTACAGATTCTACAGTCTACAGATGCAATCCCTATCAAATTACCAATGGCATTTTTTATGGAACTAGAACAAATCATCTTAAAATTTGTATGGAAACACAAAAGACCCCGAATAGGCAAAGCAGTCTTGAGGAAGAAAAACAGAGCTGGAGGAATCAGACTCCCTGACTTCAGACTATACTACAAAGCTACATTAATCAAGACAGTATGGTACTGGCACAAAAACAGAAACATAGATCAATGGAATAAGATAGAAGGCCCAGAGATAAACCCACGCACCTATGGTCAACTAATCTATGACAAAGGAGGTAAGGATATACAATGGAGAACAGACAGTCTCTTTAATAAGTGGTGCTGGGAAAACTGGACAGCTACATTTGAAAGAATGAAATTAGGGCTTCCCTGGTGGTGCAGTGGTTGAGAGTCCACCTGCCGATGCAGGGGACACGGGTTCGTGCACCCGTCCAGGAAGATCCCACATGCCGCGGAGCGGCTAGGCCTGTGAGCCATAGCCGCTGAGCCTGCGCGTCTGGAGCCTGTGCTCCGCAACGGGAGAGGCCACAACAGTGAGAGGCCCGCGTACTGCAAAAAAAAAAAAAGAATGAAATTAGAACACTCCCTAACACCATACAAAAAAATAAACTCAAAATGGATTCCAGAACTAAATGTAAGACCGGACACTATAAAACTCTTAGAGGAAAATATAGACAGAACACCCTTTGACATAAATCACAGCAAGATTTTTTTTGATCCACCTCCTAGAGTAATGGAAATAAAAACAAAAATAAACAAATGGGACCTAATGAAACTTCAAAGCTTTTGCACAGAAAATGAAACCATAAACAAGACGAAAAGACAACCCTCAGAATGGGAGAAAATATTCACAAACGAGTCAACGGACAAGGATTAATCTCCAATATACATAAACAGCACATGCAGCTCAATATTAAAGAAACAAACAACCCAATCAAAAAATGGGCAGAAGACCTAAACAGACATTTCTCCGAAGAAGACATACAGATAGCCAAGAAGCACATGAAAAGCTGCTCAATATCACTAATTAGAGAAATGCAAATCAAAACTACAATAAGGTATCACCTCACACCAGTTAGAATGGGCATCATAAGATAATCTACAAACAACAAATGCTGGAGAAGGTGTGGAGAAAAGGAAACCCTGTTGCACTGTTGGTGGGAATGTAAATTGATACAGCCACTATGGAGAACAGTATGGAGTTTCCTTAAAAGACTAACAATAGAATTACCATATGATCTAGCAATCACACTACTGGTCATATACCCAGAGAAAACCATAATTCAAAAAGACACATGCACCCCAATGTTCATTGCAGCACTATTTATAATAGCCAGGTCATGGAAGCAACCTAAATGCCCATCAACAGACGAATGGATAAAGGAGTTGTGGTACATATATACAATGGAATATTACTCAGCCATAAAAAGGAACGAAATTGAGTCATTTGTTCAGATGTGGATGGATCCAGAGACTGTCATATAGAGTGAAGTATGTCAGAAAGAGAAAAACAAATATCGTATATTAACGCATGTATGTGGAACCTAGAAAAATGGTACAGATGAACCGGTTTGCAGGGCAGAAGTTGAGACACTGATGTAGAGAACAAACATATGGACACCAAGGAGGGGAAACTGTGGCAGGGTGGGGATGGTGGCGTACTGAATTTGGCAGTTGGGATTGACATGTATACACTGATGTGTATAAAACTGATGACTAATAAGAACCTGCCGTATAAAAAAATAAACACACAAACAAAAAAAACAACTAATACTAAACTTTCTTTGGGTTATTCGTATGGAAATACGTTAATATAAATATTTCAGACATTACATGAAATTTCTAAAAATCTTATATGTTTTGGTATAATAAGTCATAATTCTAGTTATTACTTGAAAATGTATATCTCAGAAATAACTAAATTTCCTTATCAATTGCATTATTATGCACTTTCATCAAATATTTAGCCGTGGTCATTTTTAAGTCTTTTGTCATTACAGACAGTTCTGGGTATACTCTGATGCTTTCACAAAAATGTTCCTATAAAAGGGTTTCATCTTCAAGGAATTCATGGAAAAGACTCTGACAAGTACAGGTTTCTGGTAACTGACTATACTGCTGAACTGAATGAATAAGCATTTTCAGAACTCTAATGGAAAACTGATGAATTCATAAAAGTGCTAACCAAAGATCAAGATGAAAAAAAAAATTAATTACATGGGACTGAGTGAACTGATGAGGATGATTATAATTTTTGTGACTTTCTGTTTGAATAAAAAAAAAAAAATCCCACAAGGACTGAGAGGTAAAAAATATACAAATCAATTTTCACTGCAAAGTAATGGAGCTGTTACAGTGGAGGATTACTGGACTGAATGTCAATATTATGACATAGTATGAGTGTGTTTCGTGTTTGGTAATTGCAATCGTTGCTCTTGTTGTGGTCTTCCATTTACAATGCTTGGTGTCAGTTTATTTACCTGTTGTAAAAAAAAAATACAGTGTGTGTGTGTGTGAGTTGTGAAAAAAAAAAAGAAAAAGGAAACTTAAAAAAAAAAATTGAAACAGTACAAAAAGCCATCTGGTATTTAACAAGTCTATGTTATATTATGAGAGATTGTTGGTGAAAGGAAGTTTACTAC
>NW_006793884.1:537567-579270 GCF_000442215.2 Lipotes vexillifer | reverse complement strand
GAAAGAGTTGAGTTTGGGATGTCCATTTTAGCAGATGTGCAGGGTTTTTGAACAGATGTATAATTTTCAGATCTTTTTTTTTCAGGACAGGTCAGGAATATGATACGAATGTCACAAGATCTATGTTTAACTGAATGTGTTTTATTTACTTCAATCTAAATCCTTCTCACATTGAAACATTTCAATTATCATAACTTTCAAAAAGAAAACAAACTTTATTTTTATGTACTGGGGAAAAAACCCTAGAATTAGAACAATGTTTTTTCTTTTTATCACTTAATGTTTATAAATTCAAAATTGAAATAAGGTCAGAATACATGGAGAATAAAAAGGTAGAAAATACTTCTTAATTTGGCAAGTTTTTTATAGACTTTGAGATAGTCAAAGACAGGGATTATGTCTTATTCATCTTTGAAACCCTCACCCAGGTTAGTTACAGCAGATAAAAGTTTCTAAATATATGTTAATTAACCTAATCACTGCATTTGTATCTTTCCTCTGATTGAGCTGAGGGCAAACACTGTAGTCCATTGATGTTCTATTATACATAGCAGCTAGACAAATGTTTTATGTAAAGGTTTAAACTTATTGTGGCCGGGGTTAAACACATCTTCTTTCCTCTATAACCTTTCCCATATCAGCACTTTCTTCTTACTGAGGGGCAGTGAGGATGGGGTACAAAGTGGAGGCTCTGGGATCAGATAGCCTGAGGTCAAGTCCCAGCCCTATTATTTACCTTGTGTGTGACTTTGGGTATATAGCTTATAATTAATTGCTCTGCTTTAGTTCCTCATGTGTAAAATTGGAATTATAATAATAGTGCCTGTCTTATGTGGTGGTTGTAAAATAATATATTTTTGGATGTCAATCACTTGGCACTCTGCCTGGCACATAAACGTATTCCATAAGAATTACCTATTATAAATTCCCATTTTGTTAAAATGATCCTAAGTCTCCCAGTTAGCCAAGAGCCAAATGTTAATCATTTATTAGTAATTTGTCAATTGAGTATTAGCTATGTAACAGAAATCCTACTAAATCTAAATTAGTTAACATTAGGCTAGCTAAAAAGGCAATTAAGCAACAAAATGTGAGGAATTTTGTAAGAAAAATAAAAGGAAGATATAGAAACAGGAAGAAGTACTTAACATGCAGGAAGGGTCAGTGTTCACTGTGAACTGTGTTCACTGAGAATTTTTATCATGAATAGATGCTCAATTTTGTCAAATTATTTTTCTGCTCCTATTAGGGTGATAACATTTTTATTAGATTTTTGGTATGGTGTATTACATTAATTGATTTTCAACACTGAACCACCATGAATTCCCTACTTAGTCATGATATATTATCCTTCCTTTATATGGTTTAATTTGCTAAAATTTTAGGAAAATCATGAAGGGAGTTGGTCTGTTGTTTTCTCTGAATGTCTTCATCTGATATTGGGTACCAAAGCAAGGCTGGCCTGATAGAATGAGCTGGGAAGTGTTCTCTCCTTTTCAATTTTCATGAATAATTGGTGCAGAGTGGCTGTTACTTCTAATATTTGGTAGAATTTAAAGGTGAAGACTCTTAGCCCTGGAGTTGTTCTTGTGAGAAGATTTTTTTTTTAATTTTTATTTATTTTATTCAAACTGTGAGAAGATTTTAAACTATAAATTCCATTTATTTAACAGATATAAGGTTTTTCAGTTATTTATTACCTTTTGCATGAACTTTGGTTTGGATATTTCAAGGAATTTGTCCATTGCATCTAAGTTGTTGAACTTACTGAAATTAAATTATTCATTATATCCCTGTACTAATTAAAAGGAAAACCATATTTCCTCTGCTCACAATACTTCAGACACCAAATATGTGGGATTTTTTTTTTTCCACATCAACCAATTCTTCAACTGAGTACCCTACCAAAACAGGAGAGAAGAGGGCAGGGCACAACCTCTAAAAGAATGACATAGCCCTTGAGTATAGACACAAACTGGCTAGATCAACTTGGTCCAAGATGGCAGAAGATTCCATTTCCAGTGGACTTTGAGCCTCATTATACACTCATTTTAATACATTAGCTAAATGACATGCTCACCAGCACCATGACAGTTCGGAGGCTTAGCATAAAAGGTCAGAAAGTGGGCAGTGGGGCTTCCTTGGTGGCACAGTGGCTGGGAGTCCGCCTGCCGATGCAGGGGACATGGGTTCATGCCCCGGTCCGGGAGGATCCCACGTGCCACGGAGCGGCTGGGCCCGTGAGCCATGGCCCTTGGGCCTGCGCGTCCAGAGCCTGTGCTCCGCAACGGGAGAGGCCACAACAGTGAGAGGCCCGCGTGCCGCAGAAAAAAAAAAAAAAAAAGTGGGCAGTGGCCCACTTGGAATTCCAGAATTCCTGGAAATCTCCACCCCCTTCCCCAAAATAGTTGGAATAATTCTCCCACTCATTAGCCTATGAAATTACCCAGCCCATAAAAACAAACCACCCCATATTTCGGGGCCTCTCACCTTCTGAGATGGTCCATACTCTCTCTGTGGAGTGTGATTCTCCCAAGGCTGTTCTCACCTTTTGAGATGGACTGCATTCTGTCTATGGAATGTGTACCTCTCTAAATAAATCCACTTCTTACCTATCACTTTGTCTCTCACAGAATTCTTTCTGTGACAAGATAGAAAGAACCTGAGCTTCTTTAAGTCCTGAGGCCAGGTGCGTGATCTCAATTAAAAGACTGTGGGTTCAAGTCCCAACCTGAATTTTGGCCAACTGGCTATAAATTGGGGGGTTCCAACAACCCACTCCTCAGGTTTGATAATTTGCTACAAAGACTCTCAGATCTCAGGGAAACACTTACTTACATTTACCAGTTTATTATAAAGATATGATTAAGGATACAGATAAACAGCCAGATAGAGATACATAGGGCAAGGCCCAGAAGGGTCCTGAATTCAGGAGTTTCTGTCCCTGTGGAGTTGAGATGTGACCACACTCCCAGCATATAGATAAGTTCGCCATCCCAGATGCTCTCCAAACCCCACAGTTTAGGGATTTTTATGGAGGCTTTATCACATATGCCTGATTAATTAATAACTCAATATCCAGCCCTTCTCCCCTCCCTGGAAAATAGGGGTGGGGCTGAAAGTTACAAGCTTCTAATCGTGGCTTGGTTTTTCTGGTGACCAACCTCTGCCCTGAAGCTATCTGGAGGCTCCCAGCCTTGTCATCTTATTAGGATACAAAAAGACACTATTATTACTCCAGAGACCCCCCAAGTGTCTTAGAAGTTTTTATGTCAGGGAACAGAATCAAAGATCAAATATTAGAACAAAACATACTCCTAGCACCCCTATTACTAAGGAAATTACAACGGTTTTAGGAGATCTGTACCAGGAACTGGGGACAAGACCAAATATATTTCTTATTATAATACGATTTGGTGAATAAGTAGAAATATCACTTTTCTCATTCCTGGTACTGGTAGTGTGTGTGTGTGTGTGTGTGTGTGTGTGTGTATGTGTTTCTTTTGGTCCTGATGAGCCTCACTAGACATTTATTAATTTTATTGATCTTCTCAAGAAAAAAAATATTAACTTTCCTATGTGTTCTCTATTTTCCATTTAATTTGTTTTCTCATATTTATTTCCTTTTAATATACTTACTCTGGATTTAATTTGCTCTTTTTTTTTTCTAGTTTTTTAATGTGGATGCTTAGGGCATTAATTTGAGACCTTTTATCTTTTTCAGCGTAAGTCTTTCGTCATATAGATTTCCCTATAAGTATTGCCTCAGCTTCATCTCCCAAATATTAATATGCTGTATTTTCATTTATTTCTGTTCAAAATATATCTGAATTTCCTTTTTTTTTTCCTTTGACCCATGGATTATATAATAGTTTCCAAATATTTGGGAAGTTTTAAGATATCTTTCTGTTATTAATAACTAATATAATTTTGGTCATAGCACATAGTTTTATGGTGGAATTCTTTTAAGTTTATTGAGATGTTTTATGCCTCATAGAGTATGTTCTATGTGTGTACTTTAAAAGAATGAGTATTCTGCTGTTGTTGAGTAGAAATGTTCTAAAAAAAATTCATTCCATTCAGTTGGTTGATAGTATTGTTCAGGTCTTCTGAATACTGATTTTTCTGTCTAGTTGTTCTATCTATTATTGAGAGATAGATTTTGTAATCACTGACAATAATTAAAAATGTCTCTATTTCTTCTATCAGTTCTATCAGTTTTTGCTTCAGATGTTTTGAAGCTCTGTTATGGGATACATAAACATTTATGATCATTATGCCTCTTGATGCCTCCTGTATCATTATGAAGTATCCCATTTATCCTGGTAATATTATCTTTTGCTCTGAAATCTATTTTTTCTAAATATTAATACAGTTACTCTAGCTTTGCTTTTATGTGTTAGTATTATATATAGTTTTCCATCCTTTTAAACTATTTGAGTTTTTATATTTGTAATAGATTTCTTACACATAGCATACAGTTGGGACTTGATTATTTTTTAAAATCCAATCTAAGAATCTCAGCCTTTAATTTGGGATATTTATAACATTACCATTTAATGTGATTATTAATATGGTTTGGCTTAAGTCTATCATCTTGTTATTGGTTTTCTATTTTTTCCTCAATCCTTTGGTCCCTTTAACTTCTTTTCTGCTCTGAAGTGTTTTTATAATTACATCCTGTCCCCTTTGTTTATTTATTAGCTATATCTTTGTTTTTTTGATGGTTCATTAGGGTTTACACAATATATTTTTAACTTATTGTAGTCTACCTTCAGGTAACACCACACCACTTCATGGTTAGTAGAAGAATATACAACAGTGTCCATTTCCTATCTGCCGATCTTTGTGCTATCTTAATTCTACATTGTACTCCAACATTTATTACAAGCTTAAAAAATATATTGCTATTACGTTGCATTATGTAATTCTTTCAAATTGATTTCAAAAACAGAAACTTTAAAAAAATATTTAGTGACAAATTTATCATATCCAGTATCTTTATCCCATTGTGTAGATGAGCATATTTCCATCTAGTGTTAGTTTCCATATCTGAAGGAATTCCTTTATCATTTTTTGTAGTGCAAGTCTGATGATGACTAAATTTTAGCTTTTCTATGTCTAACAATGTCATTTCATATTGATTATTGAAACATAATTCCATGAAGAGGAAATTTAGTTCGACAGCTTCTTCCCCTGGTATTTACAGACTCCCTTCTGTCTTTCAGAGGTTCCTAATAGAAGTCTATCCTCAGGCTCATCTTCTTTCATCACTTGTACATAATGATATTGTGTCTTTCTCCTCTGGCTGCTTTCACACTTTTCTCTTTAGTTTCAACCAATTTCATTAACATATGCCTTGTTGTTTTCTTCATGCTTCTTTTGTTTGTGGCTTATTGAGCTTCTTGAATCTATGCATTGGTGGTTTTCACTAAATTTGGAAAATATTTGGCCATTAGTTTAAAAAATATTTTTCTCTCCATTCCATCTCTTCTTTTTCTGAGAATTCAATTTGCATATGCATTTAGTGACTTGAAGTTGTACCACAGCTATGTTCTGTCCTTTGTTTTGTCTTGTTGTTTCATTCTGGATAGTTTCTATTTATGTCTTCAAGCTCACCAGTGTTTTCTTTTGCGGTATCTAATTTTTTTGTTAATTCCATCTAGTATATTTGTTCATGTCAGGCATTGCATTTTATCTACAAAAGTTAAATTTAATTTTTTTATAACTTGCCATGTTTCTACTTGACAAAATCGATCTTTATGAACATATAAAATACAACTGTAATATCTGTGTTAATCTTTTGTCTACTAATTCTGTCATCTGTGGTATTTCTGGGGCAGTTATTTAAAAATTAATAGACTACTTTTGGAGCAGTTTTTGATTTACAAAATATTGAGCAGAAAGTACAGAGAGTGTCCATATATATCCTCTCCACATAGATTCCTCTACTATTAACATCTTGCATTAGTGTGGTACATTTGTTACAACTGATGAGGCAGTATCAATGCATTAATGTTAACTAAAGTTCATTTTTTTTTATTAGAGTTCACTCTTGTTTTGTATGTTCTATGGGTTTTGACAAATGTAAAATGACAGGAATCTACCACTAGAGTGTGATGGAGAATACTTCACTGCCCTAAAAATCCCTTGTGCTCCATATCCCTCCCTCCCTTCCCAAATACCACTGGCAATCATTGATCTCTCTACTGTCTCTGTAGTTTTATCTGTTGCAGAATATCATATATCTAGAATTATACAGTAGGTAGCCTCAGTGTCTTCTTTCACTTAGCAATATGCACCTAAGTTTCTACCATCTCTTTTTGTGGCTTGATAGCTCATTTCTTATTAACACTGAATAATATTAAATTGAGTGGATGTACCACAGTTCGTTTACCCATTCACATATTAAAGAACATCTTGGTTGATTTCAAGTTTTGGCAACTATGAATAAAGCTACTATAAACATTTGTGCTCATGTTTATGTGGACATAAATTTTCAACTTGGTTGGGTAAATACCAAGGAACATGATTTCTGGGTTGTATGAAAATTTGTTTAATTTTGTAAGAACTCATCAAACTGTCTTCCAAAGTGGTTGTACTATTTTACATTCCTACTAACAACTAATGAGAGTTCCTGTTGCTCCAATTTCTCACCAGCATTTGGTATTGTCAGTGTTATGGATTTAGCTATTCTAATAGGTGTGTAGTAGTATCTCATTATTGTTTTAATTTGTAATCCCTGATGGCATATGATGTTAAGCATCTTTTCACGTGCTTACTTGCCATCCATATCTCTTTGGTGATGTATCTCTACAAATGTTTATGCCATTTTTCACTTGTGCTGTTTGCTTTCCCCCTCCCCCCAGCCCTGGGCAACCACCATTCTATTCCATTCTATTTTCTGTTTCTGTGAAATCAACTTTAAAAAAATGTTTTTTTTTTTTACATTCCACATGTAAGTGATACCATATAATATTTGTCTTTCTCTTTCTGGCTTAGTTCACTTAGCATCATGCCCTCTAGATTCACCCATGTTTTCATATATGGCAGGATTTCCTTCTTTTTTATGGCAGTCTATTTATTTACTTTTTTCTCTTTGCTTTTCAGTTTTGAAAGTTTCTGTTGACCTCTCTTCAAGTTCACTGATTCTTTCCTCAGCTGCTTGAAGTCCAGTGATGTGTCCATCAAAGACATTCTTCATTTGTGTTGCTATGTTGATTCTTAGAGTTTCCATCTCTCTGCTTACATTACTCTGTTCTTTCATGTTGCTTACTTTTTAAAATTAGATGCCTTAACATATTAATCATAGTTATTTTTAAATCTTAATTTGATAATTTCAAGATCTCTGTCATATCTGGATCTGTAAATGGTGTTTTATCTTTAGTGTCTTGTAAGTTTTGTGGAAAGCTGGACATAATGTCTTGGGTAAAAGGAATCTGGTACTAGCTCTAGTGATGGGCTTCTGTTCTGCAGTTCTGTTCTAATAAGCTTTAATTTTCTGTGTTCACCTGTCTCTCAAATTTGGAGGCAGAAGTTTGCCAGTGACCTCAGTTCTCTAGTGGATCTAAGAAGAGTTACTGATTTTCACCTTCTTTAGCTCTTTTCTTGTTTTGAGGATTAGAATGACTTCCAAGATCATTACATATTAGACCAGAAAAAGGCTGGTTCAGTTTTCATCGATTTACTTTTCTCTTCATTTTGTATCTTTTTTTTTTCTTTCTTCTCTGCATGCTTAATTTTTGAATAGATGAGAGACATTGTGCATTTTTTATTATTGGGTTCCAGATAATTTTGTATTAAAAATATTCTTGGACATTGAAACCAGCTTGATATTTTTGATGTTTGCTTTTAATCTTCATCAGATGAATCAGAGAAGATATTAGTCTATGGCCTGTTTTGCCCCACTACTGTGTCACTACTTAAAAGTACTCTACCTGGGGCCCTGTGTATTATGCAGTTTAACTCTTGCTTGTGGTTCAGTATAAACTCCTTTGTGAAAGCCTACTCCTTTCAGATGGTTCTTATCCTGTTTTAATATGGTTTCTTTGCAACATACACTAACCACTACTTATCTGAACACTTGAGGGTGATCCTCTGCAGATCTCTGGAGCTCCTTCTGCAACTCTATCTCTGTGACTCTGCCTTGCAATTTCCGGCTGCCTTGGCCAACATGATTCCCAATTTTATATCTTCAGCTAAGGGAGGGTGCTGAGATCTGCTTCTGTTTCCCCTCCCCTGTGCAGATTCCTGGAAACTCTCTAGGCTGTAAGCTCATCTCATTTCTTCTTTTCTCATCGGAATTAATTATTAATTCTAGTAATTTCCCTAATGTTCCTCTTTAGGGAACTTGATTCATTGCTTCTGCCCTCTCAATCTGTCATCTTTTAAATGATTTTTCTTGTCCTATAGTGCTAGCTAGATTGTCCCAGTAAAATGCTGAAAAACAATCGTGATAGCAGGCACTTTTTTATTACCCAGTTTTTAAAGAGAATGTTTCTAATGTTTTACTGTTAAACATGATATCTGTTGTATATTCATCACATTGGTCATTCCCAATTTAAGCAATTATCTTTCCATTCTGTATTTTCCAAGAAATTTCAATATATATGAGTTGAGTTTTATATACAAGCTTGTATTAATAAGGTCATATAGTTTTTCTCCTTCAGTCTCTTAAGAGTAAACTCTTCCAATATTCCTTTGATGGACTCTACTTAGTTATATATAATATTGTTATTATTTGTACAATGTTGACTGTAGGTAAGGATTTCATTATTCTTGTCTCTGCATACCCCATCATACCTATGCCTTGCAAATAATGGATACCAAAAGAAGTTAATGAATTAAGTCTATCTGAATTCATGTTATTTGAAATCTCTGAAATAGCACGTAACAATTTAAAACAATTTTTCAAATTCTTCTAATCTTTACTCTTTATCTTACTTAACAACAGGCTAGAGTATCTACCATATGTCAGAGAGGAAGAAAAGAACATTCTGAATGAAGGAAACTAAAAGGAGATAAATACTGTTCATGGAATCACTGAGGCATATACAAGATGGAATACCAGGGGCTAAATTTGGGTTTAACAAATGTAAGTTTCATGGGTCAGTATGTTGGGACTAACTAGAAACTACTGTGACTACGGAATATTACATCAGTTTCATTGATGTTTTTTTATGGTGCTGCATGATGAGGCTTTTAAGCACTTAAGCTTTATACAATAACATTATTGCTTTCACAAGAGTTCAAACACACACACATACCCCACAGCTTTTCAAGAATAAGTAATTCCCATTACTCTAGGAGGTGGATCAAAAAAGATCTTGCTGTGATTTATGTCAAAGAGTGTTCTTCCTATGTTTTCCTCTAAGAGTTTTATAGTGTCTGGTCTTAAACTTAGGTCTCAAATCCATTTTGACTTTTATTTTTGTGTATGGTGTTAGGGAGTGTTCTAATTTCATTCTTTTACATGTAGCTGTCCAGTTTTCCCAGCACCACTTATTGAAGAGACTGTCTTTTCTCCATTGTTTATCCTTGCCTCCTTTGCAATAGATTAGTTGACCACAGGTGAGTGGGTTTATCTCTGGGCTTTCTATCTTGTTCCATTGATCTATGTTTCTGTTTTTGTGCCAGTACCATATTGGTACAGATGAACCGGTTTGCAGGGCAGAAGTTGAGACACAGATGTAGAGAACAAACGTATGGACACCAAGGGGGGAAAGCCGTGGGGGGGTGGGGATGGTGGTGTGATGAATTGGGCGATTGGGATTGACATGTATACACTGAAGTGTATAAAATTGATGACTAATAAAAACCTGTTATATAAAAAAATTAAATTAAATTAAAAAAAAAAAGAAGAAGAAGTAATTCATTGTGGTGCACAACTTCTATAGAGACCTTGAAAGGCAAAATTTGTTCTGGCTGATCTCTTTCTGCTTTATTTTGTTGTGTTCATTTTTTACCCTGGGTGGACTCTTCTGTATTCAGTTAGCACCACCTTCCACCTGAATAATAAAATATCTCTACATTCCTGACTAATTAATGGAAATGTTGGGCCGTAGTGGTATGGGAGTTGGAATGGAGGGTGAGCATGGAAAACATCCTCAGAAAATGGAATAGATTGCTAAGGAAATCAGACCTTTACAATTTTATGAGACCTTGTCTCTAGGTTTGAGCTGAACTCAAGAAATCATGGAGAAAGTCAGCTAGACAATAGCATATTCAATAACTTAACACACTGTTAAATATTCAATTAAAAATTCTCTTTACAAAGCATGGGTTAGAAGCATTATATACAAAGTCCCACACCATATAATAGAACTTACTGAAGGCTTACTTCTTGACAAGCTCTGAGCTTGATGTTACTCAATTCACCTTACGGATTCTCCAAGTACTGTGATCAGTAGGTAGCATTACTCACATTTTACCAGCAAAGGCAATGAAAATATGGAAATTTAAGAAACCTGCCTGTAATTACAAAGATAGAAGGTGACTGAGCTGTGACCAAAATAAAGATCAGTCTTATTCTAATATTAATGTCAATATATAATTGTTAAAATAGATTCTTAAATATTCTTGGCAACAACAACAAAATCTTCAAAAAATTATACTGTATAGTTGTGTTCTTTGGTCCCCAGAAGACTTGAAGAATTTTCACAGTGGAGATGCATATAATTTTAGCCTTTTAAAAAAACCATTCTTAGGATTTTGTTTTTCTAGGGCTATGGCTCTTGTCATTGTAAAGCTGTTCTTTTTTTTTTTTTTTTTTTTTTCCCACAATAGTAGCTTAAGTCTATGGCTCTTACAATAACTTTGCCTCCTTATGCTGATGGTGGGTGCCCTGTTGGCATTTCCTATTTCTTATTCAATCTACAAAGGTCAACATACTGAGATGACTGCTACATATCTGAGGCTCACCCTTCATTCTGCAATGAATCATTTTCTATGTGTGATTGCTCACATTTTTATTAAGGGAACTTTACTTTTTGTAACTGCATATGATTTTTTCTCCTTTCATTCCCATGTACTTAAAAATGCTTTACTGTAAAATCACACATTTCTCCCACTCGATTCATGTAATTTTTCTCTTTGAATCATTCCTCTTGCACCCACTTACTTTCCACATATAATTCAAGCTTCTTGAGCTTACCCTTAGTAATTTACTTCACTTATTATTTCTATAAACATTTTTTCCTTTTTCCATATAGTCTATGACTTTAGTGCTACCTTACCTGCCCCCCACCATATTTCCCTTGATGCTCCTCTCTTCGTGTAAATTCCCATCACAAAAATTATTAGTAAAGTCTTGATTGGCCTAAAACCTCAAAAAAAGGTCTCTTTCCTCCCTGTGTTTTCCGGTGTAGTGTGAGACATCTGAAAAATGTTAAAATAGGTGCCCCAAAATGTATGTCCTTGTATGTGAGCAGTCAGTTTAACACTGTGTGTGTGTGTGTTTGTGTATGCGCAAGTAATAAAGATTTCTTTAATTCTCTTCTAATTGTTCATTCTGTTTCTTTAAAAATCTTGTGTATAACCAAGGCAACTCAAAAGCTATTATATACAAAAGTATATAATAGGGCTTCCCTGGTGGCACAGTGGTGGAGAGTCCGCCTGCCGATTCAGGGGACACAGGTTCGTGCCCCGGTGCGGGAAGATCCCACATGCCGTGGAGGGCTATGCCCGTGAGCCATGGCCACTGAGCCTGCACGTCTGGAGCCTGTGCTCTGCAACGGGAGAGGCCACAACAGTGAGAGGTCCGCGTACCGCAAAAAAATAAAGTATATAATATAAGTTCTGTTCATATTAAATCACCAGTCTTTTGTTCCATAATAGGAGGAAGCCATATGCAGTGAGTTCTAATGGAATAGAGGAAATCAAGGTAGGTAGCTAGGTCTGTGCTATAAGATGTTTTCAGTTTAAAAGAAAGTAAAATGAGACCATGAAAATAAATACAATCCTGGGCTGTATATGAGTGCCAGTAAAAGAATGAACAAACCGAGATAAGCATTTAAGAGAGGGAAGGATCCCAAACAGCAGTGGGCATCAGGGAATATTTTAAGTAGGTGGCGATGTTTGCGCTGTACCTGAAATATAAGTGAGATTCTGACTGGCAGAGAAAGCATGGAGTATACAAGCATGGTAAATGCACAAAGTCAGGGAAATACTGGGTATGTTCAGAGGACAGAGATGGAAGCCATATTTACCGGCGTACACAGTGCAGTGTGGGAGGTAAGTTTGAAAAGATAAGACAGAACCATAGGATAAGGGGTCTTAGACAAACGACCAAGTTTCATGTTTTAATTGGTAAATAACAGCTGTGACGTTTAATAAAATTGTTTGAAAATTTGAATGAACATTTATTGTGTCTTTTTTCATCTTTTCTCCTTCTGGCATTAAAGAAGGGAAGGGTCGCCGTAACAAGAATCACAAGGTGCCTGATCGTAATTTTTCAACTAAGAGGGAAAATGGAGGCCAACCTTTTTGACACGTTCTGAGCTCTCTCTGAGAACTGAGAGATACGAGAAACTGACACATGTGGACTGTACACCTTAGGTGGCCAGGATACAAAAGTGGATGTGTAGGAATAGAAAAGAGTGTCTCTTGCAACCTGAGTTGAGGATATCTTGAGCACTTCTGGAATTTAGAACAGAAAGTAGCTAGATAAGAATCTGAAATTACATGTGTCTATGTTTTTGTAATTTTACTATTCATTCAAGTGTGTTTATGATTTACCATTTGGGAATGCTCAAACTATGCACCTCTGTGACTTTGTCACCACCTGGTGACAGGATGCTAAATTTTTAGATTTATTTATTAGATATTCACTTAAAAATATGTGTATAGGGCTTCCCTGGTGGCACAGTGGTTGAGAGTCCGCCTGCCGATGCAGGGGACACGGGTTCGTGCCCCGGTCCGGGAAGATCCCACATGCTGCGGAGTGGCTGGGCCCGTGAGCCATGGCTGCTAAGCCTGCGCGTCTGGAGCCTGTGCTCCGCAACGGGAAAGGCCACAACAGGGAGAGGCCCACGTACCAAAAAAAAAAAAAAAAAATTGTGTATAAAACTGTAAAACAGCATCACATATTTGAGAATGAAATCTGAAATCGGTGGACCAGGTGTTCCTATTACCAATGGAACCTGAAGGAAGAGAGAGCATAATTTAACGTGACACCCTTTCTGCATCCTCTGGATCCATTTTCCATTGTTTCCTTCCCTTCTATTGTTAAGAAATTTGCATGGCAAAAATCGGGGTTACAGTGAAGCAGAAGGTATTATTTTTTCTTGTAAGGAATTAATAATAAGTTTGTAAAGATCAGGTTTATACATAAAAGATAAACTCATGCAGAATACAGTGATCTCAAAAACAACTGATTATTGTTGAAAAAAAGGAAGAGATCACTATGGGTGGCACAGGAAAGGAAAGTTTCATAGAAAGGAAGAGACGTCAGTTGGCACTTGAAGGAATAGAACTTAGACAAGTTTAGGCAATTTCCAGGGAGCATGAATAATAAAGTCACGGATGTGGAGGTGGAGATGTATAACTGGACAAATGTGAGATAACTGAACAAGTTGTGTTAGCATGGCTGTTATCCATCATGGAGGGAAAAGAATTCACATGTACAGCCCTCCAATGAACGCCTTCCTAAATCTTGTTTAAATCTTATTTAATGATACTCCATGACAAACCGAAGTACAAATATTATAGGATGGTTCCTTTTTATAGTTGTTTTAACATTTCTTTAATGACATAGTTTTATGTTTATTAGCTAACTGAGCAATATTTGTTAAATTCAGGAAGAAAGGTAGCAAGGGAATGAAGAGGAATAAATGAAATATGCCATATTTTAGAGGATCTGGACTAGCAAGATAAAACAAAAATATTGACTCACCAATCCTTTCCTTCTCAGGGTGAATCTTGCTTTTGGTAATAAAGACAGATATAAGTTATGGTTAGGTCTCGGTTTAAATTTTAATGGCTATTAACTAGCACTAATTAAGTAATGCTAATTAAGTAATAGCCACTTTGATGGCTAGAAAGCCACTTGCAATTCTCAACTATTTGCATGTTCATTGATATATGTGATTGTGTCAATACTTCTCTGTAGAAACAACCCTACACATGTCCCACTCATGATATAATGCCCACCAAAAAAAGGTCATCCATAAAAAGACCTTTTTATGGAGAAACTTCATAAAGTGCAGTGGGTTTGCATGAACATGTTAGGACCAAGGGCAAATAAGACTAAGTTTCCTCTCAAAAATCTTGCAAGTCAGAATCAAAGTTTTTCCATTCCTCTCTTAAGCTCCATGTTGTAATAAGCCAAGCTGGGTGAGGCTGGAAGTAGCCAATAGGACTTTGCAAACATTCTAACAAATATTCTGAATCCTCGTTTTAAGTTTACAAGTAGTGAAGTCTTACTTTCAGAGCTTAAAGTTTATTAAAGAGTAGTACTTATGAAAGAAGACACTCAGGGATGATTCCTTCATGAGGAGGGCATTTTATTTGTTTTGGTTAGTACCAAAAGGTCACTACTGCATCTCACAGCAGTCAGCCGGGACAGTCAGCCTCGCACCCCGTCGGGGAGGACTCTAGCAGACCTTCCAAGGCCAAGTCTGAAGGAAGATCTAATTACATGTCACCCTGCTCTCCTTCCCTTCCTTCCTCAGGAGTGGTGAGGACGACAAAAAGAGGCAAAACATGAACTTTATATAAACTGCATGGGCATGTGACATTCTTGAGGAGGAAAGATATTCAGCTAATCAGTCCCCAGCTTTCCAGAACACCAACCTTCCAAGCGAAACACATGAATTTTTTCTGGCATTTTTATTTTTACCATAACAATTAAAAAAGAATTCCAACCACAAAGGGAAGAAAAGCCACCTGCTTGAAAATACTTTTGCCCTTCAACAGACTGTTCCTGCACACCCATTACTTGTACACTGAGGATTTGAAAGCCTTTATTAAGCTCAATTTACTGGGTCTCAAACCATTAAGTTGAAGCACAGTTGCTTATTTTAAAGTCCAAAGACAAGTTCAATCCCTATTCTTTTACAAGTACTCTTCCACAGTGATATAAAATAGGACAAGGCAGTCTTTCAAATTCAAAGTTGAGCTCTTAAAGTTATGTTTTTGTGCATTTTGCTTCACACTGGGACAGACTGTCTCATAAAATATAATTCTTTTCATAGAAAATAATTAGGAAGAATAATACAATTGTCTACAATTATTATCTGTTGAGGGGAAAATCAACATATACTAGACTCCAAAACTAAACAGGAATAGTAGGTGGGACATTTTCTTTGGCATTTCCCATGAATCTACCATCTCTGCTAAACATGAAAAATAATCAAATTTGGTATCAGATATTGGATGTGTGACATTAAAAGTCACATATCATAACAATGTCTTTTTTTTTTAAGTATAAACATTTCTTGTGTAAATCAGAGTCATTCACCAAGACGGAACAGTAATACCCCTGAATGGACAGTAAAAGAGAGAAAGGAAGCCAAGAGCCTAGCAGATTGAGGTTTCTGGACACCCTAAACATGCGGACCAAGTCAAAAGACAAGTTAAGGGGTGTTCCATTACCAAGTTTTGCAAGAAACATTGTTATTAAGAATGAGGCCATGACTAATAATATAAATGACAATATCCTTCTAGATTATTGTTAATAGAATTCACATGCTAATTTCAGCTCATAATTAATGAGAAAAGGGGATAAAAAATGTAACAGTGGTTCATGCAGATAAAGAGATTTCTGTTTCCTGTTGAGAATGACTCATTGGGAATACGATGCAGAAACCATGCTATTTAAATAAATGTAGAGCCAATGCCTTCAATTCTTTTAAAATTCATTATTAAGTCTTTACTTCCATCTGTGGAATGGAAGACTTTCCAGAGAGCTCTGGGTGTAACTTTTCAAACTATGGTTCTATTACACAACTTTAGTTTATTTTTAAATAAAAATAATTAAATAATTACAAGAAGTCATAGATAATTCTGGAAGAACTTTGAAAAGCATACGCTGTGCAATATAATGGGAAGAAATAAACTTTTATAACATTAATGTAGAAATATAAAACCAGCCTCCATAAATAGATACTAATTAAAAACTTGAGGAATTGTTAATGAAAAGACACTTCATTTATTAAGACTCTATTATCTAATAATCTTAACTGTATTTTTCTTTAACATAAAATAGGCTATACTTATTATATCCTTTTTTTTAAAATAAAAAAACTATTTTTAACATCTTTATTGGAGTATAATTGCTTTACAATGGTGTGTTAGTTTCTGCTGTATAACAAAGTGAAACAGATATACATACTTCCCCATATCTCTTCCCTCTTGTTCCTCCCTCCCTCCGTCCCTATCCTACCCCTCTAGGTGGTCACAAAGCACTGAGCTGATCTCCCTGTGCTATGCAGCTGCTTGCCACTAGCTATCTATTTTACATTTGGTAGTGTATATACGTCCATGCCACTCTCTCACTTGGTCCCAGCTTACTCTTCCCCTTCCCTGTGTCCTCAACTCCATTCTCTATGTCTGCATCTTTATTTCTGTCCTGCCCCTAAGTTCTACAGAAACATTTCTTCTTTTTTTTTAGACTCCATATATATGTGTTAGCATACGATACTCGTTTTTCTCTTTCTGACTTACTTCACTCTGTATGACAGACTCGAGGTCCATCCAACTCACTACAAATAACTCAAATTCATTTCTTTTTATGGCTGAGTAATATTCCACTGCATATATATGCCACATCTTCTTTATCCATTCATCTGTCGATGGACACTTAGGTTGCTTCCATGTTCTGGCTACTGTAAATAGAGCTTCAATGAACACTGTGATACATGACTCTTTTTGAATTATAGTTTTCTCAGGGTATATGCCCAGTAGTGGGATTGCTGGGTCATATGGCATTTCTATTTTTAGTTTTTTAGGGAACCTCCATATTGTTCTCCATAGTGGCTGTATCGCTTGACATCCCCACGAACAATGCAAGATGGTTCCCCTTTCTCCACACCCTCTCCAGCATTGTTTGTAGATTTTTTTGATGATGGCCTTTCTGACCGGTGTGAGGTGATATCTCATTGCGGTTTTGATTTGCATTCCTCTAATGATTAGTGATGCTGAACGTCTTTTCACGTGTTTGTTGGCAATCTATATATCTTCTTTGGAGAAATGTCTATTTAGGTCTTCAGCCCATATGTGGATTGGTTTGTTTTGTTTTTTTGATATTGAGCTGCTGGAGCAGCTTGTATATTTTGGAGATTAATCCTTTATCCATCGATTCGGTTGCAAATATTTCTCCCATTCTGAGGGTTGTCTTTTCGCCTTGTTTATGGTTTCCTTTGCTGTGCAAAAGCTTGTAGGTTTGATTAGGTCCCATTTGTTTATTTTTGTTTTCATTTCCATTTCTCTAGGAAGTGAGTAAAAAGGATCCTGTTGTCATTTATGTCTAGAGTGTTCTGCCTATGTTTTTCTCTAAGAGTTTTATAGTGTCTGGCCTTACATTTAAGTCTTTAATCCATTTTGATTTTATTTTTGTGTATGGTGTTAGGGAGTGTTCTAATTTCATTCTTTTACATGTAGCGGTCCAGTTTTCCCAGCACCACTTATTGAAGAGGCTGTCTTTTCTCCATTGTATATTCTTACCTCCTTTATCAAATATAAGGTAACCAGGGCTTCCCTGGTGGCGCAGTGGTTGAGAGTCCACCTACCGATGCAGGGGACCTGGGTTCATGCCCCAGTCTGGGAGGATTCCACATGCCGCGCAGCGGCTGGGCCCATGAGCCGTGGCCGCTGAGCCTGCGCGTCCGGAGCCTGTGCTCCACAGCGGGAGAGGCCACAGCAATGAGAGGCTCACGTACCGAAAAAAAAAAATTATATATATATATATATGGTGACCATATGTTTGTGGGTTTATCTCGGGGCTTTCTATTCTGTTCCATTGATCTATATTTCTGTTTTTGTGCCAGAACCATAAGGTCCTGATTACTGTAGCTTTGTAGTATAGTCTGAAGTCAGGGAGCCTGATTCTTCCAGCTCCATTTTTCTTTCTCAAGATTGCTTTGGCTATTTGGGGTCTTTTGTGTTTCTATACAAGTTGTGAAATGTTTTGTTCTAATTTTGTGAAAAATGCCATTGGTAGTGTGATAAGGATTGCAATGAATCTGTAGATTGCTTTGGGTAGTATAGTTATTTTCACAACGTTGATTCCTCCAATCCAAGAACATGGTATATCTCTCCATGTCTTTGTATCATCTTTAATTTCTTTCATCAGTGTCTTATAGTTTTCTGCATACAGGTCTTTTGTCTCCCTAGGTAGGTTTATTCCTAGGTATTTTATTCTTTTTGTTGCAATGGTAAATGGGAGTGTTTCCTTAAATTTTTTTTCAGATTTTTCATCATTAGTGTATAGGAATGCAAGAGATTTCTGTGCATTAGTTTGTATCCTGCTACTTTACCAAATTCATTGATTAGCTCTAGTAGTTTTCTGGTAGCATCTTTAGGATTCTCTATGTATATATATAGAATCATGTCATCTGCAAACAGTGACAGTTTTACTTCTTCTTTTCCAATTTGGATTCTTTTTATTTCTTTTTCTTCTCTGATTGCTGTGGCTAAAACTTTCAAAACTATATTGAATAATAGTGGTGAGAGTGGACATCCTTGTCTTGCTCCTGATCTTAGAGGAAATGGTTTCAGTTTCTCACCATTGAGAATGATGTGGGCTGTGGGTTTGTCATATGTGGCCGTAATTATGTTGACGTAAGTTCCCTCTATCCCTACTTTCTGAAGTGTTTTTATCATAAATGGATATTGAATTTTGTCAAAACCTTTTTCTGCATCCATTGAGATGATCATATGGTTTCTCTCCTTCAGTTTGTTAATATGGTTTATCACATTGTTTGATTTGCATATATTGTAGAATCCTTGCATTCCTGGGATAAACCCCACTTGATCATGGTGTATGATCCGTTTAATGTGCTGTTGGATTCTTTTTGCTAGTAGTTTGCTGAGGATTTTTGCATCTATGTTCATCAGTGATATTGGCCTGTAGTTTTCTTTTTTTGTGACATCTTTGTCTGGTTTTGGTATCAAGGTGACGGTGGCCTTGTAGAATGAGTTTGGGAGTGTTCCTGTCTCTGCTATATTTTGGAAGAGTTTGAAAAGTATAGGTGTTAGCTCTGCTCTAAATGTTTAATAGAATTCACCTGTGAAGCCATCTGGTTATAGGCTTTTCTTTGTTGGAAGATTTTTAATCACAGTTTCAATTTCAGTGCTTGTGATTCATCTGTTTATATTTTCTATTTCTTCCTGGTTCAGTCTCAGAAGGTTGTGCTTTTCTAAGAATTTGTCCATTTCTTCCAGGTTGTCCATTTTATTGGCATATAATTTCTTTTAGTAATGTCTCATGATCCTTTGTATTTATGCAGTGTCAGTTGTTACTTCTCCTTTTTCATTTCTAATTCTATTGATTTTTCTCCCTTTTTTTCTTGATGAGTCTGGCTAATGGTTTATCAATTTTGTTTATCTTCTCAAAGAACCAGCTTTTAGTTTTATTGATCTTTGCTATCATTTCCTTCATTTCCTTTCATTTATTTCTGATCTGATCTTTATGATTTCTTTCCTTCTGCTAACTTTGGGTTTTTTTTTTTCCTTGTTTCTCTAATTGCTTTAGGTGTAAGGTTAGGCTGTTTATTTGGGATGTCTCTTGTTTCCTGAGGTAAGACAGTATTGCTATAAACTTCCCTCTTAGAACTGCTTTTCCTGCATTCAATTTTGGGTCATCGTGTTTTCATTGTCATTTGTTTCTAGGTATTTTTTTAATTTCCTCTTTGATTTCTTCAGTGATCTCTTGGTTATTTAGCAGTGTATGGTTTAGCCTCCATGTGTTTGTATTTTTTACATATTTCTTCCTGTAACTGATATCTAGTCTCACAGCATTGTGATCAGAAAAGATACTTGATACGATTTCAATTTTCTTAAATTTACCAAGCCTTGATTTGTGACCCAAGATATGATCTATCCTGGAGCATGTTCCATGAGCACTTGAGAAGAAAGTGTAATCTGCTGTTTTGGGATGGAATGTCCTATAAATATCAGTTAAGTCCAAGCTGTTTAATATGTTATTTAAAGCTTCTGTTTATTTATTTATTTTCATTTTGGATGATCTGTCCATTGGTGAAAGTGGGGTGTTAAAGTCCCCTACTATTATTTTGTTACTGTCAATTTCCCCTTTTATGGCTGTTAGTATTTGCCTTATGTTTTGACGTGTTCCTATATTGGGTGCATAAATATTTATAGTTGTTATATTTTCTTCTTGGATTGATCCCTTGATCATTATGTAGTGTCCTTTCTCTTGTAATAGTCTTTAAAGTCTATTTTGTCTGAGATGAGAATTGCTACTACAGCTTTCTTCTGATATCCATTTGTATGGAGTACCTTTTTCCATCCCCTTTCAGTCTGTATGCATCCCTAGGTCTGAAGTGGGTCTCTTGTAGACAGCATATATATGGGTCTTGTTTTTGTATCCATTCAGCCAGTCTATATCTTTTGGTTGCAGCATTTAATCCATTTACATTTAAGGTAATTATCGATATGTATGTTCCCATTGCCATTTTCTTAATTGTTTGGGGTTTGTTCTTGTAAATCTTTCCTTCTCTTGTGTTTCCTGCTAGAGAAGTTCCTTTAGCATTTGTCGTAGAGCTGGTTCGCTGATGCTGAATTCTCTTAGCTTTTGCTCCTCTGTAAAGCTTTTAATTTCTCTGACAAATCTGAATGAGATCCTTGCTGGGTACAGTAATTTTGGGTGTTGGTTTTTCCCTTTCTTCACTTTACATATGTCCTGCCACTCCCTTCTGGCTTGCAGAGTTTTTGCTGAAAGATCAGCTGTTAACCTTATGGGGGTTCTTTTTTATGTTAATTGTTGCTTTTCTCTAGCTGCTTTTAATATTTTTTCTTTGTATTTAATTTTTGATGGTATGATTAATATGTGTCTTGGTGTGTTTCTCCTTGGATTTATCCTGTATGGGACTCTGCGCTTCCTGGACTTGACTATTTCCTCACCCATATTAGGGATGTTTTCAACTCTAATATCTTCAAATATTTTCTCAGTCCCTTTTTTTTTGTCTTCTTCTTCTGGGACCCCTATAATTCGAATGTTGGTGCATTTATTGTTGTCACAGATGTCTCTGAGATTGTCCTCAAGTCTTTTCATTCTTTTTTCTTTATTCTGCTCTGCAATCATTATTTCCACTATTTTATCTTCTAGGTCAGTTTCCATTTTTCTGCCTCAGTTATTCTGCTATTGATTCCTTCTAGGGAATTTTTAATTTCACTTATTGTGTTTTTCATCATTGTTTGTTTGCTCTGTAGTCTTCTAGGTCCTTGTTAAATGTTTCTTTTATTTTCTCCATTGTATTTCCAAGATTTTGGATCATCTTTACTATCATTACTCTGAATTCTTTTTCAGGTAGATTGCCTATTTCCTCTTCATTTGTTTGGTGTGGTGGGTTTTTACCTTGCTCCTTCATGTGCTGTGTATTTCTCTGTCTTCTCATCTTAACTTACTGTGTTTGGGGTCTCCATTTCACAGGCTGCAGTTTCATAGTTTCTATCGTTTTTGGTGTCTGCTCCCAGTGGGTATGGTTGGTTCAGTTGGTTGTGTAGGTTTCCCGCTGGAGGGGATTGGTGCCCGTGTTCTGTTTGATGAGGCTGGATTTTGTCTTTCTGGTGGGCAGGACCATGTCCAGTGGTGTGTTTTGGGGTGTCTGTGAACTTATTATGCTTTTAGGCAGCCTCTCTGCTAATGGGTGGGGTTGTGTTCCTGTCATGCTAGTTGTTTGGCATATGGTGTCCAGCACTATAGCTGGCTGGTCGTTGAGTGGAGCTGGGTTTTAGCATTGAGATGGAGATCTCTGGGAGAGCTTTTGCCATTTGATACTACATGGGACCGGGAGGTCTCTGGTGGATCAATGTCCTGAACTCGGCTCTCCCACCTCAGAGACTCAGGCCTGATGCCTGGCCAGAGCACCAAGACACTGTCAGCCACATGGTTCAAAAAAAAAGGGAGAAGGAAGGAAGGAAGGAAGGAAGGAAGGAGGAAGGAGGGAAGGAAGGAAAGAAACAAAACAAAAGCAAGAAAGAAAGAATGAAAAAATAAGTAAATAAAATAATTAACATAGAAAAAATTTATTAAAAATAAAAAAGTAATTTAAAAAAAGAGAGAAAGAAAGAAGAGAGCAACCAAATCAAAAAACAAATCCACAAATGATAACAAGCACTAAAAACTATACTAAAGAAAAATAATGACAGCCAGAACCCTAGGACAAATGGCAAAAGTGAAGCTATACAGACAAAATCACACAAGAAGCATATACATACACACTCACAAAAAGTGAAAAAGAAAAATAAATGTATATATATATATATATATATATGTATAATTAACAAAGGAAGAGACCAACCAAATCAATAAACAAATCTACAAATGATAATAAGCTCTATATACTAAACTAAGATAAACATGAAACCAGAAACAAATTAGATGCAGAAAGCAAACCCCAATTCTACAGTTGCTCCCAAAGTCCACTGCCTCAATTTTGGGATGATTCATTGTCTGTTCAGGTATTCCACAGATGCAGGGTACATCAAGTTGATTGTGGAGATTTAATCCGCTGCTCCTGAGGCTGCTGGGAGAAATTTCCCTTTTTCTTCTTTGTTCGCACAGCTCCTGGGGTTCAGCTTTAGATTTGGCTGCATCTCTGCGTGCAGGTCACCTGAGGGCATCTGTTCCCACCCAGACAGGACAGGGTTAAAGAAGTGGCTGATTAGGGGGCTCTGGTTCACTCAGGCTTGGGGAGAGGAGGGTACAGAATGTGGGGCGAGCCTGTGGTGGCAGAGGCTGGCATGACGTTGCAACAGCCTGAAGCACGCCATGTGTTCTCCCCGGGAAGTTGTCCCTGGATCACGGGACCCTGGCAGTGGCGGGCTGCACAGGCTCCCAGGAGGGGAGGTGTGGATAGTGACCTGTACTTGCACACAGGATTCTTGATGGCTGCAGCAGCAGCCTTAGCATTTCATGCCCATCTCTGGTGTCCGCGCTGATAACCGCGGTTCACGTCCTTCTCTGAAGCTCTTTTAGGCTGTGCTCTGAATCCCCTCTCCTTGGACACCCCGAAACAATGGTCTTTTGCCTCAGACAGGTCCAGACATTTTCCCTTACTTCCCCACTGGCTAGCTGTGGCACACTAGCCCCCTTCAGGCTGTGTTCACACAGCGAACCTCCGTCCTCTCCCTGGGATCTGAACTCTGAAGCCCAAACCTCAGCTCCCAGCCCCTGCCCACCCCAGCAGGTGAGCAGACAAGCCTCTCAGGCTGGTGAGTGCTGATCGGTACCAATCTTCTGTGTGGGAATGTCTCCACTTTGCCCTCTGCACCCGTGTTGCTATGGTCTCCTCTGTGGCTCTGAAGCTTCCCCCCGGCCCACCCTCCATCGCCGCCAATGAAGGGGCTTCCTAGTGTGTGGAAACTTTTCCTCCTTCACAGCTCCCTCCCCAAGGTGCAGGTCCCATCCCTATTCTTCTCTCTCTGTTTTTTCTTTCTCCTTTTGCCCTACCCAGGTACGTGGGAAGGTTCTTGCCTTTTGGGAAGTCTGAGGTCTTCTGCCAGCATTCAGTAGGTGTTCTGTAGGAGTTGTTCCACATGTAGATGTAATTTTGATGTATTTGTGGGGAAGAAGGTGATCTCCACTTCTTACTCCTCTCCTATGTTGAAGGCACACACCCCCCGTTCTTATCATCTTCAAAAGCATATCCCACCCTATAAACAAATCCATCTACAGTGTCTGCTTTGTCACAATTATCATGAAAATGGATTAATAGAAATTTCCTCTTCTGACAGTAGGTAAAAGGAAACTGAATGAGCTGACTATAACGTTAAAAGCACATAAATGGAAATGTTTGTTATGACTATGCATAAATCCAACAAGACTAACAAACTCTACTGAGCCAGTGTCTTGTCTGATGAACTTCCCTGAGTCCTTCCAATGCATTCATCTTTTTCTACAGAGACGTGCCTTTTGTCCTTTCCTCTCTTCCCATCGACGCACACCTAAAACTTCAGGTTTATCTTAGTTTACGTAATCTATTTGGCCCTTGACAAAGGGAATATAGACTCTAAACTTACAGTGAGGAACTGTCCATCAACATTTTTTGCTAAGTTCTTGCCCAGACTGATTCCAAGTCTATTGTGTTTTGTGACCTTTAATACTTCTTTGATTGCCTCGCAAGTGATAACCATGACCTAGAAGTAATGGCACCACTTCTTGCCTTTTTCCCTAGTGTTTTCAAAGTCTGAAGTCTGAGCTGGATCTCTACTACCTGATGTTAACTGTGGTTAGCTTTGCCTGTGCAACACAAGTACAGTGAATTATCTCCTATGTTATTAAACTCTGACACTGTCCATGGATCCTCCACCTGGGACCTTCACTCACATTCCTCTCACATCATACTTTTCCTTCTTCTTTGCTATTAATACTATTTTTTATAGCAGCATATGTTCTGCAAATCTCAGTGGGCTCTTCTTGTCCCCGGATCTTCAGTTTAACTTAATTTGGCACATTTACCTCTGACAAAATAGCTGTGCTAATGGCTAATATAATCAGGGAATATGGCCAGAAACTGAAAACATTATGACAGTCTCTGAATTAATTCTTAATTAATTCTTTGACCAATTTAGTTTCAACAGCAATTACAAAGAATAGCCTATGTCATATTACTTAGGTGATCAGAATCTTGATATTCAACATGTCCTTAACTTTTCTTTCAGCAACAATATACTTAGCATTAATAATTTGGGTGGCATTTCTAAAAAATGTCAAGAGACATAATCATTACACAGAAGTTGTGTTATAAATGTACTTTCCTGAATTTCAGATGAAGAAAATAAAAGGTTTTATATAAGACAGCATTAAATTTTTCAATCATACTAATATAGTATGTTAATGAAGAAACCTAATTTTCATTATATGTGTATTAAAATTTTACTCCTTTCATTATGTCTATGGATGCAGCTATCATATCTATGGATGCTCCTTTTTTTATGGACCAGGGTTTAACTAAGGATAAAAAGGGGAAAAAAAAATTCATCCACATAGACTTATGACGTACATACTTCTTGGAGCCACAGAGAATGATGTTTTAGGAGATGAGATGACTAATGAGGACATCAGGCTATGAGAAGCTTAATATATAAGAATGATACCAGAGTATTCCTAATAAAGAATACGTTTTTGTTCATGACAATGTGATTTACTATATAAACTGAAAAAAAACTCCAGTTACAGGGCAAAGAGAAATTCTGAATTAATATAACAAACATTCATTAAGATGCACAGTTAAGCTCCTGTGGAATTAAGAGGAATCTTCTAAGGTAAAAAGAAAAATTAAAAGAAGAATAGCAAAATGTGTTGACAAAGAGGTTTTCATGGGAAGATATCCAGGTCTTGATAACCAATGAGTTACAATTTTAATGGCCATGGGGAACAGAGATGAGTACAATCGATTCTTGAATAACTGACCCACAGGTTTGAATTTCACACATCCACTTACACATGGATTTTTTTTCAATAAATAATGACAGTACTACATAATCCAAGGTTAACTAAACCTGTGGATGTGGAACCATGGATACGGAGGGCCTACTGCAGTTCTGGAACATCCACAGATTTTGATATTCGGGGCAGATCCTGGAACCAATCCCTCACAGACACCCAGGGACAACTGTACTTGGTCCCAGGTAAGGTAAAGTTGACATTTAGACCCACCACAAAAAGGCAGGGTTTTGATGGCTACAACCTCAATGAAGAGATAGACTAGAAAAGCTGTCCATCAGTCCAGCAGATAAAGACAAAAATGAAACTTGACTCTCTTGGTCTGCTCTCTTGCTTGAAATAATAATAGTCTATCTTGAGAATGTGTGGTCTTAGACCTACTATCATAAAGTTGGGGTTTCCAATGTGTGCTACCTAAAAGTTATACGAAAACTTGGGCTGGAAATTAACATTAAAAAGTGATCCCAGCCTGACAAGACCTCTGAATTAATTTGTAGAAGTCAATAAAAACTTTTTATAAGGGAAACACATTAAATCAAAACCTCATAGTTAGCTAAACTGATCTCACATAAGAAACAACATGTATACCCCAAGAACTTCATACACACAACCATTAGATAAGGATTTTAAATATGAAGATTATAAATAAACATGTTAAATGGAAAAGACATGAAACATTACAATATGAGAAAAAACAAGGCACTTACCAAAAGGAGAAAATTACTTCAAAAGACCAAAATTACTTCAGACAAGAACACACCGACACAAAGAAATGAAAATTTTAGTCAATAAAATTAAAACCTCAATGGATAGCTATATAACAGACTTAAAATATTTTCAAAAACTAGAAAAACAGATCTGATAAAACTCTAGAATACATACAGTAACAGAGTTCTAGTATACAGAGGAAAAAAACGTAGAATTTACAGAAGGAACAGGAACACTTCTATTCATCAAAACTGTGGCCTATGTAGTGGCATCATCATACATATATTGGTAAGTTCAAATGTCCCCAGCTCTAGAGTTTTCAGTAAAATTTTCAGTATAAGGTGCTGAAACACTGACAGTATTAAATCTAAAACTATCTGACAGCAACATTAGCTCCTTAAGTGATGCTTAACTGGGGAGGTAACTACTTAATGTAATTATCAATTATCGCTCCAATTTTAATATATACAGATAAGATTCTAGAGAGACACAAGAGGTGAGAAAAGACAATATATGAGAAGGGAAAGACCATTTCTTAGTACTTGGGATTGTTTTTCAACATAGGAAATAATGTGTAAGGCCTCTTGGAAGATGTGTCCATGAATATACAACTAAACAAATGGCCACGTTAGTCTACCTTAGTATTAATGCCACTGAATTTTTTTCACCAACAAAGTGAGCAAATATGTGTGTTCTTACTTATCATAATGGCAGTCATGCTGAAGTAGCAAATCTCACCTTAGTACTATAATTTCTTTATTTTAAAAGGAAGGAAATGAACCCATGAAAATAAAACCATTATTCTTACCTCTTTGGCATAAATTACAATTCCCCAGAGGTGAAGTCACAAAGCCTGATGGGATAAAAAAGGATATAAGTAATTTGTTATGAATCTGTGATAAATTATGTGTTCTTTGACCCAGTTATTCTCTGAGACTTACATTGGTAGACATTCCTTTACGTTTTCCATTAAAAAAGAGTAGACACTTGCCAAAAACTAAGACCAAAGGCTGATATTTTTCTTAGCGCAATCATGGCTTTCAGGTCAAAATGTAAAGTTGCGTCTAGCTTCGGAGGAAGGTTTTAATTCCAAGGAAATACCCTGACACTCCCTACCCCTGATGATATATATAACCAAAGTTATATATATTGAAAACCCCCTGTCAAACACCAGATCAAGAGAAGTAAAAGAATGATTAGGCTCATGGGCTCACTGACCCCACAGTAAGAAAGGCAAAGTGCTATAAGAAAAAAGAATTCCTGGGCTTCCCTGGTGGAGCAGTGGTTGAGAGTCCGCCTGCCGATGCAGGGGACACGGGTTCGTGCCCCGGTCCGGTAAGATCCCACATGCCGCGGAGCGGCTAGGCCCGTGAGCCATGGCCGCTGAGGCTGCGCGTCCGGAGCCGGTGCTCCGCAATGGGAGAGGCCATGACAGTGAGAGGCCCGCGTACCACAAAAAAAAAAAAAAAAAAAGAAAAAAGAAAGAATTCCTGGTGATCGTCAATCTGACTGTGATGTAGCTGAGAATCCACGAAAGAACAGGGTGTTTGAAACTGGATGGATCCAAGTTCAAATTCTGACTTTATCACTTATCATTTATGTGACATTGGGCAAATCATGAAAATATTCCACGACTCAACAATGTCTTACTTCAGTAGTAGGGTAATGCTGGCCTCATAGAGTGAGTTAGGAAGTGTTTTCTCTGCTTCTTTTAGAAGAGATTGCAGAATTGGTATAATTTCTTCTTAAATGTCTGGTAGAATTCACCAGTGGACCCATCTGGGCCTAAATGGTGTCTGCTCTGAAAGGTTATTATTAATGAGATTTATTTAATAGTTATGGGCCTATTTGGATTGTCTATTTCTTCATGTGTGATTTTTAGCAGATTGTGTCTTTTTAAGGAATGGGTCCGTTTCATCTAGGTTATCAACTTAGTGGGCATGGGGTTGTTCATGATACTCATTTTTTATCCTTTTGATGTCTGTGGGATTTGTAGTAATGTCCTTTCCTTCATTTCTGATATGAGCAATTTGCATCAATTCATATTTTCTTTAGTTTGCTTGGCTAAAGGCTTATTGATTTTACTGATCCTTTCAAGAGCCAGCTTTTCATTTTGTTGATTTTCTCTATTGATTTCATTGATTTTGACTCTAATTTTTACTTATTTTCTTCTGCTTTAGATTTATTTTGTTCTTTTTTCCAGTATCCTAAGGTGAAAGCATACATGACTAATTTTAGCTCTTTCTTCTTTTTTAATATATACATTCCATGCTATATTTCCCTGTAAATTTTTACATTCTATTACCAATTTCATTTAGTTCAAGTTATTTTAAAATTTTCTTTTTGACTTGTGCATTACTTGGAAATGTGTTGTTTTAATCTCCAAGTATTTGGGGGATTTTCCAACTATCTTACTGTTATTGATTTCTGCTTTAATTCCACTGTGGTGTGAGAACAGACACTGCATAATTTCTATTCTTCTACATTTATTAAGGTGTGTTTTAAGGTCCCAAATGTGGTCTACTGTGGTGAATGCTCCAAGCTGAAGAAATATGTGTATTCAGCTGTTGTTGGATGAAGTTGTTGATAGATGTCCATTGTATCCAGTTAATTTGATGGTGCTTTGAGTTCTACTGTGTCCATATTGATTTTCTGCCTGCTGGATCCACCCATTTCTCATAGAGAGATGTTGAAGCCTCCAACTACAATAGAAGATTCACCTACTTCTCCTTGCACTTCAATCAGTTTCTACCTCAGGTATTTTGATGCTCTGTTTTTAGGTACATAACACATTAAGGACTGTTATATGCTCTTGAAGAACTGACTCCTTTATCAATATGTAATTCTCCTCTTTATCCTCGAGAAATTTCCTTGCTCTGAACTCTAAAGCAGCCACTCCTGCTTTCTTCTGATTACTGTTAGCATGATATATCTTATTCCATCCCTGTATTTTTAACCTATATGTGTCTTTATATTTCAAGTGGATTTCTTATAGACAGCATATTGTTGGGTCTTATTTTTGACCCACTCTGACAATCTCTGTCTTTTAACTGGTATTTTCAGACCACTGATGTTCAAAGTAATTCTTGATATAATTAGATAAATATCTACCATACTTGTCATTATTTTCTACTTTTTGCCCTTGTTTTTTGTTTTTGTCTTGCACACTTTTTTGCCTTTGTGATTTTAATTGAACATTTCACATGCTTCCATTTTCTCTTCTTTTTTAACTTTTTTAAGTGGCTGTCCTAGAATTTGCAATATACATTTACAGCTAATCCAAGTCCACTTTCAGATAACACTCTACCAATTTCCAAGTAGTGCAGGCACCTTACAATGATAAAATATTCCTAATTCCTCACTCACATCCACTGTGAGTTTCATTTATTACTTTGAGCATTAAAATTCTATTTAATTTGGAAGTTTTTCCAAATTCTTTAAATAAAATACTGTATCTGAAATTAAGTCTGTACCTATAATTAATTCTGTGGTGTTTCATCTTAGTATTTTTTTTTTTTTTTTTTTTGGTGGTACACGAGCCTCTCACTGTTGTGGCCTCTCCCGTTGTGGAGCACAGGCTCCAGATGCGCAGGCTCAGCCAGCATGGCTCACGGGCCCAGCCGCTCCGCGGCATGTGGGATCTTCCCGGACCGGGGCACGAACCCGTGTCCCCTGCATCGGCAGGTGGACTCTCAACCACTGCGCCACCAGGGAAGCCCCCTAGTATTTTTTTTTTTTATGTATTTGAAATTTTGGCTTAAAGATTTATTTTAAATGGAAAAAATTATGTTTTTAATTTTGTCTGTTTCTTTCTCACTATACCCTTTCTTATCTAAAGTTTTAGGTATTTCTTCCACCTGATTGCTTGTAGCTCCCAGGCAGGAATGAGGTTTAGAGATCCTTCTCTGCAATTATCTTGGAATATTTAAACACCTCTTCCTAGAGTAGATGTTATTCTGTCCCACCTCCCTGGCATCAGAATTCATCTTTGTCTTCTGGCATTCCTAGGCCCAGAGTTTCCTATGAAGTCATGGACCCATGCAGGGTAGTTGTTCCAGTCTTTCCTGTATATTGTTAAGGACCAATTTCTCCAATCCCTGGCTTTAAATGTAGGTATTCATCTTCTCAGCCCTTCTTGCATGAGCACCCTAAGGCTTTGTTCCCTGGCAGGAACCAAGACCCTAGGTACCACTGCCTGCCTCCCTTTTAGCTTTCAGTTTTCTGTACTCTTAGCATGGATGGAAATATCTATCTTGTTTATGAGGCCAGAGACAACCTATCAACTATCTCATTTACACTGTTATTTATTATTATTCTATATTTATATCATTTGGATATAAATGATATACAAAGCATACATTTATTGTGCCATACTTATAAAGTATATTTCTTGCCAATTCATTAATCTTACAATATTCCCTACCTCTAAAAATGTTGTAAGCTGACAAACTGACTGATCTAAAACTCCCTTGCCACAAATTTATAGAATTTTTTCTTTATGGTTATCTTGCTAACACCCATGTGGCTTCCAGAAAGAATCTATTATCAATAAAAGAATTATAAATGCCATACTAGATGGCAATAAGTCTTATTCCTTTAAAAAAAAAAAAAAAAAGGAAAAAAAGTGAGGAAAAAAAAAAAGGAAAAAAAGTGAGGAAAAAAAAAAATGAAGAAAAAGTTCCAATTCCTAAATGTAGCAATTTTGAAGAACCATCCAGCTTGGTAAAATGGGATCATTGCATTGCTATTCATTTTCCAGATTTGTAACTTTTATTGTCACCCTCATTAAGAAGCATATAATTGAGTGTTCCTTTGGTATTTGGCACTGTTCTAGGTGTTGTAGTATTTAGCTAAGGAATTAATGAACAGTGGAAGCAAATCAGTATATGAGGTTTTTATCTCTCCAACAAATAGCCAAAATACACCCAGGGCAGCTTTTTGGAATTCAGATAGCCCAATATAACGTAAAATATTGTTAGCTCCATCACCTCTGTGGTAATTATTCCAGCCCTCTAACAGTGTATTTTGCAATGTTGGATTGATCACTTATTGAATAATTATTTTAACAAATGCTTAGAGAGCACCTATTTTGGGAGAAGCACTCTACCAGATGGAGAGACAAATTATTGCATATCAATATCTCTGATTTGTGTCTCTTTGTAATCACTCCTAATATTATGCCTAGCTTATGTTAAGTGCTTAGTGGATGTTTGCTGAAATTAACAAGGGAGTGAATCAATCCATGAATAAAATTAAATGCCTTTAGAGGATAAAAGTGATAGAATAGGCAGTTTTGTTCTTCTAATAAAATGTATTAGCCCCTTAAATTTTTAGCACGAAGTCATCACACGTCCGCTGGGATAAATTAATTTACCCATTAATTTTCTCATATAGCCCAGTCTGTTTACTGATCACTTTCTATGTTTCTAAGATGCAAACGCAACCATATTCCCAAACTTCCCTTATACTTTGGAAATTCCAGCTCAAGCAATGTGAGCAGAAACAATGTAGTGTGAAGAAGTGACCACCTACACAAGATTTTACCTTTTCTTTTCCCACGCAGCTAGAACAGTGAAAAGGCGAACCTAGGAACCACGTATTGAAAAAGGAGCCTTAAGATAGAGTGAGAGGGATCTCCAAATAACTCCTTGGAAGAGAACTGTTCAAGTAGAAAGGCTCGCACTGGTTTGATAAGTACACTAGAAACAGACTTTTATTGTGCTAAGCAACAGAAACGTTAGATTTGATCTGTTACCGCTGTTAGTAATACCTTAATGAATCGACTCTTTTGCAAGAACAAGTTCACGTGACAGTGTAAGAATTAAACAATATGGTCTCTTCATCGTTATATGTAGATATTACATCCTTGCATAGTTTAGTAAATGAGAGTTAATATTTTTCCTTCTTGTTTTATAATAAATACCCAGCAGAGATTGAATTCTGTAGAGAATCCAGAGGAAGGGTGCAAAAAGAGAAGAGACTGACAACTTTACCAAGTTACATATATTGGTCATTCTGTGTTTTATTTTTCTTTTTTAAAAAAATAAACTGAAGCATTACTAATAGCCCAGTCATAGAAAGGATTATGGTATTACGTAAGTGTTTGCCACCAAGTCAAATCTGAGGACATTTTAGTCCATCAAAGTGCCTGTCATCTCTATAAAGTTTGGTCATTGACTGAAGGAAACTTTAGCAACAGCGAATTGCTTATAGTTCATTAACCCAGCATGGTGCTTCTTGTCTATTTCTTCTGTCTGGAATGACCTTACCTGCTTCTTCACTTGGTTACTGACTCTTCATATTGCCTAAGGCATCACCATCTCAAAGGCTGTCCCTCCAAGGCTGAACTAAGTGACCTTTATATACTGAAATTATCTTTTTCTGTCTCTTCCACACATCTATAGGCACATCAATGGCAGGGGCTGTGTCTGACTCATTGTTCAATTCCTAATACCTAGTAAAGTGCTTGTTACAGGTGCCTGGGCCTTAGTAAAATCTGTGCATGACCAAAAGAGCTACAGGATAGGAGGGATCACTTTTGACTGGGGAGGAATCAGAAAGCATGACCAGAGCAATGTAACATATCACTTGGCTTTTAAAAGATGGGCTGGCTTTCCACTGTGCCGTGAAGAGGTACAGTATTCCAGACAGAGGGGGAGCTATAATTAAGGATGTGAAAGGAGTAATATAAACACTTAGGGAGATGCTGGAGAAATAAGATGTGAATGGATAAAATGTTTATGTATGTTAACAGGACAGTTAAGTCTAGAAAGGTAAATTATGAAGAGATTATGGAAGACTGAATTATTTGCCAAGTTAGGTCATTGGACCTTCATCGGATTAGACTGGAGAATTGTTTAAAAAGGTTTGAAGAGGAAACTGGCATCAATCATTTCACCAGGAATTATAGGTATCTAGGAGTTGTACTATGGTGTCGAGAATGAAACTGAAAAGGTAGGAGTGCATGGGACAGATAACAAAGGGCTCGATTACAGATTTCAGGTTTTGGTGAAGAGGAGGCAGTCAACAATGGCACCCAGGTTCCAAGTTTGGATACCCTGGGAATAATGGCTTTGGCTCATCAGTTGGGAATATGTTCAGCTGCAAGTAACAGGAAACCTAATTTATAGAAGTTTATACAACAAGCAGATTATTTCACATATTACAAAAAGTCTGAAGTTGAGTGATCATTGACATTAACTTAGTAGCTTAACAAAGACAGACACACAGGATCTGTGTCATTCTCTTGGCCTTTCCTTCCCAGGCACAAGTTGGATGCTGAAGTGTCAGCAACATATGTGCACTGGAGACAAAAAGAAGTGGGGGAAGGCATTTTAGGAGCTGCAAGTGTCCTTTCCTCAGTAGGCTTCAGCCAAGTCTTATTGTCGAAAACGGTATTATTTGGGCCTATCGAGCTCCATGGGGAGACAGAGTAGAAGAGTTTTTTATATGTACAACTTTCAAAGTGTAAAGCATCATGGAAGAAAAGAGTTGAGAATGCAACTTAAGTTAGATACTCTATAGTGTTTGCCATAGGTAGTAACTTAAGTAAAGGGATTCAGGTTAAAGATGTTTTCATGGAATGAAGATAATTTGAACTAAGAGACTTCTGTGGACTCTTGCAGGTTAATTTGAAATGCTGACAGGAAATCCAGGTCTAGACTAAAGTTATTTTTCTGTAACTTATCCTAGATGTTCCAGTCAATCAGCTAGTAAGAGCATTAGTAAAGAGAGCAGAATACAGTGGCATTCCCAGGCTCTCCAAAGCATTGCTATCCAAAATAAGTATAATGTGAGCCACGTAGGGAATTTTATATTTTCTAGGACACACATTAGGAAAAAGTAAAAAGCAATGGGAAAATAAATTTTAATAATATGTTTTCTTATATCGACATTTACCATATATAGTCATTTCAACATGTAATCCATACAAAACACAATAATATAGTTTTCATTATTTTTATCTTTGGTCTTCAACATCCTGTGTGTATTTTATATCCATAGCAAATATCAGTCTGGACCAGCTATATTTCAAGGGCTCATTAGTCACTTGTGACTCATGGCTACGGCACTGAACACCATAGCTTTAGTCATTATAAAAAATCACAAGAAATCTCAATCAAAATACCAGCAAGTAAAAAAAAAAAAAAAAAAAAAAAAAAAAATACCAGCAAGTTATGTTATGGATAGCAACCAATTGTTTCTAAAGTTTACTTAGAGCGTCAGAAGACCCAGAATAGCCAACACAGTACTGAAGGAGAAGGACAAATTAGGAAGACTAGTATTACCTGACCTCAAGATCACTGTGAAGCCACAGTAACCAAGAAAGTGTGGTATCGGTGAAAGAATAGACAAATAGATCAGTGGAACAGAACAGAGAGCCAAGAAACAGACCCACATAAATATACTTAACTGTTCTTTGACAAAGGAACAAAGGTAATCTAATGGAGCGAAGAGGATCTCTTCAACAAATGGTACTGGGACAAACGGACATCCACAGGTAAAAAAGAATACATTTAGACACTGATCTTATACTCTTCACAAAAATTATCTCAAAGTGGATCACAGACCTAAATGTAAAAATGTAAAGCTATAAAACTCCTAGAAGATAACATGGGAGAAAACCTAAATGACCTAGGGTATGGTAATGCTTTTTTAGATACAACACCAAAGACATGAGCCATAAAAGAAATAGTGGATAAGCTGGACTTCATTAAAATTAACAACTTTTGCTCTGTGAAAGCCAATAACAAGAGAATGAGAAGATAAGCCACAGACTGGGAGAAAATATTTGCAAAAGACACATAAAGGACTGTTATCAAAAATATACAAAAAAAAAAAAAACCTCTTAAAATTTAACAATAAGAAAGCAAACAACTCAATTAAAAAAACTGACCATAGACCTTAACAGATACCTCACCAAAGAAGATATACAGATGGCAAATAAGCATACAAAAAGATGCTCCACATTATATGCTGTCTAGGAAATGGAAATTAAAACAACAGTTAGATAACACTATATACCTGTTAGCAGAATACTGACAACACCAAATGCCAACAAGGATGTAGAACAAAAGGAACTCTTATTTACTGATGGTATGAATGCAAAATGTTCCCGCCATTCTGGAAGACAGCTTGCTGATTTCTTACGAAGCTACACATACTTTTACCCAATAATCCAGCAATACTACTCCTTAGTATTCACCTAAATGAATCTAAAACATGTCCAAACAAAAACCTGCACATGGATGTTTATAGCAGCTTTATTCATCATCGCCAAAACTTGAAAGCAAGCAAGACGTCCTTCAGTAAGTGAATGGATAAATAAGCTGTAGTACATCCAGATAATGAAATATTATTCACAATAAAAAGAAATCACATATCAAGCCATGGAGGAAGCTTAAATGCATATTACTAAATGAAAGAAGCCAATCTGAAAAGGCTATATACTCTGTGATTCCAACTATATGACATTCTGGAAAAGGCCAAATTACAGAGACAACAAAAAGATCATCAGTTGGCAGGGACTGTGGTGGGGAAGGAAAGACGATTAGGAGAGCACAAAGGATTTGGGGTGCAGTGAAAATAGTATATTTGATAGTAAAATGACAGATATATATCATTATACCCAAACCCATAAAACACTAACAAGAGTTACCCGAAGGTAAACTATGGACTTTGGACTAAACTGACACATAATCATGATGTTCAATTTAGGTTCATCTTTGGCAAAAAATGTGCCTTCCTGGCAAGTGAGGTTGATAATAGGGGAAGCTATGCATGTGTGAGGGTAGGGGTTATATGGGAACTCTCTATACCTCCCTCTTAATTTTGTTATAAACCTAAAACTGCTGTAAAAAATAATTTCTTTAAAAAGAAATCACAAGAAGACAAAAATTAGAGAGTGGATTGAGTCTACTTTAAAGAAATCCAATCGTAGCCTTTCTTATGCATTGGTATCTCACAAAAACAGAAAGTCAGGAGGGTAGCAATGTTCATGATGTTTTTAAAAGAATTCCAGTTGGGTCTTCCTTTATTTCTGCTTCTTGGAGACAGAAGAGTTGGACAACGCTTTGGAGACCATGATGGGCAGGATGTTTCAGGGATAAACCTTCTCTTTAACAGGCAGCAGGATGGGCTATTGATAGTACTCTCTTGGGTTATCAGGTAAATTCAAATATTTTAGGCTGAAGATGGATATAAAAGGAGCCTCACTGATATTAAGAAGGAAAGAATGGAAACTGACTAACTCCTGAAGAAGGCAATGCTTGATGGGCTTTAAAGTTTTTGCACACCGAACCTGTATGACAAGTGTTACATACTGTTTTGTTTGAGGTCACTGAGGTTACTCTCCCCACCTTGCTGTCGCTTGCTGGGATAGAAGTGAGCATAAGTATGTTTTCCTTGCAGCAAAGCATTAGCGGGGCTACAGAAATGAAAGTGGCTGCTCCCTTAAGTGATAGGGCTCTGTCTGCCCAGGACCACAAACCTAGTGCATTCATGGGGCCTTGAGAACACTATGATTGGGACACTAAGGGAGCAGGGTCTGAGGGTACATTTGGTCTCAGCATTTCCAGAGATGACAGGCATTATTTTAAGCAGATAGGATAGGGGGTCCCTGGAGAAAGAGAACCAGGAATGGCTTTCTGGACACAAGAGAACCCATTTTGGCCTAAGCCATTTTGTGATCTAAGCCTGGTTACAAAGCTTGCCCTTGAACAGGTCTTGGTAATGAAGGATCTTAAGGAAACAAAGGAATGCAGGAACAGAGAAAAGGCAGTCAAACAATAGTGCAGTGATAAAGCAGAATCCTAGTTCTCCTCAAGGGATATACATAATAATATATCTTTGAGTTCTGCGGGGACTAAGGCCCCCAACCAGGTGGAGGATGGAATGATGATGTTGACTCTCCTGACTTCAATCAACTAAGGCTTGGACTCTGTCAACCTCTGCCCCAATTCTATGCTGAATTCTCCTCTGCTCCAGCCCCTTCATGAATATGCATGCACCCTTAGCTTAAAACTTCCCCAATTTTGCTGTTAAGGAGACTGCCTTGGGAAAGATTGCTGGGGTCCTCTTTACTTGCTGCAAGTAATAATAAATCCTTCCATCTCCTGATCTTTGGCTTGGTTGTATCTATTGGCTCAACAACCACCAAGAGGTGAACCCAGTTTTTGGGGTAATATTATTAACTGATGAGAATAGACTGGTTATGAGAAGAAATCTAGCTAGAAGTCACCAAACGTCCTCCTGGAATGCCATTGCGTCTTTCCTCTTCTAGAGCAATCTGACTTTTCCTTCAAAGGCCATCCAAAAATATCACCTTCTTTGTGAAGCCCTTCCTGATTTCCCCAGGCAGAAGTCCTTACTCTCTCTCCTATACCACCATAGCTATAGTAAACAACTTTTATAGCACATGGATTTTAATAAAATGTCTGCTCACATTATGTATTCCTAATTAAGTATGCAATTCTTAAGAGCCAAAACTACAGAACGGCTTCTTCAACCATTATCTTTGGACTTTGAAGGTCATTCCTGACCAACTGTAGGCACTCAATAAACATGAATATTGGTATAATTTTCTTTCTATCTAACGTCATAGCTAACAGTTAGAAATATTAAGTTTTTCATCAGTAAAAAGGGGCAAATTTATCTTTCCTACTAAGCGCACAGAGTTGTGGTACCAATGGAGAGAAACGTCTAATCATGATAGATATTATATAAAGTACTGATTTAAATGTCACTTCTGCTCCTAACGAGTAAAATGTTGATGTATCACATACTAATAATAGCAAACATGTATAGAATGCTTACCATGGGCCAGGCACTGTTCTAAACACTTTGATATTTTACCCCTTTAGTCCTCACTGCAGCTTTGAGATAGTTTCCATTATCATTCTGTCCATTTTGGACTTTAGAAAATTGCAACACAAAATATTCAAGTCTCCCTCCTGAGCTAGTAGGCAGTTGAATTAGAGTCAAACCAGGCATCCAGAATTACACACAAAGCAATACCAACCATGATAGACCATCTTTTCCATCAGCCTGATGGGATGAAGGGGAGGTGGCAAGCAGCCAGCCCTGCATGATATCACCACTAAATGCGGCTCCAGAAGGACCATCCCACTCTGCCCCCAAACACAGGAAATGAGGATGGACTCTACATTCCCATCCCAGAGAAGCAGGCTTCTTGTAAACACATAAGGCCCAACTCAGATGACTACCAGAAGAACAGTGACTTAAAAATGCAGACGACATATACGCACTGCTATATATAAAGTAGATCACTAATAAAGACCTACTGTAGAGCACAGGGAACTCTACTCAATACTCTGTAATGGCCTATATGGAAAAAGAAGCTAAAAAAAAAAGTGGCTGTATGTTTACGTACAACTGATTCACTTTGCTGTACACCTAAATCTAACACAACATTGTAAATCATCTAGGCTCCAATACAAATGTTTTTAAAAATGCAGATGAGAAAGCATAGGACTGTCAGAGGCTTCCAGGGTGGGTGTGGCCTTCCTAAATGAGATGTGAGTCACCAGGAGTCACAGTGCCCAAGGTGAGTCAGTATCTCCTTGAAGAATCTCTTGGGAGACTGGAGGAGACACCAAGAAGCCTGAGTTTTGTTCGTGCTTCCGCAGGTAGCTAAATAGGATTTTTACATGACAGTTTGTTTTGTGGAGAAGCTGGATAATCAGAGAATACTAATGCCAGCTGCAACCTGAGCTTGGAGTCGAACAGCTTCGCCAAGAGTCCATGCCTGGGAGCTTCCCTGGTGGTGCAGTGGTTAAGAATCTCCTGCCAATGCAGGGGACACGGGTTCGAGCCCTGGTCCGGGAAGATCCCACATGCCACAGAGGAACTAAGCCCGTGTGCCACAACTACTGAGCCCGCGAGCCACAACTACTGAGCCCGCGTGCTGCAACCACTGAAGTCCGCACGCCTAGAGCCAGTGCTCTGCAACAAGAGAAGCCACCGCAATGAGAAGCCTGCACACCACAACAAAGAGTAGCCCCCACTCACCGCAACTAGAAAAAGCCCACACACAGCAACGAAGACCCAATGCAGCCAAAAAAAAAGAGTCCATGCCTGGAGGGACAATGTATCTTTTCATGTCATTTAGGTTTTTACTTTTGCAATAACAACATGTGGTAGAAATTTACAGTACCTCTGGGCCTCCTAATTTTGAAAACTTTGCTGCATGCAGATTTACTGCAACAATGCTTTCCTCGATGGACCCTGTTGAAATAGGCATTTGATACATATTCAGTGAAGTTGACAATTTAAAATAAATAATTATATATATTGGGAGCAGACATAAGGGGAATACAGGGCACAGCCCTCAGTGGAGTGGACAGGGGATGGAGCAGGAGAGATACAAGGGTCTCCAAGTGACCAATTTCTCCCCCAGACATATTGCTATGGTTCTATCTTTATAATTTCCCTTTTGAGATCATGTGGATTTGGGGATAAAAATACCCTATGCCATATGTGAGAGACATGTTGTAATTTAGAAATATCAAGGGATATAGGTTTGCTTGTCAAATGAATGATATAAGGAGTTCTAATTGGCACGAGAAAGAAGTCTTTCCTTAAATTTTCTTCTCTAACTTGAGCACATATGCTCAGAACTAGTCACATATGTCTTAAGCCTTTCTCTGCCTTAGCAATTTTTGAGACTCTGAATTTTCTGCTTGGATGGTGCCCAGTTCTCTGCTCCTTATCAACTTGGCAGCTGAGCGCATCTGCCTTCGCCTTAAAGCAAAACCAGAGGTGCTCTCACTGAACCCAGTGCCTATCCTCCAGGAAGCTAATCAACCAAAGCTGATCAGGAGCTTCTTACAATGACATCAGGGGCTTACATCATAATCACTGATAGAGCAAAGTAATAAAAATGGAGATGATTTTCTGCAGAGCTAACAAAAAGAGAAGGAATTTCTAAAGATAACGGCAAGTCTCCCCTGTGTCAAAGCTAAATGAGGCAGCGAGCAGAAGGGGATTTCAAAAGTCATCGCCTGAGTTCATAACATTGGCTACTTAGAAACAGACCGAGGCAGTTCCAGAATGGAAATCTCAAATATCTACCTGGTTTTAGTTAATAGACAATACTTCTCTGAAGGGGGAAATCTAGAAAGAGATCACCTTTATAATTCACATGGGGGGAAATGAATGTCAAAAAATAGGATTGAGACATGATGTTTTTCAAAATCAAATCAAGTTTCATCTCAGATTCATGAAGAGGTTTCTACCTTCACCATACAGGGTATACAGAGGTTAATTTCTAGAGCTCAAAGAACAGGGATATCAGTACTATGGGACTTAGAGATAATTTTATCTAATATTCTGTGGTTGACAGGGCTAAAGTGACTTCCCAAGATCGTACATTTAGGTAATGGCAGAAATGAGAATCCATTTATGGATTCAGTCCTGGGTCTTTGAACAATACACTTTTGTCTTTTGGTCGAATTGAGACTCCAAAGCCAAGATCTAACTGCTTCAAGCAAATTATCATTTACTCAGTGATATGGTGTTAGCTATATTTTATGCCATTTTATTTTATTTATTTTTTTTTTTTATTTTTTATTTTTTCCTTGCGTTATGCGGGCCTCTCACTGTTGTGGCCTCTCCCATTTGTGGAGCACAGGCTCCGGACGCGCAGGCCCAGCGGCCATGGCTCACGGGCCCAGCCGCTCCGCGGCATGTGGGATCCTCCCGAAACGGGGCACGAACCTGCGTCTCCTGCATCGGCAGGCGGACCCCCAAGCACTGCACCACCAGGGAAGCCCTATTTTATGCCATTTTAGAAGAAGGGTGTGAGAACTGTCCTACCCAGATACCCTTGGAAATTTTGCCTGGTGTCCCAGAATCACTGAAACTTGCCTTGAGGATGTTTTCATGTCTTTGGACCCTTTCAGAGACATCAGGAAATACGCTGAATTCCCTTAAGGTAAATGGTAAAACCCCCAGACATTGACATTTGTAACACTGCCCAGTGCATGTCAAAGGCACACACCATAGAGGCATGCAGAATTCATCATTTCAACAAAAAATTGCCATAAATCTGTATATGCTGAAATGGTGATTTACTCAGTAGGACCTCTACATCACATATAATGTGCAGTTTGATTGGTCAGAAAGTGGTACCTGCAGAACAATCCACATACATTGAGAATACAGTTTAGAATTGATGTGGTCTGTTATATTTTCAAAGTCTTTCACAATCATGCGTTATTTAGATTCAGGCTGAGCTTGGGAGCTGACGCCCCCGTGCTGAGCACTCTTTTGGGAAAAATGAAAGCCAATAATAATACACACCAGAGGGCTTCCCTGGTGGCGCAGTGGTTGAGAGTCCGCCTGCCGATGCA